>NW_027222395.1:8484848-8787878 GCF_041296265.1 Equus caballus
CATCTGGGCCTCGTCCCCGTTGCTGAAGGGGAAGATGTAGACATTTCGCCTGAGCCGGGTTGGCCAGGTGGAAATGTGGCAGGAGCAGAAGTTCCAAATCTGCGAGTTAAGCACTGAAAAGAAATTGCATATCAGCTGCCTTTGTATGAGATGTTGCCAGGACACAGAAAGAGCACTGTTGAAAGCGAGTTCTTGCTCAGCTTCCTAAAGAGATGGAAGGAAGATGGTCTGTGGCTTGTCGCCGCTTGAGAGGGGGAGCCAGTGCATTGTGCATTCCACGTCTAGAGCAATGAAGGGCACGGCTGAGAGCAAAGGGGTCTTTCTGACATAGCTGCTTTCCGACACTATCTCCAGCAGTGCACAATGGTGGTTGGAAAACGGCGTGCAGTCTATCGCCTCCTAAGCACGTGGACGCTCAATCATTTGGGACTCAGCCCAGTTGCTTCAGGGGAAGATGTAGGCATTTCGCCTGAGCCGGGTTGGCAAGGTGGAATTGCGGCAGTAGCAGGAGTCCTACAGCTGCGAGTTAAGGGCTGGGAAGAAATGCCATTTGAGCTGCCTTGGTATGAGAAGTTCCCCGGTCTGCTGTAACAGGACTGTGTAAAGCGAGTTGTTTGTCAGCTTCCTAAAGAGCTGGAGGCAAGACAGTTTATGGTTTGTCTCCAATTGAAGGATGGAGGCAGTGCTTTGTGCCTTCCACCTCTAGAGCAATGGAGGGCACAGCTGAGAGCAAAGGGCCCTTTCTGACATAGGTGCATTCTTACACTCTCTGACCCAGTGCACAATGGCGGTTTGTAAAAAGGCTATTGTCTGCACCTGCTAAGCATGCGGAAGCACAGTCATCTGGGCCTCGTCCCCGTTGCTGACGGGGAAGATGTAGACATTTCGTCTGAGCCGGGTTGGCCAGGTGGAAATGTGGCAGGAGCAGAAGTTCCAAATCTGCGGGTTAAGCGCTGAAAAGAAATGGCATATCAGCTGCCTTTGTATGAGATGTTGCCAGGACACAGAAAGAGCACTGTTGAAAGCGAGTTCTTGCTCAGCTTCCTAAAGAGATGGAAGGAAGATGGTCTGTGGCTTGTCGCCGCTTGAGGGGGGGAGCCAGTGCCTTGTGCATTCCACGTCTAGAGCATTGAAGGGCACGGCTGAGAGCAAAGGGGTCTTTCTGACATAGCTGCTTTCCGACACTCTCTCCAGAAGTGCACAATGGTGGTTGGAAAAAGGCGTGCAGTCTATCGCCTCCTAAGCACGTGGACGCTCAATCATTTTTGACTCAGCCCAGTTGCTTCAGGGGTAGATGTAGGCATTTCGTCTGAGCCGGGTTGGCAAGGTGGAATTGCGGCAGAATCAGGAGTCCTACAGCTGCGAGTTAAGGGCTGGGAAGAAATGCCATTTGAGCTGCCTTGGTATGAGAAGTTCCCCGGTCTGCTGTAACAGGACTGTGGAAAGCAAGTTGTTTGTCAGCTTCCTAAAGAGCTGGAGGCAAGACAGTTTATGGCTTGTCTCCAATTGAAGGATGGAGGCAGTGCTCTGTGCCTTCCACCTCTAGAGCAATGGAGGGCACGGCTGAGAGCAAAGGGCCCTTTCTGACATAGGTGCATTCTGACACTCTCTGACCCAGTGCACAATGGCGGTTTGTAAAAAGCCTATTGTCTGCTCCTGCTAAGCATGTGGCAGCACAATCATGTGGGCTTCGCCCCCGTTGCTTAAGGGGAAGATGTAGGCATTTCGTCAGAGGCGGGTTGGCAAGGTTTAACTGTGGCAGAAGCGGAAGTCCTAAAGCGGCCAGTTAAGCACTGGGAAGAAATGGCGTTTGAGCTGCCTCGATATGAGAGTTTGCTCGTATGCGCTAACAGCACTGTGGAAAGCGAGTTCTTTCCCAGCTTCCTAAAGAGCTGGAGGCAAGACAGTTTATGGCTTTTCTCCCATTGAAGGATGGAGGCAGTGCTTTGTGCCTTCCACCTCTACAGCAATGGAGGGCGCGGCTGAGAGTAAAGGGGTCTTTCTGCCATTGGTGCTTTCTGACACTCTCCCAACCGTTGCACTTCGTGGTTAGTTAAAAGCCTATTGTCTCTCTCCTCCTCAGCATGTGGAACCACAACACTATGGGCCTCATCCCCATTGCTCAAGGGGAAGATGTAGGCATTTCTTCTGAGCCGGTTTGGCAAGGTGGAAACGTGCAGGATGCAGATGTCCCAGACTGGCGAGTGAAGTGCTGAAAAGAAACGGCGTTCAGCCTCCTTTGGATGAGATGTTCCCAGGACGCTGTAAGAGCACTGTGGAAAGGGAGATTTTTCTCCACTTCCTAAAGAGCTGGAAGCAGGCCAAGATGTGGTTTGTCTCCCATTGAGGGGTGGATCCAGAACCAGTGCCTTGAGCCTTCCACCTCGAGAGCAATGGAGGGCATGGCTGAGAGCAAAGGGGCCTTTCTGACATAGCTGCTTTCCGACGCTCTCTAAGCAGTGTAAAATGGTGGTTGGAAAAAGGCATGCAGTTTATCGCCTCCTAAGCATGTGGATGCTCAATCTTTTGGGAATCAGCACAGTCGCTTCAGGAGAAGATGCAGGCATTTCATCTGAGCCGGGTTGGCAAGGTGGAACTGCGGCAGAAGCAGATGTTGCAGATTGGTGAGTTAAGGGCTGAAAAGACACGGTGTTCAGCTGCCTTTGTATGAGACGTTCCCAGGACGCTGTAAGAGCACTGTGCAATGCGAGTGCTTTCCCAGCTTCCTAAAGAGCTGGAAGCAGGACAGCTGCTGGCTTGTCTCCAATTGAAGGATGGAGGCAGTGCTTTGTGCCTTCCACCTCTAGAGCAATGGAGGGCACGGCTGAGATCCAAGGGCCCTTTCTGACATAGGTGCATTCTGACACTCTCTGAGCCAGTGCACAATGGCGGTTTGTAAAAAGCCTATTGTCTGCTCCTGCTAAGCATGCGGAAGCACAGTCATCTGGGCCTCGTCCCCGTTGCTGAAGGGGAAGATGTAGACATTTCGTCTGACCCGGGTTGGCCAGGTGGATATGTGGCAGGAGCAGAAGTTCCAAATCTGCGAGTTAAGCGCTGAAAAGAAATGGCCTATCAGCTGCCTTTGTATGAGATGTTGCCAGGACACAGAAAGAGCACTGTTGAAAGCGAGTTCTTGCTCAGCTTCCTAAAGAGATGGAAGGAAGATGGTCTGTGGCTTGTCGCGCCTTGGGGGGGGGAGCCAGTGCATTGTGCATTCCACGTCTAGAGCAATGAAGGGCACGGCTGAGAGCAAAGGGGTCTTTCTGACATAGCTGCTTTCCGACACTCTCTCCAGCAGTGCACAATGGTGGTTGGAAAAAGGCGTGCAGTCTATCGCCTCCTAAGCACGTGGACGCTCAATCATTTGGGACTCAGCCCAGTTGCTTCAGGGGAAGATGTAGGCATT
This sequence comes from Equus caballus, assembly GCF_041296265.1. NCBI lineage: Eukaryota > Metazoa > Chordata > Mammalia > Perissodactyla > Equidae > Equus > Equus caballus. Next base: position 8,488,255 of record NW_027222395.1, read on the forward strand.
TCGTCTGAGCCGGTTTGGCCAGGTGGAATTGCGGCAGAAGCAGGAGTCCTAAAGCTGCGAGTTAAGGGCTGGGAAGAAATGCCATTTGAGCTGCCTTTGTATGAGAAGTTCCCCGGTCTGCCGTAACAGGACTGTGGAAAGCGAGTTGTTTGTCAGCTTCCTAAAGAGCTGGAGGCAACACAGTATATGGCTTGTCTCCAATTGAAGGATGGAGGCAGTGCTTTGTGCCTTCCACCTCTAGAGCAATGGAGGGCACGGCTGAGAGCAAAGGGCTCTTTCTGAAATAGGTGCATTCTGACACTCTCTGAGCCAGTGCACAATGGCGGTTTGTAAAAAGCCTATTGTCTGCTCCTGCTAAGCATGCGGAAGCACAGTCATCTGGGCCTCTTCCTCGTGGCTGAAGGGGAAGATGTAGACATTTCGTGAGCCGGGTTGGCCAGGTGGAAATGTGGCAGGAGCAGAAGTTCCAAATCTGCGAGTTAAGCGCTGAAAAGAAATGGCATATCAGCTGCCTTTGTATGAGATGTTGCCAGGACACAGAAAGAGCACTGTTGAAAGCGAGTTCTTGTTCAACTTCCTAAAGAGATGGAAGGAAGATGGTCTGTGGCTTGTCGCCGCTTGAGGGGGGGAGCCAGTGCATTGTGCATTCCACGTCTTGAGCAATGAAGGGCACGGCTGAGAGCAAAGGGGTCTTTCTGACATAGCTGCTTTCCGACACTCTCTCCAGCAGTGCACAATGGTGGTTGGAAAAAGGCGTGCAGTCTATCGCCTCCTAAGCACGTGGACGCTCAATCATTTGGGACTCAGCCCAGTTGCTTCAGGGGGAGATGTAGGCATTTCGTCTGAGCCTGGCTGGCCAGGTGGAATTGCGGCAGAATCAGGAGTCCTACAGCTGCGAGTTAAGGGCTGGGAAGAAATGCCATTTGAGCTGCCTTTGTATGAGAAGTTCCCCGGTCTGCTGTAACAGGACTGTGGAAAGCGAGTTGTTTGTCAGCTTCCTAAAGAGCTGGAGGCAAGACAGTTTATGGCTTGTCTCCAATTGAAGGATGGAGGCAGTGCTTTGTGCCTTCCACCTCTAGAGCAATGGAGGGCACGGCTGAGAGCAAAGGGCCCTTTCTGACATAGGTGCATTCTGACACTCTCTGAGCCAGTGCACAATGGCGGTTTGTAAAAAGCCTATTGTCTGCTCCTGCTAAGCATGTGGCAGCACAATCATGTGGGCTTCGCCCCCGTTGCTTAAGGGGAAGATGTAGGCATTTCCTCTGAGGCGGGTTGGCAAGGTGGAACTGTGGCAGAAGCGGAAGTCCTAAAGCGGCCAGTTAAGCACTGGGAAGAAATGGCGTTTGAGCTGCCTCGGTATGAGAGTTTGCTCGTATGCGCTAACAGCACTGTGGAAAGCGAGTTCTTTCCCAGCTTCCTAAAGAGCTGGAGGCAAGACAGTTTATGGCTTGTCTCCCATTGAAGGATGGAGGCAGTGCTTTGTGCCTTCCACCTCTACTGCAATGGAGGGCGCGGCTGAGAGTAAAGGGGTCTTTCTGCCATTGGTGCTTTCTGACACTCTCCCAACCGTTGCACTTCATGGTTAGTTAAAAGCCTATTGTCTCTCTCCTCCTCAGCATGTGGAACCACAATCCTATGGGCCTCATCCCAATTGCTCAAGGGGAGGATGTAGGCATTTCGTCTGAGCCGGGTTGTCAAGGTGGAAACGTGCAGGATGCAGATGTCCCAGACTGGCGAGTGAAGTGCTGAAAAGAAACGGCGTTCAGCCTCCTTTGTATGAGATGTTCCCAGGACGCTGTAAGAGCACTGTGGAAAGGGAGATTTTTCTCCACTTCCTAAAGAGCTGGAAGCAGGCCAAGATGTGGTTTGTCTCCCATTGAGGGGTGGATCCAGAACCAGTGCCTTGTGCCTTCCACCTCGAGAGCAATGGAGGGCATGGCTGAGAGCAAAGGGGCCTTTCTGACATAGCTGCTTTCCGACGCTCTCTAAGCAGTGTAAAATGGTGGTTGGAAAAAGGCATGCAGTTTATCGCCTCCTAAGCCTGTGGATGCTCAATCATTTGGGAATCAGCACAGTCGCTTCAGGGGAAGATGCAGGCATTTCGTCTGAGCCGTGTTGGCAAGGTGGAAATGCGGCAGAAGCAGATGTTGCAGATTGGTGAGTTAAGGGCTGAAAAGACACGGTGTTCAGCTGCCTTTGTATGAGACGTTCCCAGGACGCTGTAAGAGCACTGTGCAATGCGAGTGCTTTCCCAGCTTCCTAAAGAGCTGGAAGCAGGACAGTTGCTGGCTTGTCTCCAATTGAAGGAAGGAGGCAGTGCTTTGTGCCTTCCACCTCTAGAGCAATGGAGGGCACGGCTGAGATCCAAGGGCCCTTTCTGACATAGGTGCATTCTGACACTCTCTGAGCCAGTGCACAATGGCGGTTTGTAAAAAGCCTATTGTCTGCTCCTGCTAAGCATGCGGAAGCACAGTCATCTGGGCCTCGTCCCCGTTGCTGAAGGGGAAGATGTAGACATTTCACCTGAGCCGGGTTGGCCAGGTGGAAATGTGGCAGGAGCAGAAGTTCCAAATCTGCGAGTTAAGCGCTGAAAAGAAATTGCATATCAGCTGCCTTTGTATGAGATGTTGCCAGGACACAGAAAGAGCACTGTTGAAAGCGAGTTCTTGCTCAGCTTCCTAAAGAGATGGAAGGAAGATGGTCTGTGGCTTGTCGCCGCTTGAGGGGGGTAGCCAGTGCATTGTGCATTCCACGTCTAGAGCAATGAAGGGCACGGCTGAGAGCAAAGGGGTCTTTCTGACATAGCTGCTTTCCGAAACTCTCTCCAGCAGTGCACAATGGTGGTTGGAAAACGGCGTGCAGTCTATCGCCTCCTAAGCACGTGGACGCTCAATCATTTGGGACTCAGCCCAGTTGCTTCAGGGGAAGATGTAGGCATTTCGCCTGAGCCGGGTTGGCAAGGTGGAATTGCGGCAGAAGCAGGAGTCCTACAGCTGCGAGTTAAGGGCTGGGAAGAAATGCCATTTGAGCTGCCTTGGTATGAGAAGTTCCCCGGTCTGCTGTAACAGGACTGTGTAAAGCGAGTTGTTTGTCAGCTTCCTAAAGAGCTGGAGGCAAGACAGTTTATGGCTTGTCTCCAATTGAAGGATGGAGGCAGTGCTTTGTGCCTTCCACCTCTAGAGCAATGGAGGGCACAGCTGAGAGCAAAGGGCCCTTTCTGACATAGGTGCATTCTTACACTCTCTGACCCAGTGCACAATGGCGGTTTGTAAAAAGCCTATTGTCTGCACCTGCTAAGCATGCGGAAGCACAGTCATCTGGGCCTCGTCCCCGTTGCTGACGGGGAAGATGTAGACATTTCGTCTGAGCCGGGTTGGCCAGGTGGAAATGTGGCAGGAGCAGAAGTTCCAAATCTGCGGGTTAAGCGCTGAAAAGAAATGGCCTATCAGCTGCCTTTGTATGAGATGTTGCCAGGACACAGAAAGAGCACTGTTGAAAGCGAGTTCTTGCTCAGCTTCCTAAAGAGATGGAAGGAAGATGGTCTGTGGCTTGTCGCCGCTTGAGGGGGGGAGCCAGTGCATTGTGCATTCCACGTCTAGAGCATTCAAGGGCACGGCTGAGAGCAAAGGGGTCTTTCTGACATAGCTGCTTTCCGACACTCTCTCCAGAAGTGCACAATGGTGGTTGGAAAAAGGCGTGCAGTCTATCGCCTCCTAAGCACGTGGACGCTCAATCATTTTTGACTCAGCCCAGTTGCTTCAGGGGTAGATGTAGGCATTTCGTCTGAGCCGGGTTGGCCAGGTGGAATTGCGGCAGCAGCAGGAGTCCTACAGCTGCGAGTTAAGGGCTGGGAAGAAATGCCATTTGAGCTGCCTTGGTATGAGAAGTTCCCCGGTCTGCTGTAACAGGACTGTGGAAAGCGAGTTGTTTGTCAGCTTCCTAAAGAGCTGGAGGCAACCCAGTTTATGGCTTGTCTCCAATTGAAGGATGGAGGCAGTGCTTTGTGCCTTCCACCTCTAGAGCAATGGAGGGCACGGCTGAGAGCAAAGGGCCCTTTCTGACATAGGTGCATTCTGACACTCTCTGAGCCAGTGCACAATGGCGGTTTGTAAAAAGCCTATTGTCTGCTCCTGCTAAGCATGTGGCAGCACAATCATGTGGGCTTCGCCCCCGTTGCTTAAGGGGAAGATGTAGGGATTTCGTCTGAGGCGGGTTGGCAAGGTGGAACTGTGGCAGAAGCGGAAGTCCTAAAGCGGCCAGTTAAGCACTGGGAAGAAATGGCGTTTGAGCTGCCTCGGTATGAGAGTTTGCTCGTATGCGCTAACAGCACTGTGGAAAGCGAGTTCTTTCCCAGCTTCCTAAAGAGCTGGAGGCAAGACAGTTTATGGCTTGTCTCCCATTGAAGGATGGAGGCAGTGCTTTGTGCCTTCCACCTCTACTGCAATGGAGGGCGCGGCTGAGAGTAAAGGGGTCTTTCTGCCATTGGTGCTTTCTGACACTCTCCCAACCGTTGCACTTCATGGTTAGTTAAAAGCCTATTGTCTCTCTCCTCCTCAGCATGTGGAACCACAATCCTATGGGCCTCATCCCAATTGCTCAAGGGGAGGATGTAGGCATTTCGTCTGAGCCGGGTTGTCAAGGTGGAAACGTGCAGGATGCAGATGTCCCAGACTGGCGAGTGAAGTGCTGAAAAGAAACGGCATTCAGCCTCCTATGTATGAGATGTTCCCAGGACGCTGTAAGAGCACTGTGGAAAGGGAGTTTTTTCTCCACTTCCTAAAGAGCTGGAAGCAGGCCACGATGTGGTTTGTCTCCCATTGAGGGGTGGATCCAGAACCAGTGCCTTGTGCCTTCCACCTCGAGAGCAATGGAGGGCATGGCTGAGAGCAAAGGGGCCTTTCTGACATAGCTGCTTTCCGACGCTCTCTAAGCAGTGTAAAATGGTGGTTGGAAAAAGGCATGCAGTTTATCGCCTCCTAAGCATGTGGATGCTAAATCATTTGGGAATCAGCACAGTCGCTTCAGGGGAAGATGCAGGCATTTCGTCTGAGCTGGGTTGGCAAGATGGAAATGCGGCAGAAGCAGATGTTGCAGATTGGTGAGTTAAGGGCTGAAAAGACACGGTGTTCAGCTGCCTTTCTATGGGACGTTCCCAGGAGGCTGTAAGAGCACTGTGGAATGCGAGTCCTTTCCCAGCTTCCTAAAGAGCTGGAAGCAGGACAGTTGCTGGCTTGTCTCCAATTGAAGGATGGATGCAGTGCTTTGTGCCTTCCACCTCTATAGCAATGGAGGGCACGGCTGAGAGCAAAGGGCCCTTTCTGACATAGGTGCATTCTGACACTCTCTGACCCAGTACAAAAAGGCGGTTATTAAAAAGCCTATTGTCTGCTCCTGCTAAGCATGTGGCAGCACAGTCATGTGGGCTTCACCCCCATTGCTTAAGGGGAAGATGTAGGCATTTCGTCTGAGCCGGGTTGGCAAGGTGGAACTGTGGCAGAAGCGGAAGTCCTAAAGCGGCCAGGTAAGCACTGGGAAGAAATGGCGTTTGAGCTGCCTCGGTATGAGAGTTTGCTCGCATGCGCTAACAGCACTGTGGAAAGCGAGTTCTTTCCCAGCTTCCTAAAGAGCTGGAGGCAAGACAGTTTATGGCTTGTCTCCCATTGAAGGATGGAGGCAGTGCTTTGTGCCTTCCACCTCTACAGCAATGGAGGGCGCGGCTGAGAGTAAAGGGGTCTTTCTGCCATTGGTGCTTTCTGACACTCTCCCAAACGTTGCACATCGTGGTTAGTTAAAAGCCTATTGTCTCTCTCCTCCTCAGCATGTGGAACCACAATCCTATGGGCCTCATCCCAATTGCTCAAGGGGAGGATGTAGGCATTTCGTCTGAGCCGGGTTGTCAAGGTGGAAACGTGCAGGATGCAGATGTCCCAGACTGGCGAGTGAAGTGCTGAAAAGAAACGGCGTTCAGCCTCCTTTGTATGAGATGTTCCCAGGACGCTGTAAGAGCACTGTGGAAAGGGAGATTTTTCTCCACTTCCTAAAGAGCTGGAAGCAGGCCAAGATGTGGTTTGTCTCCCATTGAGGGGTGGATCCAGAACCAGTGCCTTGTGCCTTCCACCTCGAGAGCAATGGAGGGCATGGCTGAGAGCAAAGGGGCCTTTCTGACATAGGTGCATTCTTACACTCTCTGACCCAGTGCACAATGGCGGTTTGTAAAAAGCCTATTGTCTGCACCTGCTAAGCATGCGGAAGCACAGTCATCTGGGCCTCGTCCCCGTTGCTGACGGGGAAGATGTAGACATTTCGTCTGAGCCGGGTTGGCCAGGTGGAAATGTGGCAGGAGCAGAAGTTCCAAATCTGCGGGTTAAGCGCTGAAAAGAAATGGCATATCAGCTGCCTTTGTATGAGATGTTGCCAGGACACAGAAAGAGCACTGTTGAAAGCGAGTTCTTGCTCAGCTTCCTAAAGAGATGGAAGGAAGATGGTCTGTGGCTTGTCGCCGCTTGAGGGGGGGAGCCAGTGCATTGTGCATTCCACGTCTAGAGCATTGAAGGGCACGGCTGAGAGCAAAGGGGTCTTTCTGACATAGCTGCTTTCCGACACTCTCTCCAGAAGTGCACAATGGTGGTTGGAAAAAGGCGTGCAGTCTATCGCCTCCTAAGCACGTGGACGCTCAATCATTTTTGACTCAGCCCAGTTGCTTCAGGGGTAGATGTAGGCATTTCGTCTGAGCCGGGTTGGCAAGGTGGAATTGCGGCAGCAGCAGGAGTCCTACAGCTGCGAGTTAAGGGCTGGGAAGAAATGCCATTTGAGCTGCCTTGGTATGAGAAGTTCCCCGGTCTGCTGTAACAGGACTGTGGAAAGCGAGTTGTTTGTCAGCTTCCTAAAGAGCTGGAGGCAAGACAGTTTATGGCTTGTCTCCAATTGAAGGATGGAGGCAGTGCTCTGTGCCTTCCACCTCTAGAGCAATGGAGGGCACGGCTGAGAGCAAAGGGCCCTTTCTGACATAGGTGCATTCTGACACTCTCTGACCCAGTGCACAATGGCGGTTTGTAAAAAGCCTATTGTCTGCTCCTGCTAAGCATGTGGCAGCACAATCATGTGGGCTTCGCCCCCGTTGCTTAAGGGGAAGATGTAGGCATTTCGTCAGAGGCGGGTTGGCAAGGTTTAACTGTGGCAGAAGCGGAAGTCCTAAAGCGGCCAGTTAAGCACTGGGAAGATATGGCGTTTGAGCTGCCTCGATATGAGAGTTTGCTCGTATGCGCTAACAGCACTGTGGAAAGCGAGTTCTTTCCCAGCTTCCTAAAGAGCTGGAGGCAAGACAGTTTATGGCTTTTCTCCCATTGAAGGATGGAGGCAGTGCTTTGTGCCTTCCACCTCTACAGCAATGGAGGGCGCGGCTGAGAGTAAAGGGGTCTTTCTGCCATTGGTGCTTTCTGACACTCTCCCAACCGTTGCACTTCGTGGTTAGTTAAAAGCCTATTGTCTCTCTCCTCCTCAGCATGTGGAACCACAACACTATGGGCCTCATCCCCATTGCTCAAGGGGAAGATGTAGGCATTTCTTCTGAGCCGGTTTGGCAAGGTGGAAACGTGCAGGATGCAGATGTCCCAGACTGGCGAGTGAAGTGCTGAAAAGAAACGGCGTTCAGCCTCCTTTGGATGAGATGTTCCCAGGACGCTGTAAGAGCACTGTGGAAAGGGAGTTTTTTCTCCACTTCCTAAAGAGCTGGAAGCAGGCCAAGATGTGGTTTGTCTCCCATTGAGGGGTGGATCCAGAACCAGTGCCTTGAGCCTTCCACCTCGAGAGCAATGGAGGGCATGGCTGAGAGCAAAGGGGCCTTTCTGACATAGCTGCTTTCCGACGCTCTCTAAGCAGTGTAAAATGGTGGTTGGAAAAAGGCATGCAGTTTATCGCCTCCTAAGCATGTGGATGCTCAATCTTTTGGGAATCAGCACAGTCGCTTCAGGAGAAGATGCAGGCATTTCATCTGAGCCGGGTTGGCAAGGTGGAACTGCGGCAGAAGCAGATGTTGCAGATTGGTGAGTTAAGGGCTGAAAAGACACGGTGTTCAGCTGCCTTTGTATGAGACGTTCCCAGGACGCTGTAAGAGCACTGTGCAATGCGAGTGCTTTCCCAGCTTCCTAAAGAGCTGGAAGCAGGACAGCTGCTGGCTTGTCTCCAATTGAAGGATGGAGGCAGTGCTTTGTGCCTTCCACCTCTAGAGCAATGGAGGGCACGGCTGAGATCCAAGGGCCCTTTCTGACATAGGTGCATTCTGACACTCTCTGAGCCAGTGCACAATGGCGGTTTGTAAAAAGCCTATTGTCTGCTCCTGCTAAGCATGCGGAAGCACAGTCATCTGGGCCTCGTCCCCGTTGCTGAAGGGGAAGATGTAGACATTTCGTCTGACCCGGGTTGGCCAGGTGGATATGTGGCAGGAGCAGAAGTTCCAAATCTGCGAGTTAAGCGCTGAAAAGAAATGGCCTATCAGCTGCCTTTGTATGAGATGTTGCCAGGACACAGAAAGAGCACTGTTGAAAGCGAGTTCTTGCTCAGCTTCCTAAAGAGATGGAAGGAAGATGGTCTGTGGCTTGTCGCGCCTTGGGGGGGGGGAGCCAGTGCATTGTGCATTCCACGTCTAGAGCAATGAAGGGCACGGCTGAGAGCAAAGGGGTCTTTCTGACATAGCTGCTTTCCGACACTCTCTCCAGCAGTGCACAATGGTGGTTGGAAAAAGGCGTGCAGTCTATCGCCTCCTAAGCACGTGGACGCTCAATCATTTGGGACTCAGCCCAGTTGCTTCAGGGGAAGATGTAGGCATTTCGTCTGAGCCGGTTTGGCCAGGTGGAATTGCGGCAGAAGCAGGAGTCCTAAAGCTGCGAGTTAAGGGCTGGGAAGAAATGCCATTTGAGCTGCCTTTGTATGAGAAGTTCCCCGGTCTGCTGTAACAGGACTGTGGAAAGCGAGTTGTTTGTCAGCTTCCTAAAGAGCTGGAGGCAACACAGTATATGGCTTGTCTCCAATTGAAGGATGGAGGCAGTGCTTTGTGCCTTCCACCTCTAGAGCAATGGAGGGCACGGCTGAGAGCAAAGGGCTCTTTCTGAAATAGGTGCATTCTGACACTCTCTGAGCCAGTGCACAATGGCGGTTTGTAAAAAGCCTATTGTCTGCTCCTGCTAAGCATGCGGAAGCACAGTCATCTGGGCCTCTTCCTCGTGGCTGAAGGGGAAGATGTAGACATTTCGTGAGCCGGGTTGGCCAGGTGGAAATGTGGCAGGAGCAGAAGTTCCAAATCTGCGAGTTAAGCGCTGAAAAGAAATGGCATATCAGCTGCCTTTGTATGAGATGTTGCCAGGACACAGAAAGAGCACTGTTGAAAGCGAGTTCTTGTTCAACTTCCTAAAGAGATGGAAGGAAGATGGTCTGTGGCTTGTCGCCGCTTGAGGGGGGGAGCCAGTGCATTGTGCATTCCACGTCTTGAGCAATGAAGGGCACGGCTGAGAGCAAAGGGGTCTTTCTGACATAGCTGCTTTCCGACACTCTCTCCAGCAGTGCACAATGGTGGTTGGAAAAAGGCGTGCAGTCTATCGCCTCCTAAGCACGTGGACGCTCAATCATTTGGGACTCAGCCCAGTTGCTTCAGGGGGAGATGTAGGCATTTCGTCTGAGCCTGGCTGGCCAGGTGGAATTGCGGCAGAATCAGGAGTCCTACAGCTGCGAGTTAAGGGCTGGGAAGAAATGCCATTTGAGCTGCCTTTGTATGAGAAGTTCCCCGGTCTGCTGTAACAGGACTGTGGAAAGCGAGTTGTTTGTCAGCTTCCTAAAGAGCTGGAGGCAAGACAGTTTATGGCTTGTCTCCAATTGAAGGATGGAGGCAGTGCTTTGTGCCTTCCACCTCTAGAGCAATGGAGGGCACGGCTGAGAGCAAAGGGCCCTTTCTGACATAGGTGCATTCTGACACTCTCTGAGCCAGTGCACAATGGCGGTTTGTAAAAAGCCTATTGTCTGCTCCTGCTAAGCATGTGGCAGCACAATCATGTGGGCTTCGCCCCCGTTGCTTAAGGGGAAGATGTAGGCATTTCCTCTGAGGCGGGTTGGCAAGGTGGAACTGTGGCAGAAGCGGAAGTCCTAAAGCGGCCAGTTAAGCACTGGGAAGAAATGGCGTTTGAGCTGCCTCTGTATGAGAGTTTGCTCGTATGCGCTAACAGCACTGTGGAAAGCGAGTTCTTTCCCAGCTTCCTAAAGAGCTGGAGGCAAGACAGTTTATGGCTTGTCTCCCATTGAAGGATGGAGGCAGTGCTTTGTGCCTTCCACCTCTACTGCAATGGAGGGCGCGGCTGAGAGTAAAGGGGTCTTTCTGCCATTGGTGCTTTCTGACACTCTCCCAACCGTTGCACTTCATGGTTAGTTAAAAGCCTATTGTCTCTCTCCTCCTCAGCATGTGGAACCACAATCCTATGGGCCTCATCCCAATTGCTCAAGGGGAGGATGTAGGCATTTCGTCTGAGCCGGGTTGTCAAGGTGGAAACGTGCAGGATGCAGATGTCCCAGACTGGCGAGTGAAGTGCTGAAAAGAAACGGCGTTCAGCCTCCTTTGGATGAGATGTTCCCAGGACGCTGTAAGAGCACTGTGGAAAGGGAGATTTTTCTCCACTTCCTAAAGAGCTGGAAGCAGGCCAAGATGTGGTTTGTCTCCCATTGAGGGGTGGATCCAGAACCAGTGCCTTGTGCCTTCCACCTCGAGAGCAATGGAGGGCATGGCTGAGAGCAAAGGGGCCTTTCTGACATAGCTGCTTTCCGACGCTCTCTAAGCAGTGTAAAATGGTGGTTGGAAAAAGGCATGCAGTTTATCGCCTCCTAAGCCTGTGGATGCTCAATCATTTGGGAATCAGCACAGTCGCTTCAGGGGAAGATGCAGGCATTTCGTCTGAGCCGTGTTGGCAAGGTGGAAATGCGGCAGAAGCAGATGTTGCAGATTGGTGAGTTAAGGGCTGAAAAGACACGGTGTTCAGCTGCCTTTGTATGAGACGTTCCCAGGACGCTGTAAGAGCACTGTGCAATGCGAGTGCTTTCCCAGCTTCCTAAAGAGCTGGAAGCAGGACAGTTGCTGGCTTGTCTCCAATTGAAGGAAGGAGGCAGTGCTTTGTGCCTTCCACCTCTAGAGCAATGGAGGGCACGGCTGAGATCCAAGGGCCCTTTCTGACATAGGTGCATTCTGACACTCTCTGAGCCAGTGCACAATGGCGGTTTGTAAAAAGCCTATTGTCTGCTCCTGCTAAGCATGCGGAAGCACAGTCATCTGGGCCTCGTCCCCGTTGCTGAAGGGGAAGATGTAGACATTTCGCCTGAGCCGGGTTGGCCAGGTGGAAATGTGGCAGGAGCAGAAGTTCCAAATCTGCGAGTTAAGCGCTGAAAAGAAATTGCATATCAGCTGCCTTTGTATGAGATGTTGCCAGGACACAGAAAGAGCACTGTTGAAAGCGAGTTCTTGCTCAGCTTCCTAAAGAGATGGAAGGAAGATGGTCTGTGGCTTGTCGCCGCTTGAGGGGGGTAGCCAGTGCATTGTGCATTCCACGTCTAGAGCAATGAAGGGCACGGCTGAGAGCAAAGGGGTCTTTCTGACATAGCTGCTTTCCGAAACTCTCTCCAGCAGTGCACAATGGTGGTTGGAAAACGGCGTGCAGTCTATCGCCTCCTAAGCACGTGGACGCTCAATCATTTGGGACTCAGCCCAGTTGCTTCAGGGGAAGATGTAGGCATTTCGCCTGAGCCGGGTTGGCAAGGTGGAATTGCGGCAGAAGCAGGAGTCCTACAGCTGCGAGTTAAGGGCTGGGAAGAAATGCCATTTGAGCTGCCTTGGTATGAGAAGTTCCCCGGTCTGCTGTAACAGGACTGTGTAAAGCGAGTTGTTTGTCAGCTTCCTAAAGAGCTGGAGGCAAGACAGTTTATGGCTTGTCTCCAATTGAAGGATGGAGGCAGTGCTTTGTGCCTTCCACCTCTAGAGCAATGGAGGGCACAGCTGAGAGCAAAGGGCCCTTTCTGACATAGGTGCATTCTTACACTCTCTGACCCAGTGCACAATGGCGGTTTGTAAAAAGCCTATTGTCTGCACCTGCTAAGCATGCGGAAGCACAGTCATCTGGGCCTCGTCCCCGTTGCTGACGGGGAAGATGTAGACATTTCGTCTGAGCCGGGTTGGCCAGGTGGAAATGTGGCAGGAGCAGAAGTTCCAAATCTGCGGGTTAAGCGCTGAAAAGAAATGGCCTATCAGCTGCCTTTGTATGAGATGTTGCCAGGACACAGAAAGAGCACTGTTGAAAGCGAGTTCTTGCTCAGCTTCCTAAAGAGATGGAAGGAAGATGGTCTGTGGCTTGTCGCCGCTTGAGGGGGGGAGCCAGTGCATTGTGCATTCCACGTCTAGAGCATTCAAGGGCACGGCTGAGAGCAAAGGGGTCTTTCTGACATAGCTGCTTTCCGACACTCTCTCCAGCAGTGCACAATGGTGGTTGGAAAAAGGCGTGCAGTCTATCGCCTCCTAAGCACGTGGACGCTCAATCATTTTTGACTCAGCCCAGTTGCTTCAGGGGTAGATGTAGGCATTTCGTCTGAGCCGGGTTGGCCAGGTGGAATTGCGGCAGCAGCAGGAGTCCTACAGCTGCGAGTTAAGGGCTGGGAAGAAATGCCATTTGAGCTGCCTTGGTATGAGAAGTTCCCCGGTCTGCTGTAACAGGACTGTGGAAAGCGAGTTGTTTGTCAGCTTCCTAAAGAGCTGGAGGCAACCCAGTTTATGGCTTGTCTCCAATTGAAGGATGGAGGCAGTGCTTTGTGCCTTCCACCTCTAGAGCAATGGAGGGCACGGCTGAGAGCAAAGGGCCCTTTCTGACATAGGTGCATTCTGACACTCTCTGAGCCAGTGCACAATGGCGGTTTGTAAAAAGCCTATTGTCTGCTCCTGCTAAGCATGTGGCAGCACAATCATGTGGGCTTCGCCCCCGTTGCTTAAGGGGAAGATGTAGGCATTTCGTCTGAGGCGGGTTGGCAAGGTGGAACTGTGGCAGAAGCGGAAGTCCTAAAGCGGCCAGTTAAGCACTGGGAAGAAATGGCGTTTGAGCTGCCTCGGTATGAGAGATTGCTCGTATGCGCTAACAGCACTGTGGAAAGCGAGTTCTTTCCCAGCTTCCTAAAGAGCTGGAGGCAAGACAGTTTATGGCTTGTCTCCCATTGAAGGATGGAGGCAGTGCTTTGTGCCTTCCACCTCTACTGCAATGGAGGGCGCGGCTGAGAGTAAAGGGGTCTTTCTGCCATTGGTGCTTTCTGACACTCTCCCAACCGTTGCACTTCATGGTTAGTTAAAAGCCTATTGTCTCTCTCCTCCTCAGCATGTGGAACCACAATCCTATGGGCCTCATCCCAATTGCTCAAGGGGAGGATGTAGGCATTTCGTCTGAGCCGGGTTGTCAAGGTGGAAACGTGCAGGATGCAGATGTCCCAGACTGGCGAGTGAAGTGCTGAAAAGAAACGGCATTCAGCCTCCTATGTATGAGATGTTCCCAGGACGCTGTAAGAGCACTGTGGAAAGGGAGTTTTTTCTCCACTTCCTAAAGAGCTGGAAGCAGGCCACGATGTGGTTTGTCTCCCATTGAGGGGTGGATCCAGAACCAGTGCCTTGTGCCTTCCACCTCGAGAGCAATGGAGGGCATGGCTGAGAGCAAAGGGGCCTTTCTGACATAGCTGCTTTCCGACGCTCTCTAAGCAGTGTAAAATGGTGGTTGGAAAAAGGCATGCAGTTTATCGCCTCCTAAGCATGTGGATGCTAAATCATTTGGGAATCAGCACAGTCGCTTCAGGGGAAGATGCAGGCATTTCGTCTGAGCCAGCTTGGCAAGGTGGAAATGCGGCAGAAGCAGCTGTTGCAGATTGGTGAGTTAAGGGCTGAAAAGACACGGTGTTCAGCTGCCTTTGTATGAGACGTTCCCAGGACGCTGTAAGAGCACTGTGCAATGCGAGTGCTTTCCCAGCTTCCTAAAGAGCTGGAAGCAGGACAGTTGCTGGCTTGTCTCCAATTGAAGGATGGAGGCAGTGCTTTGTGCCTTCCACCTCTAGAGCAATGGAGGGCACGGCTGAGATCCAAGGGCCCTTTCTGACATAGGTGCATTCTGACGCTCTCTGACCCAGTGCACAATGGCGGTTTGTAAAAAGCCTATTGTCTGCTCCTGCTAAGCATGCGGAAGCACAGTCATCTGGGCCTCGTCCCCGTTGCTGAAGGGGAAGATGTAGACATTTCGTCTGAGCCGGGTTGGCCAGGTGGAAATGTGGCAGGAGCAGAAGTTCCAAATCTGCGAGTTAAGCGCTGAAAAGAAATGGCATATCAGCTGCCTTTGTATGAGATGTTGCCAGGACACAGAAAGAGCACTGTTGAAAGCGAGTTCTTGCTCAGCTTCCTAAAGAGATGGAAGGAAGATGGTCTGTGGCTTGTCGCCGCTTGAGGGGCGTAGCCAGTGCATTGTGCATTCCACGTCTAGAGCAATGAAGGGCACGGCTGAGAGCAAAGGAGTCTTTCTGACATAGCTGCTTTCCGAAACTCTCTCCAGCAGTGCACAATGGTGGTTGGAAAACGGCGTGCAGTCTATCGCCTCCTAAGCACGTGGACGCTCAATCATTTGGGACTCAGCCCAGTTGCTTCAGGGGAAGATGTAGGCATTTCGCCTGAGCCGGGTTGGCAAGGTGGAATTGCGGCAGAAGCAGGAGTCCTACAGCTGCGAGTTAAGGGCTGGGAAGAAATGCCATTTGAGCTGCCTTGGTATGAGAAGTTCCCCGGTCTGCTGTAACAGGACTGTGTAAAGCGAGTTGTTTGTCAGCTTCCTAAAGAGCTGGAGGCAAGACAGTTTATGGCTTGTCTCCAATTGAAGGAAGGAGGCAGTGCTTTGTGCCTTCCACCTCTAGAGCAATGGAGGGCACAGCTGAGAGCAAAGGGCCCTTTCTGACATAGGTGCATTCTTACACTCTCTGACCCAGTGCACAATGGCGGTTTGTAAAAAGCCTATTGTCTGCACCTGCTAAGCATGCGGAAGCACAGTCATCTGGGCCTCGTCCCCGTTGCTGACGGGAAAGATGTAGACATTTCGTCTGAGCCGGGTTGGCCAGGTGGAAATGTGGCAGGAGCAGAAGTTCCAAATCTGCGGGTTAAGCGCTGAAAAGAAATGGCATATCAGCTGCCTTTGTATGAGATGTTGCCAGGACACAGAAAGAGCACTGTTGAAAGCGAGTTCTTGCTCAGCTTCCTAAAGAGATGGAAGGAAGATGGTCTGTGGCTTGTCGCCGCTTGAGGGGGGGAGCCAGTGCATTGTGCATTCCACGTCTAGAGCATTCAAGGGCACGGCTGAGAGCAAAGGGGTCTTTCTGACATAGCTGCTTTCCGACACTCTCTCCAGAAGTGCACAATGGTGGTTGGAAAAAGGCGTGCAGTCTATCGCCTCCTAAGCACGTGGACGCTCAATCATTTTTGACTCAGCCCAGTTGCTTCAGGGGTAGATGTAGGCATTTCGTCTGAGCCGGGTTGGCAAGGTGGAATTGCGGCAGCAGCAGGAGTCCTACAGCTGCGAGTTAAGGGCTGGGAAGAAATGCCATTTGAGCTGCCTTGGTATGAGAAGTTCCCCGGTCTGCTGTAACAGGACTGTGGAAAGCGAGTTGTTTGTCAGCTTCCTAAAGAGCTGGAGGCAAGACAGTTTATGGCTTGTCTCCAATTGAAGGATGGAGGCAGTGCTCTGTGCCTTCCACCTCTAGAGCAATGGAGGGCACGGCTGAGAGCAAAGGGCCCTTTCTGACATAGGTGCATTCTGACACTCTCTGACCCAGTGCACAATGGCGGTTTGTAAAAAGCCTATTGTCTGCTCCTGCTAAGCATGTGGCAGCACAATCATGTGGGCTTCGCCCCCGTTGCTTAAGGGGAAGATGTAGGCATTTCGTCAGAGGCGGGTTGGCAAGGTTTAACTGTGGCAGAAGCGGAAGTCCTAAAGCGGCCAGTTAAGCACTGGGAAGAAATGGCGTTTGAGCTGCCTCGATATGAGAGTTTGCTCGTATGCGCTAACAGCACTGTGGAAAGCGAGTTCTTTCCCAGCTTCCTAAAGAGCTGGAGGCAAGACAGTTTATGGCTTTTCTCCCATTGAAGGATGGAGGCAGTGCTTTGTGCCTTCCACCTCTACAGCAATGGAGGGCGCGGCTGAGAGTAAAGGGGTCTTTCTGCCATTGGTGCTTTCTGACACTCTCCCAACCGTTGCACTTCGTGGTTAGTTAAAAGCCTATTGTCTCTCTCCTCCTCAGCATGTGGAACCACAACACTATGGGCCTCATCCCCATTGCTCAAGGGGAAGATGTAGGCATTTCTTCTGAGCCGGTTTGGCAAGGTGGAAACGTGCAGGATGCAGATGTCCCAGACTGGCGAGTGAAGTGCTGAAAAGAAACGGCGTTCAGCCTCCTTTGGATGAGATGTTCCCAGGACGCTGTAAGAGCACTGTGGAAAGGGAGTTTTTTCTCCACTTCCTAAAGAGCTGGAAGCAGGCCAAGATGTGGTTTGTCTCCCATTGAGGGGTGGATCCAGAACCAGTGCCTTGAGCCTTCCACCTCGAGAGCAATGGAGGGCATGGCTGAGAGCAAAGGGGCCTTTCTGACATAGCTGCTTTCCGACGCTCTCTAAGCAGTGTAAAATGGTGGTTGGAAAAAGGCATGCAGTTTATCGCCTCCTAAGCATGTGGATGCTCAATCTTTTGGGAATCAGCACAGTCGCTTCAGGAGAAGATGCAGGCATTTCATCTGAGCCGGGTTGGCAAGGTGGAACTGCGGCAGAAGCAGATGTTGCAGATTGGTGAGTTAAGGGCTGAAAAGACACGGTGTTCAGCTGCCTTTGTATGAGACGTTCCCAGGACGCTGTAAGAGCACTGTGCAATGCGAGTGCTTTCCCAGCTTCCTAAAGAGCTGGAAGCAGGACAGCTGCTGGCTTGTCTCCAATTGAAGGATGGAGGCAGTGCTTTGTGCCTTCCACCTCTAGAGCAATGGAGGGCACGGCTGAGATCCAAGGGCCCTTTCTGACATAGGTGCATTCTGACACTCTCTGAGCCAGTGCACAATGGCGGTTTGTAAAAAGCCTATTGTCTGCTCCTGCTAAGCATGCGGAAGCACAGTCATCTGGGCCTCGTCCCCGTTGCTGAAGGGGAAGATGTAGACATTTCGTCTGACCCGGGTTGGCCAGGTGGATATGTGGCAGGAGCAGAAGTTCCAAATCTGCGAGTTAAGCGCTGAAAAGAAATGGCCTATCAGCTGCCTTTGTATGAGATGTTGCCAGGACACAGAAAGAGCACTGTTGAAAGCGAGTTCTTGCTCAGCTTCCTAAAGAGATGGAAGGAAGATGGTCTGTGGCTTGTCGCGCCTTGGGGGGGGGGAGCCAGTGCATTGTGCATTCCACGTCTAGAGCAATGAAGGGCACGGCTGAGAGCAAAGGGGTCTTTCTGACATAGCTGCTTTCCGACACTCTCTCCAGCAGTGCACAATGGTGGTTGGAAAAAGGCGTGCAGTCTATCGCCTCCTAAGCACGTGGACGCTCAATCATTTGGGACTCAGCCCAGTTGCTTCAGGGGAAGATGTAGGCATTTCGTCTGAGCCGGTTTGGCCAGGTGGAATTGCGGCAGAAGCAGGAGTCCTAAAGCTGCGAGTTAAGGGCTGGGAAGAAATGCCATTTGAGCTGCCTTTGTATGAGAAGTTCCCCGGTCTGCTGTAACAGGACTGTGGAAAGCGAGTTGTTTGTCAGCTTCCTAAAGAGCTGGAGGCAACACAGTATATGGCTTGTCTCCAATTGAAGGATGGAGGCAGTGCTTTGTGCCTTCCACCTCTAGAGCAATGGAGGGCACGGCTGAGAGCAAAGGGCTCTTTCTGAAATAGGTGCATTCTGACACTCTCTGAGCCAGTGCACAATGGCGGTTTGTAAAAAGCCTATTGTCTGCTCCTGCTAAGCATGCGGAAGCACAGTCATCTGGGCCTCTTCCTCGTGGCTGAAGGGGAAGATGTAGACATTTCGTGAGCCGGGTTGGCAAGGTGGAAATGTGGCAGGAGCAGAAGTTCCAAATCTGCGAGTTAAGCGCTGAAAAGAAATGGCATATCAGCTGCCTTTGTATGAGATGTTGCCAGGACACAGAAAGAGCACTGTTGAAAGCGAGTTCTTGTTCAACTTCCTAAAGAGATGGAAGGAAGATGGTCTGTGGCTTGTCGCCGCTTGAGGGGGGGAGCCAGTGCATTGTGCATTCCACGTCTTGAGCAATGAAGGGCACGGCTGAGAGCAAAGGGGTCTTTCTGACATAGCTGCTTTCCGACACTCTCTCCAGCAGTGCACAATGGTGGTTGGAAAAAGGCGTGCAGTCTATCGCCTCCTAAGCACGTGGACGCTCAATCATTTGGGACTCAGCCCAGTTGCTTCAGGGGGAGATGTAGGCATTTCGTCTGAGCCTGGCTGGCCAGGTGGAATTGCGGCAGAATCAGGAGTCCTACAGCTGCGAGTTAAGGGCTGGGAAGAAATGCCATTTGAGCTGCCTTTGTATGAGAAGTTCCCCGGTCTGCTGTAACAGGACTGTGGAAAGCGAGTTGTTTGTCAGCTTCCTAAAGAGCTGGAGGCAAGACAGTTTATGGCTTGTCTCCAATTGAAGGATGGAGGCAGTGCTTTGTGCCTTCCACCTCTAGAGCAATGGAGGGCACGGCTGAGAGCAAAGGGCCCTTTCTGACATAGGTGCATTCTGACACTCTCTGAGCCAGTGCACAATGGCGGTTTGTAAAAAGCCTATTGTCTGCTCCTGCTAAGCATGTGGCAGCACAATCATGTGGGCTTCGCCCCCGTTGCTTAAGGGGAAGATGTAGGCATTTCCTCTGAGGCGGGTTGGCAAGGTGGAACTGTGGCAGAAGCGGAAGTCCTAAAGCGGCCAGTTAAGCACTGGGAAGAAATGGCGTTTGAGCTGCCTCGGTATGAGAGTTTGCTCGTATGCGCTAACAGCACTGTGGAAAGCGAGTTCTTTCCCAGCTTCCTAAAGAGCTGGAGGCAAGACAGTTTATGGCTTGTCTCCCATTGAAGGATGGAGGCAGTGCTTTGTGCCTTCCACCTCTACTGCAATGGAGGGCGCGGCTGAGAGTAAAGGGGTCTTTCTGCCATTGGTACTTTCTGACACTCTCCCAACCGTTGCACTTCATGGTTAGTTAAAAGCCTATTGTCTCTCTCCTCCTCAGCATGTGGAACCACAATCCTATGGGCCTCATCCCAATTGCTCAAGGGGAGGATGTAGGCATTTCGTCTGAGCCGGGTTGTCAAGGTGGAAACGTGCAGGATGCAGATGTCCCAGACTGGCGAGTGAAGTGCTGAAAAGAAACGGCGTTCAGCCTCCTTTGTATGAGATGTTCCCAGGACGCTGTAAGAGCACTGTGGAAAGGGAGATTTTTCTCCACTTCCTAAAGAGCTGGAAGCAGGCCAAGATGTGGTTTGTCTCCCATTGAGGGGTGGATCCAGAACCAGTGCCTTGTGCCTTCCACCTCGAGAGCAATGGAGGGCATGGCTGAGAGCAAAGGGGCCTTTCTGACATAGCTGCTTTCCGACGCTCTCTAAGCAGTGTAAAATGGTGGTTGGAAAAAGGAATGCAGTTTATCGCCTCCTAAGCCTGTGGATGCTCAATCATTTGGGAATCAGCACAGTCGCTTCAGGGGAAGATGCAGGCATTTCGTCTGAGCCGTGTTGGCAAGGTGGAAATGCGGCAGAAGCAGATGTTGCAGATTGGTGAGTTAAGGGCTGAAAAGACACGGTGTTCAGCTGCCTTTGTATGAGACGTTCCCAGGACGCTGTAAGAGCACTGTGCAATGCGAGTGCTTTCCCAGCTTCCTAAAGAGCTGGAAGCAGGACAGTTGCTGGCTTGTCTCCAATTGAAGGAAGGAGGCAGTGCTTTGTGCCTTCCACCTCTAGAGCAATGGAGGGCACGGCTGAGATCCAAGGGCCCTTTCTGACATAGGTGCATTCTGACACTCTCTGAGCCAGTGCACAATGGCGGTTTGTAAAAAGCCTATTGTCTGCTCCTGCTAAGCATGCGGAAGCACAGTCATCTGGGCCTCGTCCCCGTTGCTGAAGGGGAAGATGTAGACATTTCGCCTGAGCCGGGTTGGCCAGGTGGAAATGTGGCAGGAGCAGAAGTTCCAAATCTGCGAGTTAAGCGCTGAAAAGAAATTGCATATCAGCTGCCTTTGTATGAGATGTTGCCAGGACACAGAAAGAGCACTGTTGAAAGCGAGTTCTTGCTCAGCTTCCTAAAGAGATGGAAGGAAGATGGTCTGTGGCTTGTCGCCGCTTGAGGGGGGTAGCCAGTGCATTGTGCATTCCACGTCTAGAGCAATGAAGGGCACGGCTGAGAGCAAAGGGGTCTTTCTGACATAGCTGCTTTCCGAAACTCTCTCCAGCAGTGCACAATGGTGGTTGGAAAACGGCGTGCAGTCTATCGCCTCCTAAGCACGTGGACGCTCAATCATTTGGGACTCAGCCCAGTTGCTTCAGGGGAAGATGTAGGCATTTCGCCTGAGCCGGGTTGGCAAGGTGGAATTGCGGCAGAAGCAGGAGTCCTACAGCTGCGAGTTAAGGGCTGGGAAGAAATGCCATTTGAGCTGCCTTGGTATGAGAAGTTCCCCGGTCTGCTGTAACAGGACTGTGTAAAGCGAGTTGTTTGTCAGCTTCCTAAAGAGCTGGAGGCAAGACAGTTTATGGCTTGTCTCCAATTGAAGGATGGAGGCAGTGCTTTGTGCCTTCCACCTCTAGAGCAATGGAGGGCACAGCTGAGAGCAAAGGGCCCTTTCTGACATAGGTGCATTCTTACACTCTCTGACCCAGTGCACAATGGCGGTTTGTAAAAAGCCTATTGTCTGCACCTGCTAAGCATGCGGAAGCACAGTCATCTGGGCCTCGTCCCCGTTGCTGACGGGGAAGATGTAGACATTTCGTCTGAGCCGGGTTGGCCAGGTGGAAATGTGGCAGGAGCAGAAGTTCCAAATCTGCGGGTTAAGCGCTGAAAAGAAATGGCCTATCAGCTGCCTTTGTATGAGATGTTGCCAGGACACAGAAAGAGCACTGTTGAAAGCGAGTTCTTGCTCAGCTTCCTAAAGAGATGGAAGGAAGATGGTCTGTGGCTTGTCGCCGCTTGAGGGGGGGAGCCAGTGCATTGTGCATTCCACGTCTAGAGCATTCAAGGGCACGGCTGAGAGCAAAGGGGTCTTTCTGACATAGCTGCTTTCCGACACTCTCTCCAGAAGTGCACAATGGTGGTTGGAAAAAGGCGTGCAGTCTATCGCCTCCTAAGCACGTGGACGCTCAATCATTTTTGACTCAGCCCAGTTGCTTCAGGGGTAGATGTAGGCATTTCGTCTGAGCCGGGTTGGCCAGGTGGAATTGCGGCAGCAGCAGGAGTCCTACAGCTGCGAGTCAAGGGCTGGGAAGAAATGCCATTTGAGCTGCCTTGGTATGAGAAGTTCCCCGGTCTGCTGTAACAGGACTGTGGAAAGCGAGTTGTTTGTCAGCTTCCTAAAGAGCTGGAGGCAAGACAGTTTATGGCTTGTCTCCAATTGAAGGATGGAGGCAGTGCTTTGTGCCTTCCACCTCTAGAGCAATGGAGGGCACGGCTGAGAGCAAAGGGCCCTTTCTGACATAGGTGCATTCTGACACTCTCTGAGCCAGTGCACAATGGCGGTTTGTAAAAAGCCTATTGTCTGCTCCTGCTAAGCATGTGGCAGCACAATCATGTGGGCTTCGCCCCCGTTGCTTAAGGGGAAGATGTAGGCATTTCGTCTGAGCCGGGTTGGCAAGGTGGAACTGTGGCAGAAGCGGAAGTCCTAAAGCGGCCAGGTAAGCACTGGGAAGAAATGGCGTTTGAGCTGCCTCGGTATGAGAGTTTGCTCGCATGCGCTAACAGCACTGTGGAAAGCGAGTTCTTTCCCAGCTTCCTAAAGAGCTGGAGGCAAGACAGTTTATGGCTTGTCTCCCATTGAAGGATGGAGGCAGTGCTTTGTGCCTTCCACCTCTACAGCAATGGAGGGCGCGGCTGAGAGTAAAGGGGTCTTTCTGCCATTGGTGCTTTCTGACACTCTCCCAAACGTTGCACATCGTGGTTAGTTAAAAGCCTATTGTCTCTCTCCTCCTCAGCATGTGGAACCACAATCCTATGGGCCTCATCCCAATTGCTCAAGGGGAGGATGTAGGCATTTCGTCTGAGCCGGGTTGTCAAGGTGGAAACGTGCAGGATGCAGATGTCCCAGACTGGCGAGTGAAGTGCTGAAAAGAAACGGCGTTCAGCCTCCTTTGTATGAGATGTTCCCAGGACGCTGTAAGAGCACTGTGGAAAGGGAGATTTTTCTCCACTTCCTAAAGAGCGGGAAGCAGGCCAAGATGTGGTTTGTCTCCCATTGAGGGGTGGATCCAGAACCAGTGCCTTGTGCCTTCCACCTCGAGAGCAATGGAGGGCATGGCTGAGAGCAAAGGGGCCTTTCTGACATAGCTGCTTTCCGACGCTCTCTAAGCAGTGTAAAATGGTGGTTGGAAAAAGGCATGCAGTTTATCGCCTCCTAAGCCTGTGGATGCTCAATCATTTGGGAATCAGCACAGTCGCTTCAGGGGAAGATGCAGGCATTTCGTCTGAGCCGTGTTGGCAAGGTGGAAATGCGGCAGAAGCAGATGTTGCAGATTGGTGAGTTAAGGGCTGAAAAGACACGGTGTTCAGCTGCCTTTGTATGAGACGTTCCCAGGACGCTGTAAGAGCACTGTGCAATGCGAGTGCTTTCCCAGCTTCCTAAAGAGCTGGAAGCAGGACAGTTGCTGGCTTGTCTCCAATTGAAGGAAGGAGGCAGTGCTTTGTGCCTTCCACCTCTAGAGCAATGGAGGGCACGGCTGAGATCCAAGGGCCCTTTCTGACATAGGTGCATTCTGACACTCTCTGAGCCAGTGCACAATGGTGGTTTGTAAAAAGCCTATTGTCTGCTCCTGCTAAGCATGCGGAAGCACAGTCATCTGGGCCTCGTCCCCGTTGCTGAAGGGGAAGATGTAGACATTTCGCCTGAGCCGGGTTGGCCAGGTGGAAATGTGGCAGGAGCAGAAGTTCCAAATCTGCGAGTTAAGCGCTGAAAAGAAATTGCATATCAGCTGCCTTTGTATGAGATGTTGCCAGGACACAGAAAGAGCACTGTTGAAAGCGAGTTCTTGCTCAGCTTCCTAAAGAGATGGAAGGAAGATGGTCTGTGGCTTGTCGCCGCTTGAGGGGCGTAGCCAGTGCATTGTGCATTCCACGTCTAGAGCAATGAAGGGCACGGCTGAGAGCAAAGGAGTCTTTCTGACATAGCTGCTTTCCGAAACTCTCTCCAGCAGTGCACAATGGTGGTTGGAAAACGGCGTGCAGTCTATCGCCTCCTAAGCACGTGGACGCTCAATCATTTGGGACTCAGCCCAGGTGCTTCAGGGGAAGATGTAGGCATTTCGCCTGAGCCGGGTTGGCAAGGTGGAATTGCGGCAGAAGCAGGAGTCCTACAGCTGCGAGTTAAGGGCTGGGAAGAAATGCCATTTGAGCTGCCTTGGTATGAGAAGTTCCCCGGTCTGCTGTAACAGGACTGTGTAAAGCGAGTTGTTTGTCAGCTTCCTAAAGAGCTGGAGGCAAGACAGTTTATGGCTTGTCTCCAATTGAAGGAAGGAGGCAGTGCTTTGTGCCTTCCACCTCTAGAGCAATGGAGGGCACAGCTGAGAGCAAAGGGCCCTTTCTGACATAGGTGCATTCTTACACTCTCTGACCCAGTGCACAATGGCGGTTTGTAAAAAGCCTATTGTCTGCACCTGCTAAGCATGCGGAAGCACAGTCATCTGGGCCTCGTCCCCGTTGCTGACGGGGAAGATGTAGACATTTCGTCTGAGCCGGGTTGGCCAGGTGGAAATGTGGCAGGAGCAGAAGTTCCAAATCTGCGGGTTAAGCGCTGAAAAGAAATGGCATATCAGCTGCCTTTGTATGAGATGTTGCCAGGACACAGAAAGAGCACTGTTGAAAGCGAGTTCTTGCTCAGCTTCCTAAAGAGATGGAAGGAAGATGGTCTGTGGCTTGTCGCCGCTTGAGGGGGGGAGCCAGTGCATTGTGTATTCCACGTCTAGAGCATTGAAGGGCACGGCTGAGAGCAAAGGGGTCTTTCTGACATAGCTGCTTTCCGACACTCTCTCCAGAAGTGCACAATGGTGGTTGGAAAAAGGCGTGCAGTCTATCACCTCCTAAGCACGTGGACGCTCAATCATTTTTGACTCAGCCCAGTTGCTTCAGGGGTAGATGTAGGCATTTCGTCTGAGCCGGGTTGGCAAGGTGGAATTGCGGCAGCAGCAGGAGTCCTACAGCTGCGAGTTAAGGGCTGGGAAGAAATGCCATTTGAGCTGCCTTGGTATGAGAAGTTCCCCGGTCTGCTGTAACAGGACTGTGGAAAGCGAGTTGTTTGTCAGCTTCCTAAAGAGCTGGAGGCAAGCCAGTTTATGGCTTGTTTCCAATTGAAGGATGGAGGCAGTGCTTTGTGCCTTCCACCTCTAGAGCAATGGAGGGCACGGCTGAGAGCAAAGGGCCCTTTCTGACATAGGTGCATTCTGACACTCTCTGACCCAGTGCACAATGGCGGTTTGTAAAAAGCCTATTGTCTGCTCCTGCTAAGCATGTGGCAGCACAATCATGTGGGCTTCGCCCCCGTTGCTTAAGGGGAAGATGTAGGCATTTCGTCAGAGGCGGGTTGGCAAGGTTTAACTGTGGCAGAAGCGGAAGTCCTAAAGCGGCCAGTTAAGCACTGGGAAGAAATGGCGTTTGAGCTGCCTCGATATGAGAGTTTGCTCGTATGCGCTAACAGCACTGTGGAAAGCGAGTTCTTTCCCAGCTTCCTAAAGAGCTGGAAGCAAGACAGTTTATGGCTTTTCTCCCATTGAAGGATGGAGGCAGTGCTTTGTGCCTTCCACCTCTACAGCAATGGAGGGCGCGGCTGAGAGTAAAGGGGTCTTTCTGCCATTGGTGCTTTCTGACACTCTCCCAACCGTTGCACTTCGTGGTTAGTTAAAAGCCTATTGTCTCTCTCCTCCTCAGCATGTGGAACCACAACACTATGGGCCTCATCCCCATTGCTCAAGGGGAAGATGTAGGCATTTCTTCTGAGCCGGTTTGGCAAGGTGGAAACGTGCAGGATGCAGATGTCCCAGACTGGCGAGTGAAGTGCTGAAAAGAAACGGCATTCAGCCTCCTTTGGATGAGATGTTCCCAGGAAGCTGTAAGAGCACTGTGGAAAGGGAGTTTTTTCTCCACTTCCTAAAGAGCTGGAAGCAGGCCAAGATGTGGTTTGTCTCCCATTGAGGGGTGGATCCAGAACCAGTGCCTTGAGCCTTCCACCTCGAGAGCAATGGAGGGCATGGCTGAGAGCAAAGGGGCCTTTCTGACATAGCTGCTTTCCGACGCTCTCTAAGCAGTGTAAAATGGTGGTTGGAAAAAGGCATGCAGTTTATCGCCTCCTAAGCATGTGGATGCTCAATCATTTGGGAATCAGCACAGTCGCTTCAGGAGAAGATGCAGGCATTTCATCTGAGCCGGGTTGGCAAGCTGGAACTGCGGCAGAAGCAGATGTTGCAGATTGGTGAGTTAAGGGCTGAAAAGACACGGTGTTCAGCTGCCTTTGTATGAGACGTTCCCAGGACGCTGTAAGAGCACTGTGCAATGCGAGTGCTTTCCCAGCTTCCTAAAGAGCTGGAAGCAGGACAGTTGCTGGCTTGTCTCCAATTGAAGGATGGAGGCAGTGCTTTATGCCTTCCACCTCTAGAGCAATGGAGGGCACGGCTGAGATCCAAGGGCCCTTTCTGACATAGGTGCATTCTGACACTCTCTGACCCAGTGCACAATGGCGGTTTGTAAAAAGCCTATTGTCTGCTCCTGCTAAGCATGCGGAAGCACAGTCATCTGGGCCTCGTCCCCGTTGCTGAAGGGGAAGATGTAGACATTTCGTCTGACCCGGGTTGGCCAGGTGGATATGTGGCAGGAGCAGAAGTTCCAAATCTGCGAGTTAAGCGCTGAAAAGAAATGGCCTATCAGCTGCCTTTGTATGAGATGTTGCCAGGACACAGAAAGAGCACTGTTGAAAGCGAGTTCTTGCTCAGCTTCCTAAAGAGATGGAAGGAAGATGGTCTGTGCCTTGTCGCGCCTTGGGGGGGGGGAGCCAGTGCATTGTGCATTCCACGTCTAGAGCAATGAAGGGCACGGCTGAGAGCAAAGGGGTCTTTCTGACATAGCTGCTCTCCGACACTCTCTCCAGCAGTGCACAATGGTGGTTGGAAAAAGGCGTGCAGTCTATCGCCTCCTAAGCACGTGGACGCTCAATCATTTGGGACTCAGCCCAGTTGCTTCAGGGGAAGATGTAGGCATTTCGTCTGAGCCGGGTTGGCAAGGTGGAATTGCGGCAGAAGCAGGAGTCCTACAGCTGCGAGTTAAGGGCTGGGAAGAAATGCCATTTGAGCTGCCTTGGTATGAGAAGTTCCCCGGTCTGCTGTAACAGGACTGTGGAAAGCGAGTTGTTTGTCAGCTTCCTAAAGAGCTGGAGGCAAGACAGTTTATGGCTTGTCTCCAATTGAAGGATGGAGGCAGTGCTTTGTGCCTTCCACCTCTAGAGCAATGGAGGGCACGGCTGAGAGCAAAGGGCCCTTTCTGACATAGGTGCATTCTGACACTCTCTGAGCCAGTGCACAATGGCGGTTTGTAAAAAGCCTATTGTCTGCTCCTGCTAAGCATGTGGCAGCACAATCATGTGGGCTTCGCCCCCGTTGCTTAAGGGGAAGATGTAGGCATTTCGTCTGAGGCGGGTTGGCAAGGTGGAACTGTGGCAGAAGCGGAAGTCCTACAGCGGCCAGTTAAGCACTGGGAAGAAATGGCGTTTGAGCTGCCTCGGTATGAGAGTTTGCTCGTATGCGCTAACAGCACTGTGGAAAGCGAGTTCTTTCCCAGCTTCCTAAAGAGCTGGAGGCAAGACAGTTTATGGCTTGTCTCCCATTGAAGGATGGAGGCAGTGCTTTGTGCCTTCCACCTCTACTGCAATGGAGGGCGCGGCTGAGAGTAAAGGGGTCTTTCTGCCATTGGTGCTTTCTGACACTCTCCCAACCGTTGCAATTCATGGTTAGTTAAAAGCCTATTGTCTCTCTCCTCCTCAGCATGTGGAACCACAATCCTATGGGCCTCATCCCAATTGCTCAAGGGGAGGATGTAGGCATTTCGTCTGAGCCGGGTTGTCAAGGTGGAAACGTGCAGGATGCAGATGTCCCAGACTGGCGAGTGTAGTGCTGAAAAGAAACGGCGTTCAGCCTCCTTTGTATGAGATGTTCCCAGGACGCTGTAAGAGCACTGTGGAAAGGGAGTTTTTTGTCCACTTCCTAAAGAGCTGGAAGCAGGCCAAGATATGGTTTGTCTCCCATTGAGGGGTGGATCCAGAACCAGTGCCTTGTGCCTTCCACCTCGAGAGCAATGGAGGGCATGGCTGAGAGCAAAGGGGCCTTTCTGACATAGCTGCTTTCCGACGCTCTCTAAGCAGTGTAAAATGGTGGTTGGAAAAAGGCATGCAGTTAATCGCCTCCTAAGCATGTGGATGCTCAATCATTTTGGAATCATCACAGTCGCTTCAGGGGAAGATGCAGGCATTTCGTCTGAGCCGGGTTGGCAAGGTGGAAATGCGGCAGAAGCAGATGTTGCAGATTGGTGAGTTAAGGGCTGAAAAGACACGGTGTTCAGCTGCCTTTGTATGAGACGTTCCCAGGACGCTGTAAGAGCACTGTGCAATGCGAGTGCTTTCCCAGCTTCCTAAAGAGCTGGAAGCAGGACAGTTGCTGGCTTGTCTCCAATTGAAGGATGGAGGCAGTGCTTTGTGCCTTCCACCTCTAGAGCAATGGAGGGCACGGCTGAGATCCAAGGGCCCTTTCTGACATAGGTGCATTCTGACACTCTCTGAGCCAGTGCACAATGGCGGTTTGTAAACAGCCTATTGTCTGCTCGTGCTAAGCATGCGGAAGCACAGTCATCTGGGCCTCGTCCCCGTTGCTGAAGGGGAAGATGTAGACATTTCGTCTGAGACGGGTTGGCCAGCTGGAAATGTGGCAGGAGCAGAAGTTCCAAATCTGCGAGTTAAGCGCTGAAAAGAAATGGCCTATCATCTGCCTTTGTATGAGATGTTGCCAGGACACAGAAAGAGCACTGTTGAAAGCGAGTTCTTGCTCAGCTTCCTAAAGAGATGGAAGGAAGATGGTCTGTGGCTTGTCGCCGCTTGAGAGGGGGAGCCAGTGCATTGTGCATTCCACGTCTAGAGCAATGAAGGGCACGGCTGAGAGCAAAGGGGTCTTTCTGACATAGCTGCTTTCCGACACTCTCTCCAGCAGTGCACAATGGTGGTTGGAAAAAGGCGTGCAGTCTATCGCCTCCTAAGCACGTGGACGCTCAATCATTTGGGACTCAGCCCAGTTGCTTCAGGGGAAGATGTAGGCATTTCGTCTGAGCCGGGTTGGCAAGGTGGAATTGCGGCAGAAGCAGGAGTCCTACAGCTGCGAGTTAAGGGCTGGGAAGAAATGCCATTTGAGCTGCCTTGGTATGAGAAGTTCCCCGGTCTGCTGTAACAGGACTGTGGAAAGCGAGTTGTTTGTCAGCTTCCTAAAGAGCTAGAGGCAAGACAGTTTATGGCTTGTCTCCAATTGAAGGATGGAGGCAGTGCTTTGTGCCTTCCACCTCTAGAGCAATGGAGGGCACGGCTGAGAGCAAAGGGCCCTTTCTGACATAGGTGCATTCTGACACTCTCTGAGCCAGTGCACAATGGCGGTTTGTAAAAAGCCTATTGTCTGCTCCTGCTAAGCATGTGGCAGCACAATCATGTGGGCTTCGCCCCCGTTGCTTAAGGGGAAGATGTAGGCATTTCGTCTGAGGCGGGTTGGCAAGGTGGAACTGTGGCAGAAGCGGAAGTCCTAAAGCGGCCAGTTAAGCACTGGGAAGAAATGGCGTTTGAGCTGCCTCGGTATGAGAGTTTGCTCGTATGCGCTAACAGCACTGTGGAAAGCGAGTTCTTTCCCAGCTTCCTAAAGAGCTGGAGGCAAGACAGTTTATGGCTTGTCTCCCATTGAAGGATGGAGGCAGTGCTTTGTGCCTTCCACCTCTACTGCAATGGAGGGCGCGGCTGAGAGTAAAGGGGTCTTTCTGCCATTGGTGCTTTCTGACACTCTCCCAACCGTTGCACTTCATGGTTAGTTAAAAGCCTATTGTCTCTCTCCTCCTCAGCATGTGGAACCACAATCCTATGGGCCTCATCCAAATTGCTCAAGGGGAGGATGTAGGCATTTCGTCTGAGCCGGGTTGTCAAAGTGGAAACGTGCAGGATGCAGATGTCCCAGACTGGCGAGTGAAGTGCTGAAAAGAAACGGCATTCAGCCTCCTATGTATGAGATGTTCCCAGGACGCTGTAAGAGCACTGTGGAAAGGGAGTTTTTTCTCCACTTCCTAAAGAGCTGGAAGCAGGCCAAGATGTGGTTTGTCTCCCATTGAGGGGTGGATCCAGAACCAGTGCCTTGTGCCTTCCACCTCGAGAGCAATGGAGGGCATGGCTGAGAGCAAAGGGGCCTTTCTGACATAGCTGCTTTCCGACGCTCTCTAAGCAGTGTAAAATGGTGGTTGGAAAAAGGCATGCAGTTTATCGCCTCCTAAGCATGTGGATGCTAAATCATTTGGGAATCAGCACAGTCGCTTCAGGGGAAGATGCAGGCATTTCGTCTGAGCCGGGTTGGCAAGGTGGAAATGCGGCAGAAGCAGATGTTGCAGATTGGTGAGTTAAGGGCTGAAAAGACACGGTGTTCAGCTGCCTTTCTATGAGACGTTCCCAGGACGCTGTAAGAGCACTGTGGAATGCGAGTCCTTTCCCAGCTTCCTAAAGAGCTGGAAGCAGGACAGTTGCTGGCTTGTCTCCAATTGAAGGATGGATGCAGTGCTTTGTGCCTTCCACCTCTATAGCAATGGAGGGCCCGGTGAGAGCAAAGGGCCCTTTCTGACATAGGTGCATTCTGACACTCTCTGACCCAGTACAAAAAGGCGGTTTTTAAAAAGCCTATTGTCTGCTCCTGCTAAGCATGTGGCAGCACAGTCATGTGGGCTTCGCCCCCATTGCTTAAGGGGAAGATGTAGGCATTTCGTCTGAGCCGGGTTGGCAAGGTGGAACTGTGGCAGAAGCGGAAGTCCTAAAGCGGCCAGGTAAGCACTGGGAAGAAATGGCGTTTGAGCTGCCTCGGTATGAGAGTTTGCTCGTATGCGCTAACAGCACTGTGGAAAGCGAGTTCTTTCCCAGCTTCCTAAAGAGCTGGAGGCAAGACAGTTTATGGCTTGTCTCCCATTGAAGGATGGAGGCAGTGCTTTGTGCCTTCCACCTCTACAGTAATGGAGGGCGCGGCTGAGAGTAAAGGGGTCTTTCTGCCATTGGTGCTTTCTGACACTCTCCCAAACGTTGCACATCGTGGTTAGTTAAAAGCCTATTGTCTCTCTCCTCCTCAGCATGTGGAACCACAATCCTATGGGCCTCATCCCAATTGCTCAAGGGGAGGATGTAGGCATTTCGTCTGAGCCGGGTTGTCAAGGTGGAAACGTGCAGGATGCAGATGTCCCAGACTGGCGAGTGAAGTGCTGAAAAGAAACGGCGTTCAGCCTCCTTTGTATGAGATGTTCCCAGGACGCTGTAAGAGCACTGTGGAAAGGGAGATTTTTCTCCACTTCCTAAAGAGCTGGAATCAGGCCAAGATGTGGTTTGTCTCCCATTGAGGGGTGGATCCAGAACCAGTGCCTTGAGCCTTCCACCTCGAGAGCAATGGAGGGCATGGCTGAGAGCAAAGGGGCCTTTCGGACATAGCTGCTTTCCGACGCTCTCTAAGCAGTGTAAAATGGTGGTTGGAAAAAGGCATGCAGTTTATCGCCTCCTAAGCACGTGGACGCTCAATCATTTGGGACTCAGCCCAGTTGCTTCAGGGGAAGATGTAGGCATTTCGCCTGAGCCGGGTTGGCAAGGTGGAATTGCGGCAGAAGCAGGAGTCCTACAGCTGCGAGTTAAGGGCTGGGAAGAAATGCCATTTGAGCTGCCTTGGTATGAGAAGTTCCCCGGTCTGCTGTAACAGGACTGTGGAAAGCGAGTTGTTTGTCAGCTTCCTAAAGAGCTGGAGGCAAGACAGTTTATGGCTTGTCTCCAATTGAAGGATGGAGGCAGTGCTTTGTGCCTTCCACCTCTAGAGCAATGGAGGGCGCGGCTGAGAGCAAAGGGCCCTTTCTGACATAGGTGCATTCTGACACTCTCTGACCCAGTGCACAATGGCGGTTTGTAAAAAGCCTATTGTCTGCACCTGCTAAGCATGCGGAAGCAGAGTCATCTGGGCCTCGTCCCCGTTGCTGACGGGGAAGATGTAGACATTTCGTCTGAGCCGGGATGGCCAGATGGAAATGTGGCAGGAGCAGAAGTTCCAAATCTGCGGGTTAAGCGCTGAAAAGAAATGGCATATCAGCTGCCTTTGTATGAGATGTTGCCAGGACACAGAAAGAGCACTGTTGAAAGCGAGTTCTTGCTCAGCTTCCTAAAGAGATGGAAGGAAGATGGTCTGTGGCTTGTCGCCGCTTGAGGGGGGGAGCCAGTGCATTGTGCATTCCACGTCTAGAGCATTGAAGGGCACGGCTGAGAGCAAAGGGGTCTTTCTGACATAGCTGCTTTCCGACACTCTCTCCAGCAGTGCACAATGGTGGTTGGAAAAAGGCGTGCAGTCTATCGCCTCCTAAGCACGTGGACGCTGAATCATTTTTGATTCATCCCAGTTGCTTCAGGGGTAGATGTAGGCATTTCGTCTGAGCCGGGTTGGCAAGGTGGAATTGCGGCAGAAGCAGGAGTCCTACAGCTGCGAGTTAAGGGCTGGGAAGAAATGGCATTTGAGCTGCCTTGGTATGAGAAGTTTCCCGGTCTGCTGTAACAGGACTGTGGAAAGCGAGTTGTTTGTCAGCTTCCTAAAGAGCTGGAGGCAAGACAGTTTATGGCTTGTCTCCAATTGAAGGATGGAGGCAGTGCTTTGTGCCTTCCACCTCTAGAGCAATGGAGGGCACGGCTGAGAGCAAAGGGCCCTTTCTGACATAGGTGCTTTCTGACACTCTCTGACCCAGTGCACAATGGCGGTTTGTAAAAAGCCTATTGTCTGCTCCTGCTAAGCATGTGGCAGCACAATCATGTGGGCTTCGCCCCCGTTGCTTAAGGGGAAGATGTAGGCATTTCGTCAGAGGCGGGTTGGCAAGGTTTAACTGTGGCAGAAGCGGAAGTCCTAAAGCGGCCAGTTAAGCACTGGGAAGAAATGGCGTTTGAGCTGCTTCGGTTTGAGAGTTTGCTCATATGCGCTAACAGCACTGTGGAAAGCGAGTTCTTTCCCAGCTTCCTAAAGAGCTGGAGGCAAGACAGTTTATGGCTTTTCTCCCATTGAAGGATGGAGGCAGTGCTTTGTGCCTTCCACCTCTACAGCAATGGAGGGCGCGGCTGAGAGTAACGGGGTCTTTCTGCCATTGGTGCTTTCTGACACTCTCCCAAACGTTGCACTTCGTGGTTAGTTAAAAGCCTATTGTCTCTCTCCTCCTCAGCATGTGGAACCACAACACTATGGGCCTCACCCCCATTGCTGAAGGGGAAGATGTAGGCATTTCGTCTGAGCCGGTTTGGCAAGGTGGAAACGTGCAGGATGCAGATGTCCCAGACTGGCGAGTGAAGTGCTGAAAAGAAACGGCGTTCAGCCTCCTTTGGATGAGATGTTCCCAGGACGCTGTAAGAGCACTGTGGAAAGGGAGATTTTTCTCCACTTCCTAAAGAGCTGGAAGCAGGCCAAGATGTGGTTTGTCTCCCATTGAGGGGTGGATCCAGAACCAGTGCCTTGAGCCTTCCACCTCGAGAGCAATGGAGGGCATGGCTGAGAGCAAAGGGGCCTTTCTGACATAGCTGCTTTCCGACGCTCTCTAAGCAGTGTAAAATGGTGGTTGGAAAAAGGCATGCAGTTAATCGCCTCCTAAGCATGTGGATGCTCAATCATTTTGGAATCATCACAGTTGCTTCAGGGGAAGATGCAGGCATTTCGTCTGAGCCGGGTTGGCAAGGTGGAAATGCGGCAGAAGCAGATGTTGCAGATTGGTGAGTTAAGGGCTGAAAAGACACGGTGTTCAGCTGCCTTTGTATGAGACGTTCCCAGGACGCTGTAAGAGCACTGTGCAATGCGAGTGCTTTCCCAGCTTCCTAAAGAGCTGGAAGCAGGACAGTTGCTGGCTTGTCTCCAATTGAAGGATGGAGGCAGTGCTTTGTGCCTTCCACCTCTAGAGCAATGGAGGGCACGGCTGAGATCCAAGGGCCCTTTCTGACATAGGTGCATTCTGACACTCTCTGAGCCAGTGCACAATGGCGGTTTGTAAAAAGCCTATTGTCTGCTCCTGCTAAGCATGCGGAAGCACAGTCATCTGGGCCTCGTCCCCGTTGCTGAAGGGGAAGATGTAGACATTTCGTCTGAGCCGGGTTGGCCAGGTGGAAATGTGGCAGGAGCAGAAGTTCCAAATCTGCGAGTTAAGCGCTGAAAAGAAATGGCATATCAGCTGCCTTTGTATGAGATGTTGCCAGGACACAGAAAGAGCACTGTTGAAAGCGAGTTCTTGCTCAGCTTCCTAAAGAGATGGAAGGAAGATGGTCTGTGGCTTGTCGCCGCTTGAGGGGGGGAGCCAGTGCATTGTGCATTCCTCGTCTAGAGCAATGAAGGGCACGGCTGAGAGCAAAGGGGTCTTTCTGACATAGCTGCTTTCCGACACTCTCTCCAGCAGTGCACAATGGTGGTTGGAAAAAGGCGTGCAGTCTATCGCCTCCTAAGCACGTGGACGCTCAATCATTTGGGACTCAGCCCAGTTTCTTCAGGGGAAGATGTAGGCATTTCGTCTGAGACGGGTTGGCAAGGTGGAATTGCGGCAGAAGCAGGAGTCCTAACGCTGCGAGTTAAGGGCTGGGAAGAAATGCCATTTCAGCTACCTTGGTATGAGAATTTCCCCAGTCTGCTGTAACAGGACTGTGGAAAGCGAGTTGTTTGTCAGCTTCCTAAAGACCTGGAGGCAAGACAGTTTATGGCTTGTCTCCAATTGAAGGATGGAGGCAGTGCTTTGTGCCTTCCACATCTAGAGCAATGGAGGGCACGGCTGAGAGCAACGGTCCCTTTCTGACATAGGTGCATTCTGACACTCTCTGACCCAGTGCACAATGGCGGTTTGTAAAAAGCCTATTGTCTGCTCCTGCTAAGCATGTGGCAGCACAATCATGTGGGCTTCGCCCCCGTTGCTTAAGGGGAAGATGTAGGAATTTCGTCTGAGGCGGGTTGGCAAGGTGGAACTGTGGCAGAAGCGGAAGTCCTAAAGCGGCCAGTTAAGCACTGGGAAGAAATGGCGTTTGAGCTGCCTCGGTATGAGAGTTTGCTCGTATGCGCTAACAGCACTGTGGAAAGCGAGTTCTTTCCCAGCTTCCTAAAGAGCTGGAGGCAAGACAGTTTATGGCTTGTCTCCCATTGAAGGATGGAGGCAGTGCTTTGTGCCTTCCACCTCTAGAGCAATGGAAGGCACGGCTGAGAGCAAAGGGCCCTTTCTGACATAGGTGCATTCTGACACCCTCTGACCCAGTGCACAATGGCGGTTTGTAAAAAGCCTATTGTCTGCACCTGCTAAGCATGCGGAAGCACAGTCATCTGGGCCTCTTCCTCGTGGCTGAACGGGAAGATGTAGACACTTCGTCTGAGCCGGGTTTGCCTGGTGGAAATGTGGCAGGAGCAGAAGTTCCAAATCTGCGAGTTAAGCGCTGAAAAGAAATGGCATATCAGCTGCCTTTGTATGAGATGTTGCCAGGACACAGAAAGAGCACTGTTGAAAGCGAGTTCTTGCTCAGCTTCCTAAAGAGATGGAAGGAAGATGGTCTGTGGCTTGTCGCCGCTTGAGGGGGGGAGCCAGTGCATTGTGCATTCCACGTCTAGAGCAATGAAGGGCACGGCTGAGAGCAAAGGGGTCTTACTGACATAGCTGCTTTCCGACACTCTCTCCAGCAGTGCACAATGGTGGTTGGAAAAAGGCGTGCAGTCTATCGTCTCCTAAGCACGTGGACACTCAATCATTTGGGACTCAGCCCAGTTGCTCCAGGGGAAGATGTAGGCATTTCGTCTGAGCGGGGTTGGCAAGGTGGAATTGCGGCAGAAGCAGGAGTCCTACAGCTGCGAGTCAAGGGCTGGGAAGAAATGCCATTTCAGCTACCTTGGTATGAGAATTTCCCCAGTCTGCTGTAACAGGACTGTGGAAAGCGAGTTGTTTGTCAGCTTCCTAAAGACCTGGAGGCAAGACAGTTTATGGCTTGTCTCCAATTGAAGGATGGAGGCAGTGCTTTGTGCCTTCCACATCTAGAGCAATGGAGGGCACGGCTGAGAGCAAAGGTCCCTTTCTGACATAGGTGCATTCTGACACTCTCTGACCCAGTGCACAATGGCGGTTTGTAAAAAGCCTATTGTCTGCTCCTGCTAAGCATGTGGCAGCACAATCATGTGGGCTTCGCCCCCGTTGCTTAAGGGGAAGATGTAGGCATTTCGTCTGAGCCGGGTTGGCAAGGTGGAACTGTGGCAGAAGCGGAAGTCCTAAAGCGGCCAGGTAAGCACTGGGAAGAAATGGCGTTTGAGCTGCTTCGGTTTGAGAGTTTGCTCGTATGCGCTAACAGCACTGTGGAAAGCGAGTTCTTTCCCAGCTTCCTATAGAGCTGGAGGCAAGACAGTTTATGGCTTGTCTCCCATTGAAGGATGGAGGCAGTGCTTTGTGCCTTCCACCTCTACAGCAATGGAGGGTGCGGCTGAGAGTAAAGGGGTCTTTCTGCCATTGGTGCTTTCTGACACTCTCCCAAACGTTGCACATCGTTGTTAGTTAAAAGCCTATTGTCTCTCTCCTCCTCAGCATGTGGAACCACAATCCTATGGGCCTCATCCCAATTGCTCAAGGGGAGGATGTAGGCATTTCGTCTGAGCCGGGTTGTCAAGGTGGAAACGTGCAGGATGCAGATGTCCCAGACTGGCGAGTGAAGTGCTGAAAAGAAACGGCGTTCAGCCTCCTTTGTATGAGATGTTCCCAGGACGCTGTAAGAGCACTGTGGAAAGGGAGATTTTTCTCCACTTCCTAAAGAGCTGGAAGCAGGCCAAGATGTGGTTTGTCTCCCATTGAGGGGTGGATCCAGAACCAGTGCCTTGTGCCTTCCACCTCGAGAGCAATGGAGGGCATGGCTGAGAGCAAAGGGGCCTTTCTGACATAGCTGCTTTCCGACGCTCTCTAAGCAGTGTAAAATGGTGGTTGGAAAAAGGCATGCAGTTTATCGCCTCCTAAGCATGTGGATGCTCAATCATTTGGGAATCAGCACAGTCGCTTCAGGGGAAGATGCAGGCATTTCGTCTGAGCCGTGTTGGCAAGGTGGAAATGCGGCAGAAGCAGATGTTGCAGATTGGTGAGTTAAGGGCTGAAAAGACACGGTGTTCAGCTGCCTTTGTATGAGACGTTCCCAGGACGCTGTAAGAGCACTGTGCAATGCGAGTGCTTTCCCAGCTTCCTAAAGAGCTGGAAGCAGGACAGTTGCTGGCTTGTCTCCAATTGAAGGATGGAGGCAGTGCTTTGTGCCTTCCACCTCTAGAGCAATGGAGGGCACGGCTGAGATCCAAGGGCCCTTTCTGACATAGGTGCATTCTGACACTCTCTGAGCCAGTGCACAATGGCGGTTTGTAAAAAGCCTATTGTCTGCTCCTGCTAAGCATGCGGAAGCACAGTCATCTGGGCCTCGTCCCCGTTGCTGAAGGGGAAGATGTAGACATTTCGTCTGAGCCGGGTTGGCCAGGTGGAAATGTGGCAGGAGCAGAAGTTCCAAATCTGCGAGTTAAGCGCTGAAAAGAAATGGCATATCAGCTGCCTTTGTATGAGATGTTGCCAGGACACAGAAAGAGCACTGTTGAAAGCGAGTTCTTGCTCAGCTTCCTAAAGAGATGGAAGGAAGATGGTCTGTGGCTGGTCGCCGCTTGAGGGGGGGAGCCAGTGCATTGTGCATTCCACGTCTAGAGCAATGAAGGGCACGGCTGAGAGCAAAGGGGTCTTTCTGACATAGCTGCTTTCCGACACTCTCTCCAGCAGTGCACAATGGTGGTTGGAAAAAGGCGTGCAGTCTATCGCCTCCTAAGCACGTGGACGCTCAATCATTTGGGACTCAGCCCAGTTGCTTCAGGGGAAGATGTAGGCATTTCGTCTGAGCCGGGTTGGCAAGGTGGAATTGCGGCAGAAGCAGGATTCCTAAAGCTGCGAGTTAAGGGCTGGGAAGAAATGCCATTTGAGCTGCCTTGGTATGAGAATTTCCCCGGTCTGCTGTAACAGGACTGTGGAAAGCGAGTTGTTTGTCTGCATCCTAAAGAGCTGGAGGCAAGACAGTTTATGGCTTGTCTCCAATTGAAGGATGGAGGCAGTGCTTTCTGCCTTCCACCTCTAGAGCAATGGAAGGCACGGCTGAGAGCAAAGGGCCCTTTCTGACATAGGTGCATTCTGACACCCTCTGACCCAGTGCACAATGGCGGTTTGTAAAAAGCCTATTGTCTGCACCTGCTAAGCATGCGGAAGCACAGTCATCTGGGCCTCGTCCCCGTTGCTGAACGGGAAGATGTAGACACTTCGTCTGAGCCGGGTTGGCCAGGTGGAAATGTGGCAGGAGCAGAAGTTCCAAATCTGCGAGTTAAGCGCTGAAAAGAAATGGCATATCAGCTGCCTTTGTATGAGATGTTGCCAGGACACAGAAAGAGCACTGTTGAAAGCGAGTTCTTGCTCAGCTTCCTAAAGAGATGGAAGGAAGATGGTCTGTGGCTTGTCGCCGCTTGAGGGGGGGAGCCAGTGCATTGTGCATTCCACGTCTAGAGCAATGAAGGGCACGGCTGAGAGCAAAGGGGTCTTACTGACATAGCTGCTTTCCGACACTCTCTCCAGCAGTGCACAATGGTGGTT
Organism: Equus caballus; assembly: GCF_041296265.1. NCBI lineage: Eukaryota > Metazoa > Chordata > Mammalia > Perissodactyla > Equidae > Equus > Equus caballus. Next base: position 8,526,396 of record NW_027222395.1, read on the forward strand.
GGAAAAAGGCGTGCAGTCTATCGTCTCCTAAGCACGTGGACACTCAATCATTTGGGACTCAGCCCAGTTGCTCCAGGGGAAGATGTAGGCATTTCGTCTGAGCGGGGTTGGCAAGGTGCAATTGCGGCAGAAGCAGGAGTCCTACAGCTGCGAGTCAAGGGCTGGGAAGAAATGCCATTTGAGCTGCCTTTGTATGAGATGTTCCCCGGTCTGCTGTAACAGGACTGTGGAAAGCGAGTTGTTTGTCAGCTTCCTAAAGAGCTGGAGGCAAGACAGTTTATGGCTTGTCTCCAATTGAAGGATGGAGGCAGTGCTTTGTGCCTTCCACCTCTAGAGCAATGGAGGGCACGGCTGAGAGCAAAGGGCCCTTTCTGACATAGGTGCATTCTGACACTCTCTGACCCAGTGCACAATGGCGGTTTGTAAAAAGCCTATTGTCTGCTCCTGCTAAGCATGTGGCAGCACAATCATGTGGGCTTCGCCCCCGTTGCTTAAGGGGAAGATGTAGGCATTTCGTCTGAGGCGGGTTGGCAAGGTGGAACTGTGGCAGAAGCGGAAGTCCTAAAGCGGCCAGTTAAGCACTGGGAGGAAATGGCGTTTGAGCTGCCTCGGTATGAGAGTTTCCTCGTATGCTGTAACAGCACTGTGGAAAGCGAGTTCTTTCCCAGCTTCCTAAAAAGCTGGAGGCAAGACAGTTTATGGCTTGTCTCCCATTGAAGGATGGAGGCAGTGCTTTGTGCCTTCCACCTCTACAGCAATGGAGGGCGCGGCTGAGAGTTAAGGGGTCTTTCTGCCATTGGTGCCTTCTGACACTCTCCCAACCGTTGCACTTCGTGGTTAGTAAAAAGCCTATTGTCTCTCTCCTCCTCAGCATGTGGAACCACAATCCTATGGGCCTCATCCCCATTGCTCAAGGGGAAGATGTAGGCATTTCGTCTGAGCCGGGTTGGCAAGGTGGAAACGTGCAGGATGCAGATGTCCCAGACTGGCGAGTGAAGTGCTGAAAAGAAACGGCGTTCAGCCTCCTTTGTATGAGATGTTCCCAGGAGGCTGTAAGAGCACTGTGGAAAGGGAGTTTTTTCTCCACTTCCTAAAGAGCTGGAAGCAGGCCAAGATGTGGTTTGTCTCCCATTGAGGGGTGGATCCAGAACCAGTGCCTTGAGCCTTCCACCTCGAGAGCAATGGAGGGCATGGCTGAGAGCAAAGGGGCCTTTCTGACATAGCTGCTTTCCGATGCTCTCTAAGCAGTGTAAAATGGTGGTTGGAAAAAGGCATGCAGCTCAGTGCCTCCTAAGCATGTGGATGCTCAATCATTTGGGAATCAGCACAGTCGCTTCAGGGGAAGATGTAGGCATTTCGTCTGAGCCGGGTTGGCAAGGTGGAAATGCGGCAGAAGCAGATGTTGCAGATTGGTGAGTTAAGGGCTGAAAAGACACGGTGTTCAGCTGCCTTTGTATGAGACGTTCCCAGGACGCTGTAAGAGAACTGTGCAATGCGAGTGCTTTCCCAGCTTCCTAAAGAGCTGGAAGCAGGACAGTTGCTGGCTTGTCTCCAATTGAAGGATGGAGGCAGTGCTTTGTGCCTTCCACCTCTAGAGCAATGGAGGGCACGGCTGAGATCCAAGGGCCCTTTCTGACATAGGTGCATTCTGACACTCTCTGAGCCAGTGCACAATGGCGGTTTGTAAAAAGCCTATTGTCTGCTCCTGCTAAGCATGCGGAAGCACAGTCATCTGGGCCTCGTCCCCGTTGCTGAAGGGGAAGATGTAGACATTTCGTCTGAGCCGGGTTGGCCAGGTGGATATGTGGCAGGAGCAGAAGTTCCAAATCTGCGAGTTAAGCGCTGAAAAGAAATGGCATATCAGCTGCCTTTGTATGAGATGTTGCCAGGACACAGAAAGAGCACTGTTGAAAGCGAGTTCTTGCTCAGCTTCCTAAAGAGATGGAAGGAAGATGGTCTGTGGCTTGTCGCCGCTTGAGGGGGGGAGCCAGTGCATTGTGCATTCCACGTCTAGAGCATTGAAGGGCACGGCTGAGAGCAAAGGGGTCTTTCTGACATAGCTGCTTTCCGACACTCTCTCCAGAAGTGCACAATGGTGGTTGGAAAAAGGCGTGCAGTCTATCGCCTCCTAAGCACGTGGACGCTCAATCATTTTTGATTCATCCCAGTTGCTTCAGGGGTAGATGTAGGCATTTCGTCTGAGCCGGGTTGGCAAGGTGGAATTGCGGCAGCAGCAGGAGTCCTACAGCTGCAAGTTAAGGGCTGGGAAGAAATGCCATTTGAGCTGCCTTGGTATGAGAAGTTCCCCGGTCTGCTGTAACAGGACTGTGGAAAGCGAGTTGTTTGTCAGCTTCCTAAAGAGCTGGAGGCAAGACAGTTTATGGCTTGTCTCCAATTGAAGGATGGAGGCAGTGCTTTGTGCCTTCCACCTCTAGAGCAATGGAGGGCACGGCTGAGAGCAAAGGGCCCTTTCTGACATAGGTGCATTCTGACACTCTCTGACCCAGTGCACAATGGCGGTTTGTAAAAAGCCTATTGTCTGCTCCTGCTAAGCATGTGGCAGCACAATCATGTGGGCTTCGCCCCCGTTGCTTAAGGGGAAGATGTAGGCATTTCGTCTGAGGCGGGTTGGCAAGGTGGAACTGTGGCAGAAGCGGAAGTCCTAAAGCGGCCAGTTAAGCACTGGGAGGAAATGGCGTTTGAGCTGCCTCGGTATGAGAGTTTCCTCGTATGCTGTAACAGCACTGTGGAAAGCGAGTTCTTTCCCAGCTTCCTAAAAAGCTGGAGGCAAGACAGTTTATGGCTTGTCTCCCATTGAAGGATGGAGGCAGTGCTTTGTGCCTTCCACCTCTACAGCAATGGAGGGCGCGGCTGAGAGTTAAGGGGTCTTTCTGCCATTGGTGCCTTCTGACACTCTCCCAACCGTTGCACTTCGTGGTTAGTTAAAAGCCTATTGTCTCTCTCCTCCTCAGCATGTGGAACCACAATCCTATGGGCCTCATCCCCATTGCTCAAGGGGAAGATGTAGGCATTTCGTCTGAGCCGGGTTGTCAAGGTGGAAACGTGCAGGATGCAGATGTCCCAGACTGGCGAGTGAAGTGCTGAAAAGAAACGGCGTTCAGCCTCCTTTGTATGAGATGTTCCCAGGAGGCTGTAAGAGCACTGTGGAAAGGGAGTTTTTTCTCCACTTCCTAAAGAGCTGGAAGCAGGCCAAGATGTGGTTTGTCTCCCATTGAGGGGTGGATCCAGAACCAGTGCCTTGAGCCTTCCACCTCGAGAGCAATGGAGGGCATGGCTGAGAGCAAAGGGGCCTTTCTGACATAGCTGCTTTCCGATGCTCTCTAAGCAGTGTAAAATGGTGGTTGGAAAAAGGCATGCAGTTCAGTGCCTCCTAAGCATGTGGATGCTCAATCATTTGGGAATCAGCACAGTCGCTTCAGGGGAAGATGTAGGCATTTCGTCTGAGCCGGGTTGGCAAGGTGGAAATGCGGCAGAAGCAGATGTTGCAGATTGGTGAGTTAAGGGCTGAAAAGACACGGTGTTCAGCTGCCTTTGTATGAGACGTTCCCAGGACGCTGTAAGAGAACTGTGCAATGCGAGTGCTTTCCCAGCTTCCTAAAGAGCTGGAAGCAGGACAGTTGCTGGCTTGTCTCCAATTGAAGGATGGAGGCAGTGCTTTGTGCCTTCCACCTCTAGAGCAATGGAGGGCACGGCTGAGATCCAAGGGCCCTTTCTGACATAGGTGCATTCTGACACTCTCTGAGCCAGTGCACAATGGCGGTTTGTAAAAAGCCTATTGTCTGCTCCTGCTAAGCATGCGGAAGCACAGTCATCTGGGCCTCGTCCCCGTTGCTGAAGGGGAAGATGTAGACATTTCGTCTGAGCCGGGTTGGCCAGGTGGATATGTGGCAGGAGCAGAAGTTCCAAATCTGCGAGTTAAGCGCTGAAAAGAAATGGCATATCAGCTGCCTTTGTATGAGATGTTGCCAGGACACAGAAAGAGCACTGTTGAAAGCGAGTTCTTGCTCAGCTTCCTAAAGAGATGGAAGGAAGATGGTCTGTGGCTTGTCGCCGCTTGAGGGGGGGAGCCAGTGCATTGTGCATTCCACGTCTAGAGCATTGAAGGGCACGGCTGAGAGCAAAGGGGTCTTTCTGACATAGCTGCTTTCCGACACTCTCTCCAGAAGTGCACAATGGTGGTTGGAAAAAGGCGTGCAGTCTATCGCCTCCTAAGCACGTGGACGCTCAATCATTTTTGATTCATCCCAGTTGCTTCAGGGGTAGATGTAGGCATTTCGTCTGAGCCGGGTTGGCAAGGTGGAATTGCGGCAGCAGCAGGAGTCCTACAGCTGCGAGTTAAGGGCTGGGAAGAAATGCCATTTGAGCTGCCTTGGTATGAGAAGTTCCCCGGTCTGCTGTAACAGGACTGTGGAAAGCGAGTTGTTTGTCAGCTTCCTAAAGAGCTGGAGGCAAGACAGTTTATGGCTTGTCTCCAATTGAAGGATGGAGGCAGTGCTTTGTGCCTTCCACCTCTAGAGCAATGGAGGGCACGGCTGAGAGCAAAGGGCCCTTTCTGACATAGGTGCTTTCTGACACTCTCTGACCCAGTGCACAATGGCGGTTTGTAAAAAGCCTATTGTCTGCTCCTGCTAAGCATGTGGCAGCACAATCATGTGGGCTTCGCCCCCGTTGCTTAAGGGGAAGATGTAGGCATTTCGTCAGAGGCGGGTTGGCAAGGTTTAACTGTGGCAGAAGCGGAAGTCCTAAAGCGGCCAGTTAAGCACTGGGAAGAAATGGCGTTTGAGCTGCCTCGATATGAGAGTTTGCTCGTATGCGCTAACAGCACTGTGGAAAGCGAGTTCTTTCCCAGCTTCCTAAAGAGCTGGAGGCAAGACAGTTTATGGCTTTTCTCCCATTGAAGGATGGAGGCAGTGCTTTGTGCCTTCCACCTCTACAGCAATGGAGGGCGCGGCTGAGAGTTAAGGGGTCTTTCTGCCATTGGTGCTTTCTGACACTCTCCCAACCGTTGCACTTCGTGGTTAGTTAAAAGCCTATTGTCTCTCTCCTCCTCAGCATGTGGAACCACAACACTATGGGCCTCATCCCCATTGCTGAAGGGGAAGATGTAGGCATTTCGTCTGAGCCGGTTTGGCAAGGTGGAAACGTGCAGGATGCAGATGTCCCAGACTGGCGAGTGAAGTGCTGAAAAGAAACGGCGTTCAGCCTCCTTTGGATGAGATGTTCCCAGGACGCTGTAAGAGCACTGTGGAAAGGGAGATATTTCTCCACTTCCTAAAGAGCTGGAAGCAGGCCAAGATGTGGTTTGTCTCCCATTGAGGGGTGGATCCAGAACCAGTGCCTTGTGCCTTCCACCTCGAGAGCAATGGAGGGCATGGCTGAGAGCAAAGGGGCCTTTCTGACATAGCTGCTTTCCGACGCTCTCTAAGCAGTGTAAAATGGTGGTTGGAAAAAGGCATGCAGCTAATCGCCTCCTAAGCATGTGGATGCTCAATCATTTTGGAATCATCACAGTCGCCTCAGGGGAAGATGCAGGCATTTCGTCTGAGCCGGGTTGGCAAGGTGGAAATGCGGCAGAAGCAGATGTTGCAGATTGGTGAGTTAAGGGCTGAAAAGACACGGTGTTCAGCTGCCTTTGTATGAGACGTTCCCAGGACGCTGTAAGAGCACTGTGCAATGCGAGTGCTTTCCCAGCTTCCTAAAGAGCTGGAAGCAGGACAGTTGCTGGCTTGTCTGCAATTGAAGGATGGAGGCAGTGCTTTGTGCCTTCCACCTCTAGAGCAATGGAGGGCACGGCTGAGATCCAAGGGCCCTTTCTGACATAGGTGCATTCTGACACTCTCTGAGCCAGTGCACAATGGCGGTTTGTAAAAAGCCTATTGTCTGCTCCTGCTAAGCATGCGGAAGCACAGTCATCTGGGCCTCGTCCCCGTTGCTGAAGGGGAAGATGTAGACATTTCGTCTGAGCCGGGTTGGCCAGGTGGAAATGTGGCAGGAGCAGAAGTTCCAAATCTGCGAGTTAAGCGCTGAAAAGAAATGGCATATCAGCTGCCTTTGTATGAGATGTTGCCAGGACACAGAAAGAGCACTGTTGAAAGCGAGTTCTTGCTCAGCTTCCTAAAGAGATGGAAGGAAGATGGTCTGTGGCTTGTCGCCGCTTGAGGGGGGGAGCCAGTGCATTGTGCATTCCACGTCTAGAGCAATGAAGGGCACGGCTGAGAGCAAAGGGGTCTTACTGACATAGCTGCTTTCCGACACTCTCTCCAGCAGTGCACAATGGTGGTTGGAAAAAGGCGTGCAGTCTATCGTCTCCTAAGCACGTGGACACTCAATCATTTGGGACTCAGCCCAGTTGCTCCAGGGGAAGATGTAGGCATTTCGTCTGAGCGGGGTTGGCAAGGTGGAATTGCGGCAGAAGCAGGAGTCCTACAGCTGCGAGTCAAGGGCTGGGAAGAAATGCCATTTCAGCTACCTTGGTATGAGAATTTCCCCAGTCTGCTGTAACAGGACTGTGGAAAGCGAGTTGTTTGTCAGCTTCCTAAAGACCTGGAGGCAAGACAGTTTATGGCTTGTCTCCAATTGAAGGATGGAGGCAGTGCTTTGTGCCTTCCACATCTAGAGCAATGGAGGGCACGGCTGAGAGCAAAGGTCCCTTTCTGACATAGGTGCATTCTGACACTCTCTGACCCAGTGCACAATGGCGGTTTGTAAAAAGCCTATTGTCTGCTCCTGCTAAGCATGTGGCAGCACAATCATGTGGGCTTCGCCCCCGTTGCTTAAGGGGAGGATGTAGGCATTTCGTCTGAGCCGGGTTGGCAAGGTGGAACTGTGGCAGAAGCGGAAGTCCTAAAGCGGCCAGGTAAGCACTGGGAAGAAATGGCGTTTGAGCTGCTTCGGTTTGAGAGTTTGCTCGTATGCGCTAACAGCACTGTGGAAAGCGAGTTCTTTCCCAGCTTCCCATAGAGCTGGAGGCAAGACAGTTTATGGCTTGTCTCCCATTGAAGGATGGAGGCAGTGCTTTGTGCCTTCCACCTCTACAGCAATGGAGGGTGCGGCTGAGAGTAAAGGGGTCTTTCTGCCATTGGTGCTTTCTGACACTCTCCCAAACGTTGCACATCGTTGTTAGTTAAAAGCCTATTGTCTCTCTCCTCCTCAGCATGTGGAACCACAATCCTATGGGCCTCATCTCAATTGCTCAAGGGGAGGATGTAGGCATTTCGTCTGAGCCGGGTTGTCAAGGTGGAAACGTGCAGGATGCAGATGTCCCAGACTGGCGAGTGAAGTGCTGAAAAGAAACGGCGTTCAGCCTCCTTTGTATGAGATGTTCCCAGGACGCTGTAAGAGCACTGTGGAAAGGGAGATTTTTCTCCACTTCCTAAAGAGCTGGAAGCAGGCCAAGATGTGGTTTGTCTCCCATTGAGGGGTGGATCCAGAACCAGTGCCTTGTGCGTTCCACCTCGAGAGCAATGGAGGGCATGGCTGAGAGCAAAGGGGCCTTTCTGACATAGCTGCTTTCCGACGCTCTCTAAGCAGTGTAAAATGGTGGTTGGAAAAAGGCATGCAGTTTATCGCCTCCTAAGCATGTGGATGCTCAATCATTTGGGAATCAGCACAGTCGCTTCAGGGGAAGATGCAGGCATTTCGTCTGAGCCGTGTTGGCAAGGTGGAAATGCGGCAGAAGCAGATGTTGCAGATTGGTGAGTTAAGGGCTGAAAAGACACGGTGTTCAGCTGCCTTTGTATGAGACGTTCCCAGGACGCTGTAAGAGCACTGTGCAATGCGAGTGCTTTCCCAGCTTCCTAAAGAGCTGGAAGCAGGACAGTTGCTGGCTTGTTCCAATTGAAGGATGGAGGCAGTGCTTTGTGCCTTCCACCTCTAGAGCAATGGAGGGCACGGCTGAGATCCAAGGGCCCTTTCTGACATAGGTGCATTCTGACACTCTCTGAGCCAGTGCACAATGGCGGTTTGTAAAAAGCCTATTGTCTGCTCCTGCTAAGCATGCGGAAGCACAGTCATCTGGGCCTCGTCCCCGTTGCTGAAGGGGAAGATGTAGACATTTCGTCTGAGCCGGGTTGGCCAGGTGGAAATGTGGCAGGAGCAGAAGTTCCAAATCTGCGAGTTAAGCGCTGAAAAGAAATGGCATATCAGCTGCCTTTGTATGAGATGTTGCCAGGACACAGAAAGAGCACTGTTGAAAGCGAGTTCTTGCTCAGCTTCCTAAAGAGATGGAAGGAAGATGGTCTGTGGCTGGTCGCCGCTTGAGGGGGGGAGCCAGTGCATTGTGCATTCCACGTCTAGAGCAATGAAGGGCACGGCTGAGAGCAAAGGGGTCTTTCTGACATAGCTGCTTTCCGACACTCTCTCCAGCAGTGCACAATGGTGGTTGGAAAAAGGCGTGCAGTCTATCGCCTCCTAAGCACGTGGACGCTCAATCATTTGGGACTCAGCCCAGTTGCTTCAGGGGAAGATGTAGGCATTTCGTCTGAGCGGGGTTGGCAAGGTGGAATTGCGGCAGAAGCAGGAGTCCTACAGCTGCGAGTCAAGGGCTGGGAAGAAATGCCATTTGAGCTGCCTTTGTATGAGATGTTCCCCGGTCTGCTTTAACAGGACTGTGGAAAGCGAGTTGTTTGTCAGCTTCCTAAAGAGCTGGAGGCAAGACAGTTTATGGCTTGTCTCCAATTGAAGGATGGAGGCAGTGCTTTGTGCCTTCCACCTCTAGAGCAATGGAGGGCACGGCTGAGAGCAAAGGGCCCTTTCTGACATAGGTGCATTCTGACACTCTCTGACCCAGTGCACAATGGCGGTTTGTAAAAAGCCTATTGTCTGCTCCTGCTAAGCATGTGGCAGCACAATCATGTGGGCTTCGCCCCCGTTGCTTAAGGGGAAGATGTAGGCATTTCGTCTGAGCCGGGTTGGCAAGGTGGAACTGTGGCAGAAGCGGAAGTCCTAAAGCGGCCAGTTAAGCACTGGGAGGAAATGGCGTTTGAGCTGCCTCGGTATGAGAGTTTCCTCGTATGCTGTAACAGCACTGTGGAAAGCGAGTTCTTTCCCAGCTTCCTAAAAAGCTGGAGGCAAGACAGTTTATGGCTTGTCTCCCATTGAAGGATGGAGGCAGTGCTTTGTGCCTTCCACCTCTACAGCAATGGAGGGCGCGGCTGAGAGTTAAGGGGTCTTTCTGCCATTGGTGCCTTCTGACACTCTCCCAACCGTTGCACTTCGTGGTTAGTTAAAAGCCTATTGTCTCTCTCCTCCTCAGCATGTGGAACCACAATCCTATGGGCCTCATCCCCATTGCTCAAGGGGAAGATGTAGGCATTTCGTCTGAGCCGGGTTGGCAAGGTGGAAACGTGCAGGATGCAGATGTCCCAGACTGGCGAGTGAAGTGCTGAAAAGAAACGGCGTTCAGCCTCCTTTGTATGAGATGTTCCCAGGAGGCTGTAAGAGCACTGTGGAAAGGGAGTTTTTTCTCCACTTCCTAAAGAGCTGGAAGCAGGCCAAGATGTGGTTTGTCTCCCATTGAGGGGTGGATCCAGAACCAGTGCCTTGTGCCTTCCACCTCGAGAGCAATGGAGGGCATGGCTGAGAGCAAAGGGGCCTTTCTGACATAGCTGCTTTCCGATGCTCTCTAAGCAGTGTAAAATGGTGGTTGGAAAAAGGCATGCAGCTCAGTGCCTCCTAAGCATGTGGATGCTCAATCATTTGGGAATCAGCACAGTCGCTTCAGGGGAAGATGTAGGCATTTCGTCTGAGCCGGGTTGGCAAGGTGGAAATGCGGCAGAAGCAGATGTTGCAGATTGGTGAGTTAAGGGCTGAAAAGACACGGTGTTCAGCTGCCTTTGTATGAGACGTTCCCAGGACGCTGTAAGAGAACTGTGCAATGCGAGTGCTTTCCCAGCTTCCTAAAGAGCTGGAAGCAGGACAGTTGCTGGCTTGTCTCCAATTGAAGGATGGAGGCAGTGCTTTGTGCCTTCCACCTCTAGAGCAATGGAGGGCACGGCTGAGATCCAAGGGCCCTTTCTGAAATAGGTGCATTCTGACACTCTCTGACCCAGTGCACAATGGCGGTTTGTAAAAAGCCTATTGTCTGCTCCTGCTAAGCATGCGGAAGCACAGTCATCTGGGCCTCGTCCCCGTTGCTGAAGGGGAAGATGTAGACATTTCGTCTGAGCCGGGTTGGCCAGGTGGAAATGTGGCAGGAGCAGAAGTTCCAGATCTGCGAGTTAAGCGCTGAAAAGAAATGGCCTATCAGCTGCCTTTGTATGAGATGTTGCCAGGACACAGAAAGAGCACTGTTGAAAGCGAGTTGTTGCTCAGCTTCCTAATGAGATGGAAGGAAGATGGTCTGTGGCTGGTCGCCGCTTGAGGGGGGGAGCCAGTGCATTGTGCATTCCACGTCTAGAGCAATGAAGGGCACGGCTGAGAGCAAAGGGGTCTTTCTGACATAGCTGCTTTCCGACACTCTCTCCAGCAGTGCACAATGGTGGTTGGAAAAAGGCGTGCAGTCTATCGCCTCCTAAGCACGTGGACGCTCAATCATTTGGGACTCAGCCCAGTTGCTCCAGGGGAAGATGTAGGCATTTCGTCTGAGCGGGGTTGGCAAGGTGGAATTGCGGCAGAAGCAGGAGTCCTACAGCTGCGAGTCAAGGGCTGGGAAGAAATGCCATTTGAGCTGCCTTTGTATGAGATGTTCCCCGGTCTGCTGTAACAGGACTGTGGAAAGCGAGTTGTTTGTCAGCTTCCTAAAGAGCTGGAGGCAAGACAGTTTATGGCTTGTCTCCCATTGAAGGATGGAGGCAGTGCTTTGTGCCTTCCACCTCTACAGCAATGGAGGGCGCGGCTGAGAGTTAAGGGGTCTTTCTGCCATTGGTGCCTTCTGACACTCTCCCAACCGTTGCACTTCGTGGTTAGTTAAAAGCCTATTGTCTCTCTCCTCCTCAGCATGTGGAACCACAATCCTATGGGCCTCATCCCCATTGCTCAAGGGGAAGATGTAGGCATTTCGTCTGAGCCGGGTTGGCAAGGTGGAAACGTGCAGGATGCAGATGTCCCAGACTGGCGAGTGAAGTGCTGAAAAGAAACGGCGTTCAGCCTCCTTTGTATGAGATGTTCCCAGGACGCTGTAAGAGCACTGTGGAAAGGGAGTTTTTTCTCCACTTCCTAAAGAGCTGGAAGCAGGCCAAGATGTGGTTTGTCTCCCATTGAGGGGTGGATCCAGAACCAGTGCCTTGTGCCTTCCACCTCGAGAGCAATGGAGTGCATGGCTGAGAGCAAAGGGGCCTTTCTGACATAGCTGCTTTCCGACGCTCTCTAAGCAGTGTAAAATGGTGGTTGGAAAAAGGCATGCAGTTTATCGCCTCCTAAGCATGTGGATGCTCAATCATTTGGGAATCAGCACAGTCGCTTCAGGGGAAGATGCAGGCATTTCGCCTGAGCCGGGTTGGCAAGGTGGAAATGCGGCCGAAGCAGATGTTGCAGATTGGTGAGTTAAGGGCTGAAAAGACACGGTGTTCAGCTGCCTTTGTATGAGACGTTCCCAGGACGCTGTAAGAGCACTGTGCAATGCGAATGCTTTCCCAGCTTCCTAAAGAGCTGGAAGCAGGACAGTTGCTGGCTTGTCTCCAATTGAAGGATGGAGGCAGTGCTTTGTGCCTTCCACCTCTAGAGCAATGGAGGGCACGGCTGAGATCCAAGGGCCCTTTCTGACATAGGTGCATTCTGACACTCTCTGAGCCAGTGCACAATGGCGGTTTGTAAAAAGCCTATTGTCTGCTCCTGCTAAGCATGCGGAAGCACAGTCATCTGGGCCTCGTCCCCGTTGCTGAAGGGGAAGATGTAGACATTTCGTCTGACCCGGGTTGGCCAGGTGGAAATGTGGCAGGAGCAGAAGTTCCAAATCTGCGAGTTAAGCGCTGAAAAGAAATGTCATATCAGCTGCCTTTGTATGAGATGTTGCCAGGACACAGAAAGAGCACTGTTGAAAGCGAGTCCTTGCTCAGCTTCCTAAAGAGATGGAAGGAAGATGGTCTGTGGCTTGTCGCGCCTTGGGGGGGTGAAGCCAGTGCATTGTGCATTCCACGTCTAGAGCAATGAAGGGCACGGCTGAGAGCAAAGGGGTCTTTCTGACATAGCTGCTTTCCGACACTCTCTCCAGCAGTGCACAATGGTGGTTGGAAAACGGCGTGCAGTCTATCGCCTCCTAAGCACGTGGACGCTCAATCATTTGGGACTCAGCCCAGTTGCTTCAGGGGAAGATGTAGGCATTTCGTCTGAGCCGGGTTGGCACGGTGGAATTGCGGCAGAAGGAGGAGTCCTAAAGCTGCGAGTTAAGGGCTGGGAAGAAATGCCATTTGAGCTGCCTTTGTATGAGAAGTTCCCCGGTCTGCTGTAACAGGACTGTGGAAAGCGAGTTGTTTGTCAGCTTCCTAAAGAGCTGGAGGCAAGACAGTATATGGCTTGTCTCCAATTGAAGGATGGAGGCAGTGCTTTGTGCCTTCCACCTCTAGAGCAATGGAGGGCACGGCTGAGAGCAAAGGGCCCTTTCTGACATAGGTGCATTCTGACACTCTCTGAGCCAGTGCACAATGGCGGTTTGTAAAAAGCCTATTGTCTGCTCCTGCTAAGCATGAGGAAGCACAGTCATCTGGGCCTCTTCCTCGTGGCTGAAGGGGAAGATGTAAACATTTCGTGAGCCGGGTTGGCCAGGTGGAAATGTGGCAGGAGCAGAAGTTCCAAATCTGCGAGTTAAGCGCTGAAAAGAAATGGCATATCAGCTGCCTTTGTATGAGATGTTGCCAGGACACAGAAAGAGCACTGTTGAAAGCGAGTTCTTGCCCAACTTCCTAAAGAGATGGAAGGAAGATGGTCTGTGGCTTGTCGCCGCTTGAGGGGGGGAGCCAGTGCAATGTGCATTCCACGTCTTGAGCAATGAAGGGCACGGCTGAGAGCAAAGGGGTCTTTCTGACATAGCTGCTTTCCGACACTCTCTCCAGCAGTGCACAATGGTGGTTGGAAAAAGGCGTGCAGTCTATCGCCTCCTAAGCACGTGGACGCTCAATCATTTGGGACTCAGCCCAGTTGCTTCAGGGGAAGATTTAGGCATTTCGTCTGAGCCGGGTTGGCAAGGTGGAATTGCGGCAGAAGCAGGAGTCCTACAGCTGCGAGTTAAGGGCTGGGAAGAAATGCCATTTGAGCTGCCTTGGTATGAGAAGTTCCCTGGTCTGCTGTAACAGGACTGTGGAAAGCGAGTTGTTTGTCAGCTTCCTAAAGAGCTAGAGGCAAGACAGTTTATGGCTTGTCTCCAATTGAAGGATGGAGGCAGTGCTTTGTGCCTTCCACCTCTAGAGCAATGGAGGGCACGGCTGAGAGCAAAGGGCCCTTTCTGACATAGGTGCATTCTGACACTCTCTGACCCAGTGCACAATGGCGGTTTGTAAAAAGCCTATTGTCTGCTCCTGCTAAGCATGTGGCAGCACAATAATGTGGGCTTTGCCCCCGTTGCTTAAGGGGAAGATGTAGGCATTTCGTCTGAGGCGGGTTGGCAATGAGGAACTGTGGCAGAAGCGGAAGTCCTAAAGCGGCCAGTTAAGCACTGGGAAGAAATGGCGTTTGAGCTGCCTCGGTATGAGAGTTTCCTCGTATGCTGTAACAGCACTGTGGAAAGCGAGTTCTTTCCCAGCTTCCTAAAGAGCTGGAGGCAAGACAGTTTATGGCTTGTCTCCCATTGAAGGATGGAGGCAGTGCTTTGTGCCTTCCACCTCTACAGCAATGGAGGGCGCGGCTGAGAGTTAAGGGGTCTTTCTGCCATTGGTGCTTTCTGACACTCTCCCAACCGTTGCACTTCGTGATTAGTTAAAAGCCTATTGTCTCTCTCCTCCTCAGCATGTGGAACCACAATCCTATGGGCCTCATCCCCATTGCTCAAGGGGAAGATGTAGGCATTTCGTCTGAGCCGGGTTGGCAAGGTGGAAACGTGCAGGATGCAGATGTCCCAGACTGGCGAGTGAAGTGCTGAAAAGAAACGGCGTTCAGCCTCCTTTGTATGAGATGTTCCCATGACGCTGTAAGAGCACTGTGGAAAGGGAGATTTTTCTCCACTTCCTAAAGAGCTGGAAGCAGGCCAAGATGTGGTTTGTCTCCCATTGAGGGGTGGATCCAGAACCAGTGCCTTGTGCCTTCCACCTCGAGAGCAATGGAGGGCATGGCTGAGAGCAAAGGGGCCTTTCTGACATAGCTGCTTTCCAACGCTCTCTAAGCAGTGTAAAATGGTGGTTGGAAAATGGCATGCAGTTTATCGCCTCCTAAGCATGTGGATGCTCAATCATTTGGGAATCAGCACAGTCGCTTCAGGGGAAGATGCAGGCATTTCGTCTGAGCCGTGTTGGCAAGGTGGAAATGCGGCAGAAGCAGATGTTGCAGATTGGTGAGTTAAGGGCTGAAAAGACACGGTGTTCAGCTGCCTTTGTATGAGACGTTCCCAGGACGCTGTAAGAGCACTGTGCAATGCGAGTGCTTTCCCAGCTTCCTAAAGAGCTGGAAGCAGGACAGTTGCTGGCTTGCCTCCAATTGAAGGAAGGAGGCAGTGCTTTGTGCCTTCCACCTCTAGAGCAATGGAGGGCACGGCTGAGATCCAAGGGCCCTTTCTGACATAGGTGCATTCTGACACTCTCTGACCCAGTGCACAATGGCGGTTTGTAAAAAGCCTATTGTCTGCTCCTGCTAAGCATGTGGCAGCACAATCATGTGGGCTTCGCCCCCGTTGCTTAAAGGGAAGATGTAGGCATTTCGTCTGAGCCGGGTTGGCCAGCTGGAAATGTGGCAGGAGCTGAAGTTCCAAATCTGCGAGTTAAGCGCTGAAAAGAAATGGCCTATCAGCTGCCTTTGTATGAGATGTTGCCAGGACACAGAAAGAGCACTGTTGAAAGCGAGTTCTTGCTCAGCTTCCTAAAGAGATGGAAGGAAGATGGTCTGTGGCTTGTCGCCGCTTGAGGGGGGGAGCCAGTGCATTGTGCATTCCATGTCTAGAGCAATGAAGGGCACGGCTGAGAGCAAAGGGGTCTTTCTGACATAGCTGCTTTCCAACACTCTCTCCAGCAGTGCACAATGGTGGTTGGAAAAAGGCGTGCAGTCTATCGCCTCCTAAGCACGTGGACGCTCAATCATTTGGGACTCAGCCCAGTTTCTTCAGGGGAAGATGTAGGCATTTCGTCTGAGCCGGGTTGGCCAGGTGGAATTGTGGCAGCAGCAGGAGTCCTACAGCTGCGAGTTAAGGGCTGGGAAGAAATGCCATTTGAGCTGCCTTGGTATGAGAAGTTCCCTGGTCTGCTGTAACAGGACTGTGGAAAGCGAGTTGTTTGTCAGCTTCCTAAAGAGCTAGAGGCAAGACAGTTTATGGCTTGTCTCCAATTGAAGGATGGAGGCAGTGCTTTCTCCCTTCCACCTCTAGAGCAATGGAGGGCACGGCTGAGAGCAAAGGGCCCTTTCTGACATAGGTGCATTCTGACACTCTCTGACCCAGTGCACAATGGCGGTTTGTAAAAAGCCTATTGTCTGCTCCTGCTAAGCATGTGGCAGCACAATCATGTGGGCTTCGCCCCCGTTGCTTAAGGGGAAGATGTAGGCATTTCGTCTGAGCCGGGTTGGCAAGGTGGAACTGTGGCAAAAGCGGAAGTCCTAAATCGGCCAGTTAAGCACTGGGAAGAAATGGCGTTTGAGCTGCCTCGGTATGAGTGTTAACTCGTATGTTGTAACAGCACTGTGGAAAGCGAGTTCTTTCCCAGCTTCCTAAAGAGCTGGAGGCAAGACAGTTTATGGCTTGTCTCCCATTGAAGGATGGAGGCAGTGCTTTGTGCCTTCCACCTCTACAGAAATGGAGGGCGCGGCTGAGAGTTAAGGGGTCATTCTGCCATTGGTGCCTTCTGACACTCTCCCAACCGTTGCACTTCGTGGTTAGTTAAAAGCCTATTGTCTCTCTCATCCTCAGCATGTGGAACCACAATCCTATGGGCCTCATCCCCATTGCTCAAGGGGAAGATGTAGGCATTTCGTCTGAGCCGGGTTGGCAAGGTGGAAATGTGCAGGATGCAGATGTCCCAGACTGGCGAGTGAAGTGCTGAAAAGAAACGGCGTTCAGCCTCCTTTGTATGAGATGTTCCCAGGAAGCTGTAAGAGCACTGTGGAAAGGGAGTTTTTTCTCCACTTCCTAAAGAGCTGGAAGCAGGCCAAGATGTGGTTTGTCTCCCATTGAGGGGTGGATCCAGAACCAGTGCCTTGTGCCTTCCACCTCGAGAGCAATGGAGGGCATGGCTGAGAGCAAAGGGGTCTTTCTGACATAGCTGCTTTCCGACGCTCTCTAAGCAGTGTAAAATGGTGGTTGGAAAAAGGCATGCAGGTTATCGCCTCCGAAGCATGTGGATGCTCAATCCTTTGGGAATCAGCACAGTCGCGTCAGGGGAAGATGTAGGCATTTCGTCTGAGCCGGGTTGGCAAGGTGGAAATGCGGCAGAAGCAGATGTTGCAGATTGGTGAGTTAAGGGCTGAAAAGACACGGTGTTCAGCTGCCTTTGTATGAGACGTTCCCAGGACGCTGTAAGAGCACTGTGGATTGCGAGTGCTTTCCCAGCTTCCTAAAGAGCTGGAAGCAGGACAGTTGCTCTCTTGTCTCCAATTGAAGGATGGAGGCAGTGCTTTGTGCCTTCCACCTCTAGAGCAATGGAGGGCACGGCTGAGATCCAAGGGCCCTTTCTGACATAGGTGCATTCTGACACTCTCTGAGCCAGTGCACAATGGCGGTTTGTAAAAAGCCTATTGTCTGCTCCTGCTAAGCATGCGGAAGCACAGTCATCTGGGCCTCGTCCCCGTTGCTGAAGGGGAAGATGTAGACATTTCGTCTGAGCCGGGTTGGCCAGCTGGAAATGTGGCAGGAGCAGAAGTTACAAATCTGCGAGTTAAGCGCTGAAAAGAATTGGCATATCAGCTGCCTTTGTATGAGATGTTGCCAGGACACAGAAAGAGCACTGTTGAAAGCGAGTTCTTGCTCAGCTTCCTAAAGAGATGGAAGGAAGATGGTCTGTGGCTTGTCGCCGCTTGAGGGGGGGAGCCAGTGCATTGCGCATTCCACGTCGAGAGCAATGAAGGGCACGGCTGAGAGCAAAGGGGTCTTTCTGACATAGCTGCTTTCCGACACTCTCTCCAGCAGTGCACAATGGTGGTTGGAAAAAGGCGTGCAGTCTATCGCCTCCTAAGCACGTGGACGCTCAATCATTTGGGACTCAGCCCAGTTGCTTCAGGGGAAGATGTAGGCATTTCGTCTGAGCCGGGTTGGCAAGGTGGAATTGCGGCAGAAGCAGGAGTCCTACAGCTGCGAGTTAAGGGCTGGGAAGAAATGCCATTTGAGCTGCCTTGGTATGAGAAGTTCCCCGGTCTGCTGTATCAGGACTGTGGAAAGCGAGTTGTTTGTCAGGTTCCTAAAGAGCTGGAGGCAAGACAGTTTATGGCTTGTCTCCAATTGAAGGATGGAGGCAGTGCTTTGTGCCTTCCACCTCTAGAGCAATGGAGGGCACGGCTGAGAGCAAAGGGCCCTTTCTGACATAGGTGCATTCTGACACTCTCTGAGCCAGTGCACAATGGCAGTTTGTAAAAAGCCTATTGTCTGCTCCTGCTAAGCATGCGGAAGCACAGTCATCTGGGCCTCGTCCCCGTTGCTGAAGGGGAAGATGTAGACATTTCGTCTGAGCCGGGTTGGCCAGCTGGAAATGTGGCAGGAGCAGAAGTTCCAAATCTGCGAGTTAAGCGCTGAAAAGAAATGGCCTATCAGCTGCCTTTGTATGAGATGTTGCCAGGACACAGAAAGAGCACTGTTGAAAGCGAGTTCTTGCTCAGCTTCCTAAAGAGATGGAAGGAAGATGGTCTGTGGCTTGTCGCCGCTTGAGGGGGGGTGCCGGTGCATTTTGCATTCCACGTCGAGAGCAATGAAGGGCACGGCTGAGAGCAAAGGGGTCTTTCTGACATAGCTGCTTTCCGACACTCTCTCCAGCAGTGCACAATGGTGGTTGGAAAAAGGCGTGCAGTCTATCGCCTCCTAAGCACGTGGACGCTCAATCATTTGGGACTCAGCCCAGTTGCTCCAGGGGAAGATGTAGGCATTTCGTCTGAGCCTGGTTGGCCAGGTGGAATTGCGGCAGAAGCAGGAGTCCTACAGCTGCTAGTTAAGGGCTGGGAAGAAATGCCATTTGAGCTGCCTTGGTATGAGAAGTTCCCCGGTCTGCTGTAACAGGACTGTGGAAAGCGAGTTGTTTGTCAGCTTCCTAAAGAGCTAGAGGCAAGACAGTTTATGGCTTGTCTCCAATTGAAGGATGGAGGCAGTGCTTTGTGCCTTCCACCTCTAGAGCAATGGAGGGCACGGCTGAGAGCAAAGGGCCCTTTCTGACATAGGTGCATTCTGACACTCTCTGAGCCAGTGCACAATGGCGGTTTGTAAAAAGCCTATTGTCTGCTCCTGCTAAGAATGTGGCAGCACAATCATGTGGGCTTCGCCCCCGTTGCTTAAGGGGAAGATGTAGGCATTTCGTCTGAGCCGGGTTGGCAAGGTGGAACTGTGGCAGAAGCGGAAGTCCTAAAGCGGCCAGGTAAGCACTGGGAAGAAATGGCGTTTGAGCTGCCTCGGTATGAGAGTTTGCTCGTATGCGCTAACAGCACTGTGGAAAGCGAGTTCTTTCCCAGCTTCCTAAAGAGCTGGAGGCAAGACAGTTTATGGCTTGTCTCCCATTGAAGGATGGAGGCAGTGCTTTGTGCCTTCCACCTCTACAGCAATGGAGGGCGCGGCTGAGAGTAAAGGGGTCTTTCTGCCATTGGTGCTTTCTGACACTCTCCCAACCGTTGCACTTCGTGGTTAGATAAAAGCCTATTGTCTCTCTCCTCCTCAGCATGTGGAACCACAATCCTATGGGCCTCATCCCAATTGCTCAAGGGGAGGATGTAGGCATTTCGTCTGAGCCGGGTTGTCAAGGTGGAAACGTGCAGGATGCAGATGTCCCAGACTGGCGAGTGAAGTGCTGAAAAGAAACGGCATTCAGCCTCCTATGTATGAGATGTTCCCAGGACGCTGTAAGAGCACTGTGGAAAGGGAGTTTTTTCTCCACTTCCTAAAGAGCTGGAAGCAGGCCAAGATGTGGTTTGTCTCCCATTGAGGGGTGGATCCAGAACCAGTGCCTTGTGCCTTCCACCTCGAGAGCAATGGAGGGCATGGCTGAGAGCAAAGGGGCCTTTCTGACATAGCGGCTTTCCGACGCTCTCTAAGCAGTGTAAAATGGTGGTTGGAAAAAGGCATGCAGTTTATCGCCTCCTAAGCATGTGGATGCTCAATCATTTGGGAATCAGCACAGTCGCTTCAGGGGAAGATGCAGGCATTTCGCCTGAGCCGTGTTGGCAAGGTGGAAATGCGGCAGAAGCAGATGTTGCAGATTGGTGAGTTAAGGGCTGAAAAGACACGGTGTTCAGCTGCCTTTCTATGAGACGTTCCCAGGACGCTGTAAGAGCACTGTGGAATGCGAGTGCTTTCCCAGCTTCCTAAAGAGCTGGAAGCAGGACAGTTGCTGGCTTGTCTCCAATTGAAGGATGGATGCAGTGCTTTTTGCCTTCCTCCTCTATAGCAATGGAGGGCACGGCTGAGAGCAAAGGGCCCTTTCTGACATAGGTGCATTCTGTCACTCTCTGACCCAGTGCACAATGGCGGTTTGTAAAAAGCCTATTGTCTGCTCCTGCTAAGCTTGTGGCAGCTCAATCATGTGGGCTTCTCCCCCATTGCTTAAGGGGAAGATGTAGGCATTTCGTCTGAGCCGGGTTGGCAAGGTGGAACTGTGGCAGAAGCGGAAGTCCTAAAGCGGCCAGGTAAGCACTGGGAAGAAATGGCGTTTGAGCTGCCTCGGTATGAGAGTTTGCTCGCATGCGCTAACAGCACTGTGGAAAGCGAGTTCTTTCCCAGCTTCCTAAAGAGCTGGAGGCAAGACAGTTTATGGCTTGTCTCCCATTGAAGGATGGAGGCAGTGCTTTGTGCCTTCCACCTCTACAGCAATGGAGGGCGCGGCTGAGAGTAAAGGGGTCTTTCTGCCATTGGTGCTTTCTGACACTCTCCCAAACGTTGCACATCGTTGTTAGTTAAAAGCCTATTCTCTCTCTCCTCCTCAGCATGTGGAACCACAATCCTATGGGCCTCATCCCAATTGCTCAAGTGGAGGATGTAGGCATTTCGTCTGAGCCGGGTTGTCAAGGTGGAAACGTGCAGGATGCAGATGTCCCAGACTGGCGAGTGAAGTGCTGAAAAGAAACGGCGTTCAGCCTCCTTTGTATGAGATGTTCCCAGGACACTGTAAGAGCACTGTGGAAAGGGAGTTTTTTCTCCACTTCCTAAAGAGCTGGAAGCAGGCCAAGATGTGGTTTGTCTCCCATTGAGGGGTGGATCCAGAACCAGTGCCTTGTGCCTTCCACCTCGAGAGCAATGGAGGGCATGGCTGAGAGCAAAGGGGTCTTTCTGACATAGCTGCTTTCCGACACTCTCTCCAGCAGTGCACAATGGTGGTTGGAAAAAGGCGTGCAGTCTATCGCCTCCTAAGCACGTGGATGCTCAATCATTTGGGAATCAGCACAGTCGCTTCAGGGGAAGATGTAGGCATTTCGTCTGAGCCGGGTTGGCAAGGTGGTAATGCGGCAGAAGCAGATGTTGCAGATTGGTGAGTTAATGGCTGAAAAGACACGGTGTTCATCTGCCTTTGTATGAGACGTTCCCAGGACGCTGTAAGAGCACTGTGGAATGCGAGTGCTTTCCCAGCTTCCTAAAGAGCTGGAAGCAGGACAGTTGCTGGCTTGTCTCCAATTGAAGGATGGAGGCAGTGCTTTGTGCCTTCCACCTCTAGAGCAATGGAGGGCACGGCTGAGATCCAAGGGCCCTTTCTGACATAGGTGCATTCTGACACTCTCTGAGCCAGTGCACAATGGCGGTTTGTAAAAAGCCTATTGTCTGCTCCTGCTAAGCATGCGGAAGCACAGTCATCTGGGCCTCGTCCCCGTTGCTGAAGGGGAAGATGTAGACATTTCGTCTGAGCCGGGTTGGCCAGCTGGAAATGTGGCAGGAGCAGAAGTTCCAAATCTGCGAGTTAAGCGCTGAAAAGAAAAGGCATATCAGCTGCCTTTGTATGAGATGTTGCCAGGACACAGAAAGAGCACTGTTGAAAGCGAGTTCTTGCTCAGCTTCCTAAAGAGATGGAAGGAAGATGGTCTGTGGCTTGTCGCCGCTTGAGGGGGGGAGCCAGTGCATTGTGCATTCCACGTCTAGAGCAATGAAGGGCACGGCTGAGCGCAAAGGGGTATTTCTGACATAGCTGCTTTCAGACACTCTCTCCAGCAGGGCACAAATGTGGTTGGAAAAAGGCGTGCAGTCTATCGTCTCCTAAGCACGTGGACACTCAATCATTTGGGACTCAGCCCAGTTGCTTCAGGGGAAGATGTAGGCATTTCGTCTGAGCGGGGTTGGCAAGGTGGAATTGCGGCAGAAGCAGGAGTCCTACAGCTGCGAGTCAAGGGCTGGGAAGAAATGCCATTTGAGCTGCCTTTGTATGAGATGTTCCCCGGTCTGCTGTAACAGGACTGTGGAAAGCGAGATGTTTGTCAGCTTCCTAAAGAGCTGGAGGCAAGACAGATTATGGCTTGTCTCCAATTGAAGGATGGAGGCAGTGCTTTCTGCCTTCCACCTCTAGAGCAATGGAGGGCACGGCTGAGAGCAAAGGGCCCTTTCTGGAATAGGTGCATTCTGACACTCTCTTACACAGTCCACAATGGCGGTTTGTAAAAAGCCTATTGTCTGCTCCTGCTAAGCATGTGGCAGCACAATCATGTGGGCTTTGCCCCCGTTGCTTAAGGGGAAGATGTAGGCATTTCGTCTGAGCCGGGTTGGCAAGGTGGAACTGTGGCAGAAGCGGAAGTCCTAAAGCGGCCAGTTAAGCACTGGGAAGAAATGGCGTTTGAGCTGCCTCGGTATGAGAGTTTCCTCGTATGCTGTAACAGCACTGTGGAAAGCGAGTTCTTTCCCAGCTTCCTAAAGAGCTGGAGGCAAGACAGTTTATGGCTTGTCTCCCATTGAAGGATGGAGGCAGTGCTTTGTGCCTTCCACCTCTACAGCAATGGAGGGTGCGGCTGAGAGTAAAGGGGTCTTTCTGCCATTGGTGCTTTCTGACACTCTCCCAACCGTTGAACTTCGTGGTTAGTTAAAAGCCTATTGTCTCTCTCCTCCTCAGCATGTGGAACCACAATCCTATGGGCCTCATCCCCATTGCTCAAGGGGAGGATGTAGGCATTTCGTCTGAGCCGGGTTTTCAAGGTGGAAACGTGCAGGATGCAGATGTCCCAGACTGGCGAGTGAAGTGCTGAAAAGAAACGGCGTTCAGCCTCCTTTGTATGAGATGTTCTCAGGACGCTGTAAGAGCACTGTGGAAAGGGAGTTTTTTCTCCACTTCCTAAAGAGCGGGAAGCAGGCCAAGATGTGGTTTGTCTCCCATTGAGGGGTGGATCCAGAACCAGTGCCTTGTGCCTTCCACCTCGAGAGCAATATAGGGCATGGCTGAGAGCAAAGGGGCCTTTCTGACATAGCTGCTTTCCGACGCTCTCTAAGCAGTGTAAAATGGTGGTTGGAAAAAGGCATGCAGTTTATCGCCTCCGAAGCATGTGGATGCTCAATCCTTTGGGAATCAGCACAGTCGCTTCAGGGGAAGATGTAGGCATTTCGTCTGAGCCGGGTTGGCAAGGTGGAATTGCGGCAGACAGATGTTGCAGATTGGTGAGTTAAGGGCTGAAAAGACACGGTGTTCAGCTGCCTTTGTATGAGACGTTCCCAGGACGCTGTAAGAGCACTGTGCAATGCGAGTGCTTTCCCAGCTTCCTAAAGAGCTGGAAGCAGGACAGTTGCTGGCTTGTCTCCAATTGAAGGATGGAGGCAGTGCTTTGTGCCTTCCACCTCTAGAGCAATGGAGGGCACGGCTGAGATCCAAGGGCCCTTTCTGACATAGGTGCATTCTGACACTCTCTGAGCCAGTGCACAATGGCGGTTTGTAAAAAGCCTATTGTCTGCTCCTGCTAAGCATGCGGAAGCACAGTCATCTGGGCCTCGTCCCCGTTGCTGAAGGGGAAGATGTAGACATTTCGTCTGAGCCGGGTTGGCCAGGTGGAAATGTGGCAGGAGCAGAAGTTCCAAATCTGCGAGTTAAGCGCTGAAAAGAAATGGCATATCAGCTGCCTTTGTATGAGATGTTGCCAGGACACAGAAAGAGCACTGTTGAAAGCGAGTTCTTGCTCAGCTTCCTAAAGAGATGGAAGGAAGATGGTCTGTGGCTTGTCGCCGCTTGAGGGGGGGAGCCAGTGCATTGTGCATTCCACGTCTAGAGCAATGAAGGGCACGGCTGAGAGCAAAGGGGTCTTTCTGACATAGCTGCTTTCCGACACTCTCTCCAGCAGTGCACAATGGTGGTTGGAAAAAGGCGTGCAGTCTATCGCCTCCTAAGCACGTGGACGCTCAATCATTTGGGACTCAGCCCAGTTGCTGCAGGGGAAGATGTAGGCATTTCGTATGAGCCGGGTTGGCAAGGTGGAATTGCGGCAGCAGCAGGAGTCCTACAGCTGCGAGTTAAGGGCTGGGAAGAAATGCCATTTGAGCTGCCTTTGTATGAGAAGTTCCCCGGTCTGCTGTAACAGGACAGTGGAAAGCGAGTTGTTTGTCAGCATCCTAATGAGCTGGAGGCAAGACAGTTTATGGCTTGTCTCCAATTGAAGGAT
The DNA here is from genome assembly GCF_041296265.1 of Equus caballus. Classification (NCBI taxonomy): domain Eukaryota; kingdom Metazoa; phylum Chordata; class Mammalia; order Perissodactyla; family Equidae; genus Equus; species Equus caballus. Next base: position 8,550,228 of record NW_027222395.1, read on the forward strand.
GGAGGCAGTGCTTTGTGCCTTCCACCTCTAGAGCAATGGAGGGCACGGCTGAGAGCAAAGGGCCCTTTCTGACATAGGTGCATTCTGACACTCTCTTACACAGTCCACAATGGCGGTTTGTAAAAAGCCAATTGTCGGCTCCTGCTAAGCATGTGGCAGCACAATCATGTGGGCTTTGCCCCCGTTGCTTAAGGGGAAGATGTAGGCATTTCGTCTGAGCCGGGTTGGCAAGGTGGAACTGCGGCAGAAGCGGAAGTCCTAAAGCGGCCAGTTAAGCACTGGGAAGAAATGGCGTTTGAGCTGCCTCGGTATGAGAGTTTCCTCGTATGCTGTAACAGCACTGTGGAAAGCGAGTTCTTTCCCAGCTTCCTAAAGAGCTGGAGGCAAGACAGTTTATGGCTTGTCTCCCATTGAAGGATGGAGGCAGTGCTTTGTGCCTTCCACCTCTACAGCAATGGAGGGCGCGGCTGAGAGTTAAGGGGTCATTCTGCCATTGGTGCCTTCTGACACTCTCCCAACCGTTGCACTTCGTGGTTAGTTAAAAGCCTATTGTCTCTCTCCTCCTCAGCATGTGGAACCACAATCCTATTGGCCTCATCCCCATTGCTCAAGGAGAAGATGTAGGCATTTCGTCTGAGCCGGGTTGGCAAGGTGGAAACGTGCAGGATGCAGATGTCCCAGACTGGCGAGTGAAGTGCTGAAAAGAAACGGCGTTCAGCCTCCTTTGTATGAGATGTTCCCAGGAAGCTGTAAGAGCACTGTGGAAAGGGAGTTTTTTCTCCACTTCCTAAAGAGCTGGAAGCAGGCCAAGATGTGGTTTGTCTCCCATTGAGGGGTGGATCCAGAACCAGTGCCTTGTGCCTTCCACCTCGAGAGCAATGGAGGGCATGGCTGAGAGCAAAGGGGTCTTTCTGACATAGCTGCTTTCCGACGCTCGCTAAGCAGTGTAAAATTGTGGTTGGAAAAAGGCATGCAGTTTATCGCCTCCTAAGCATGTGGATGCTCAATCCTTTGGGAATCAGCACAGTCGCTTCAGGGGAAGATGTAGGCATTTCGTCTGAGCCGGGTTGGCAAGGTGGAAATGCGGCAGAAGCAGATGTTGCAGATTGGTGAGTTAAGGGCTGAAAAGACACGGTGTTCAGCTGCCTTTGTATGAGACGTTCCCAGGACGCTGTAAGAGCACTGTGCAATGCGAGTGCTTTCCCAGCTTCCTAAAGAGCTGGAAGCAGGACAGTTGCTGGCTTGTCTCCAATTGAAGGATGGAGGCAGTGCTTTGTGCCTTCCACCACTAGAGCAATGGAGGGCACGGCTGAGAGCAAAGGGCCCTTTCTGACATAGGTGCATTCTGACACTCTCTGAGCCAGTGCACAATGGCGGTTTGTAAAAAGCCTATTGTCTGCTCCTGCTAAGCATGCGGAAGCACAGTCATCTGGGCCTCGTCCCCGTTGCTGAAGGGGAAGATGTAGACATTTCGTCTGACCCGGGTTGGCCAGGTGGAAATGTGGCAGGAGCAGAAGTTCCAAACCTGCGAGTTAAGCGCTGAAAAGAAATGGCATATCAGCTGCCTTTCTATGAGATGTTGCCAGGACACAGAAAGAGCACTGTTGAAGGCGAGTTCTTGCTCAGCTTCCTAAAGAGATGGAAGGAAGATGGTCTGTGGCTTGTCGCCGCTTGAGGGGGGGAGCCAGTGCATTGTGCATTCCACGTCGAGAGCAATGAAGGGCACAGCTGAGAGCAAAGGGGTCTTTCTGACATAGCTGCTTTCCGACACTCTCTCCAGCAGTGCACAATGGTGGTTGGAAAAAGGCGTGCAGTCTATCGCCTCCTAAGCACGTGGACGCTCAATCATTTGGGACTCAGCCCAGTTGCTTCAGGGGAAGATGTAGGCATTTCGTCTGAGCCGGGTTGGCAAGGTGGAATTGCGGCAGAAGCAGGAGTCCTACAGCTGCGAGTTAAGGGCTGGGAAGAAATGCCATTTGAGCTGCCTTGGTATGAGAAGTTCCCCGGTCTGCTGTAACAGGACTGTGGAAAGCGAGTTGTTTGTCAGCATCCTAAAGAGCTGGAGGCAAGACAGTTTATGGCTTGTCTCCAATTGAAGGATGGAGGCAGTGCTTTCTGCCTTCCACCTCTAGAGCAATGGAGGGCACGGCTGAGAGCAAAGGGCCCTTTCTGACATAGGTGCATTCTGACACTCTCTTACCCAGTGCACAATGGCGGTTTGTAAAAAGCCTATTGTTTGCTCCTTCTAAGCATGTGGCAGCACAATCATGTGGGCTTCGCCCCCGTTGCTTAAGGGGAAGATGTAGGCATTTCGTCTGAGCCGGGTTGGCAAGGTGGAACTGTGGCAGAAGCGGAAGTCCTAAAGCGGCCAGTTAAGCACTGGGAAGAAATGGCGTTTGAGCTGCCTCGGTATGAGAGTTTCCTCGTATGCTGTAACAGCACTGTGGAAAGCGAGTTCTTTCCCAGCTTCCTAAAGAGCTGGAGGCAAGACAGTTTATGGCTTGTCTCCCATTGAAGGATGGAGGCAGTGCTTTGTGCCTTCCACCTCTACAGCAATGGAGGGCGCGGCTGAGAGTAAAGGGGTCTTTCTGCCATTGGTGCCTTCTGACACTCTCCCAACCGTTGCACTTCGTGGTTAGTTAAAAGCCTATTGTCTCTCTCCTCCTCAGCATGTTGAACCACAATCCTATGTGCCTCATCCCAATTGCTCAAGGGGAGGATGTAGGCATTTCGTCTGAGCCGGGTTTTCAAGGTGGAAACGTGCAGGATGCAGATGTCCCAGACTGGCGAGTGAAGTGCTGAAAAGAAACGGCGTTCAGCCTCCTTTGGATGAGATGTTCCCAGGACGCTGTAAGAGCACTGTGGAAAGGGAGTTTTTTCTTCACTTCCTAAAGAGCTGGAAGCAGGCCAAGATGTGGTTTGTCTCCCATTGAGGGGTGGATCCAGAACCAGTGCCTTGTGCCTTCCACCTCGAGAGCAATGGAGGGCATGGCTGAGAGCAAAGGGGCCTTTCTGACATAGCTGCTTTCCGAAGCCCTCCAAGCAGTGTAAAATGGTGGTTGGAAAAAGGCATGCAGTTTATCGCCTCCTAAGCATGTGGATGCTCAATCCTTTGGGAATCAGCACAGTCGCTTCAGGGGAAGATGTAGGCATTTCGTATGAGCCGGGTTGGCAAGGTGGAATTGCGGCAGAAGCAGATGTTGCAGATTGGTGAGTTAAGGGCTGAAAAGAGACGGTGTTTAGCTGCCTTTGTATGAGACGTTCCCAGGACGCTGTAAGAGCACTGTGCAATGCGAGTGCTTTCCCAGCTTCCTAAAGAGCTGGAAGCAGGACAGTTGCTGGCTTGTCTCCAATTGAAGGATGGAGGCAGTGCTTTGTGCCTTCCACCTCTAGAGCAATGGAGGGCACGGCTGAGATCCAAGGGCCCTTTCTGACATAGGTGCTTTCTGACACTCTCTGAACCAGTGCACAATGGCGGTTTGTAAAAAGCCTATTGTCTGCTCCTGCTAAGCATGCGGAAGCACAGTCATCTGGGCCTCGTCCCCGTTGCTGAAGGGGAAGATGTAGACATTTCGTCTGAGCCGGGTTGCCCAGGTGGAAATGTGGCAGGAGCAGAAGTTCCAAATCTGCGAGTTAAGCACTGAAAAGAAATGGCATATCAGCTGCCTTTGTATGAGATGTTGCCAGGACACAGAAAGAGCACTGTTGAAAGCGAGTTCTTGCTCAGCTTCCTAAAGAGATGGAAGGAAGATGGTCTGTGGCTTGTCGCCGCTTAAGGGGGTGTGCCAGTGCATTGAGCATTCCACGTCGAGAGCAATGAAGGGCACGGCTGAGAGCAAAGTGGTCTTTCTGACATAGCTGCTATCCGACACTCTCTCCAGCAGTGCACAATGGTGGTTGGAAAAAGGCGTGCAGTCTATCGCCTCCTAAGCACGTGGACGCTCAATCATTTGGGACTCAGCCCAGTTGCTTCAGGGGAAGATGTAGGCATTTCGTCAGAGCCAGCTTGGCAAGGTGGAATTGCGGCAGAAGCAGGAGTCCTACAGTTGCGAGTTAAGGGCTGGGAAGAAATGCCATTTGAGCTGCCTTTGTATGAGAAGTTCCCCTGTCTGCTGTAACAGGACTGTGGAAAGCGAGTTGTTTGTCAGCTTCCTAATGAGCTGGAGGCAAGACTGTTTATGGCTTGTCTCCAATTGAAGGATGGAGGCAGTGCTTTGTGCCTTCCACCTCTAGAGCAATGGACTGCACGGCTGAGAGCAAAGGGCCCTTTCTGACATAGGTGCATTCTGACACTCTCTGACCCAGTGCACAATGGCGGTTTTTAAAAAGCCTATTGTCTGCTCCTGCTAAGCATGTGGCAGCACAATCATGTGGGCTTCGCCCCCGTTGCTTAAGGGGAAGATGTAGGCATTTCGTCTGAGGCGGGTTGGCAAGGTGGAACTGTGGCAGAAGCGGAAGTCCTAAAGCGGCCAGTTAAGCACTGGGAGGAAATGGCGTTTGAGCTGCCTCGGTATGAGAGTTTCCTCGTATGCTGTAACAGCACTGTGGAAAGCGAGTTCTTTCCCAGCTTTCTAAAAAGCTGGAGGCAAGACAGTTTATGGCTTGTCTCCCATTGAAGGATGGAGGCAGTGCTTTGTGCCTTCCACCTCTACAGCAATGGAGGTCGCGGCTGAGAGTTAAGGGGTCTTTCTGCCATTGGTGCCTTCTGACACTCTCCCAACCGTTGCACTTCGTGGTTAGTTAAAAGCCTATTGTCTCTCTCCTCCTCAGCATGTGGAACCACAATCCTATGGGCCTCATCCCCATTGCTCAAGGGGAAGATGTAGGCATTTCGTCTGAGCCGGGTTGGCAAGGTGGAAACGTGCAGGATGCAGATGTCCCAGACTGGCGAGTGAAGTGCTGAAAAGAAACGGCGTTCAGCCTCCTTTGTATGAGATGTTCCCAGGACGCTGTAAGAGCACTGTGGAAGGGAGTTTTTTCTCCACTTCCTAAAGAGCTGGAAGCAGGCCAAGATGTGGTTTGTCTCCCATTGAGGGGTGGATCCAGAACCAGTGCCTTGTGCCTTCCACCTCGAGAGCAATGGAGGGCATGGCTGAGAGCAAAGGGGCCTTTCTGACATAGCTGCTTTCCGATGCTCTCTAAGCAGTGTAAAATGGTGGTTGGAAAAAGGCATGCAGTTTAGTGACTCCTAAGCATGTGGATGCTCAATCATTTGGGAATCAGCACAGTCGCTTCAGTGGAAGATGTAGGCATTTCGTCTGAGCCGGGTTGGCAAGGTGGAAATGCGGCAGAAGCAGATGTTGCAGATTGGTGAGTTAAGGGCTGAAAAGACACGGTGTTCAGCTGCCTTTGTATGAGACGTTCCCAGGACGCTGTAAGAGCACTGTGCAATGCGAGTGCTTTCCCAGCTTCCTAAAGAGCTGGAAGCAGGACAGTTGCTGGCTTGTCTCCAATTGAAGGATGGAGGCAGTGCTTTGTGCCTTCCACCTCTAGAGCAATGGAGGGCACGGCTGAGATCCAAGGGCCCTTTCTGACATAGGTGCATTCTGACACTCTCTGAACCAGTGCACAATGGCGGTTTGTAAAAAGCCTATTGTCTGATCCTGCTAAGCATGCGGAAGCACAGTCATCTGGGCCTCGTCCCCGTTGCTGAAGGGGAAGATGTAGACATTTCGTCTGAGCCGGGTTGGCCAGGTGGATATGTAGCAGGAGCAGAAGTTCCAAATCTGCGAGTTAAGCGCTGAAAAGAAATGGCCTATCAGCTGCCTTTGTATGAGATGTTGCCAGGACACAGAAAGAGCACTGTTGAAAGCGAGTTCTTGCTCAGCTTCCTAAAGAGATGGAAGGAAGATGGTCTGTGGCTTGTCGCCGCTTGAGGGGGGGAGCCAGTGCATTGTGCATTCCACGTCTAGAGCAATGAAGGGCACGGCTGAGAGCAAAGGGGTCTTTCTGACATAGCTGCTTTCCGACACTCTCTCCAGCAGTGCACAATGGTGGTTGGAAAAAGGCGTGCAGTCTATCGCCTCCTAAGCACGTGGATGCTCAATCATTTGGGAATCAGCACAGTCGCTTCAGGGGAAGATGTAGGCATTTCGTCTGAGCCGGGTTGGCAAGGTGGTAATGCGGCAGAAGCAGATGTTGCAGATTGGTGAGTTAATGGCTGAAAAGACACGGTGTTCAGCTGCCTTTGTATGAGACGTTCCCAAGACGCTGTAAGAGCACTGTGGAATGCGAGTGCTTTCCCAGCTTCCTAAAGAGCTGGAAGCAGGACAGTTGCTGGCTTGTCTCCAATTGAAGGATGGAGGCAGTGCTTTGTGCCTTCCACCTCTAGAGCAATGGAGGGCACGGCTGAGATCCAAGGGCCCTTTCTGACATAGGTGCATTCTGACACTCTCTGAGCCAGTGCACAATGGCGGTTTGTAAAAAGCCTATTGTCTGCTCCTGCTAAGCATGCGGAAGCACAGTCATCTGGGCCTCGTCCCCGTTGCTGAAGGGGAAGATGTAGACATTTCGTCTGAGCCGGGTTGGCCAGCTGGAAATGTGGCAGGAGCAGAAGTTCCAAATCTGCGAGTTAAGCGCTGAAAAGAAAAGGCATATCAGCTGCCTTTGTATGAGATGTTGCCAGGACACAGAAAGAGCACTGTTGAAAGCGAGTTCTTGCTCAGCTTCCTAAAGAGATGGAAGGAAGATGGTCTGTGGCTTGTCGCCGCTTGAGGGGGGGAGCCAGTGCATTGTGCATTCCACGTCTAGAGCAATGAAGGGCACGGCTGAGCGCAAAGGGGTATTTCTGACATAGCTGCTTTCAGACACTCTCTCCAGCAGGGCACAAATGTGGTTGGAAAAAGGCGTGCAGTCTATCGTCTCCTAAGCACGTGGACACTCAATCATTTGGGACTCAGCCCAGTTGCTTCAGGGGAAGATGTAGGCATTTCGTCTGAGCGGGGTTGGCAAGGTGGAATTGCGGCAGAAGCAGGAGTCCTACAGCTGCGAGCAAGGGCTGGGAAGAAATGCCATTTGAGCTGCCTTTGTATGAGATGTTCCCCGGTCTGCTGTAACAGGACTGTGGAAAGCGAGATGTTTGTCAGCTTCCTAAAGAGCTGGAGGCAAGACAGATTATGGCTTGTCTCCAATTGAAGGATGGAGGCAGTGCTTTCTGCCTTCCACCTCTAGAGCAATGGAGGGCACGGCTGAGAGCAAAGGGCCCTTTCTGGAATAGGTGCATTCTGACACTCTCTTACACAGTCCACAATGGCGGTTTGTAAAAAGCCTATTGTCTGCTCCTGCTAAGCATGTGGCAGCACAATCATGTGGGCTTTGCCCCCGTTGCTTAAGGGGAAGATGTAGGCATTTCGTCTGAGCCGGGTTGGCAAGGTGGAACTGTGGCAGAAGCGGAAGTCCTAAAGCGGCCAGTTAAGCACTGGGAAGAAATGGCGTTTGAGCTGCCTCGGTATGAGAGTTTCCTCGTATGCTGTAACAGCACTGTGGAAAGCGAGTTCTTTCCCAGCTTCCTAAAGAGCTGGAGGCAAGACAGTTTATGGCTTGTCTCCCATTGAAGGATGGAGGCAGTGCTTTGTGCCTTCCACCTCTACAGCAATGGAGGGTGCGGCTGAGAGTAAAGGGGTCTTTCTGCCATTGGTGCTTTCTGACACTCTCCCAACCGTTGAACTTCGTGGTTAGTTAAAAGCCTATTGTCTCTCTCCTCCTCAGCATGTGGAACCACAATCCTATGGGCCTCATCCCCATTGCTCAAGGGGAGGATGTAGGCATTTCGTCTGAGCCGGGTTTTCAAGGTGGAAACGTGCAGGATGCAGATGTCCCAGACTGGCGAGTGAAGTGCTGAAAAGAAACGGCGTTCAGCCTCCTTTGTATGAGATGTTCCCAGGACGCTGTAAGAGCACTGTGGAAAGGGAGTTTTTTCTCCACTTCCTAAAGAGCGGGAAGCAGGCCAAGATGTGGTTTGTCTCCCATTGAGGGGTGGATCCAGAACCAGTGCCTTGTGCCTTCCACCTCGAGAGCAATATAGGGCATGGCTGAGAGCAAAGGGGCCTTTCTGACATAGCTGCTTTCCGACGCTCTCTAAGCAGTGTAAAATGGTGGTTGGAAAAAGGCATGCAGTTTATCGCCTCCGAAGCATGTGGATGCTCAATCCTTTGGGAATCAGCACAGTCGCTTCAGGGGAAGATGTAGGCATTTCGTCTGAGCCGGGTTGGCAAGGTGGAATTGCGGCAGACAGATGTTGCAGATTGGTGAGTTAAGGGCTGAAAAGACACGGTGTTCAGCTGCCTTTGTATGAGACGTTCCCAGGACGCTGTAAGAGCACTGTGGAATGCGAGTGCTTTCCCAGCTTCCTAAAGAGCTGGAAGCAGGACAGTTGCTGGCTTGTCTCCAATTGAAGGATGGAGGCAGTGCTTTGTGCCTTCCACCTCTAGAGCAATGGAGGGCACGGCTGAGATCCAAGGGCCCTTTCTGACATAGGTGCATTATGACACTCTCTGAGCCAGTGCACAATGGCGGTTTGTAAAAAGCCTATTGTCTGCTCCTGCTAAGCATGCGGAAGCACAGTCATCTGGGCCTCGTCCCCGTTGCTGAAGGGGAAGATGTAGACATTTCGTCTGAGCCGGGTTGGCCAGGTGGAAATGTGGCAGGAGCAGAAGTTCCAAATCTGCGAGTTAAGCGCTGAAAAGAAATGGCATATCAGCTGCCTTTGTATGAGATGTTGCCAGGACACAGAAAGAGCACTGTTGAAAGCGAGTTCTTGCTCAGCTTCCTAAAGAGATGGAAGGAAGATGGTCTGTGGCTTGTCGCCGCTTGAGGGGGGGAGCCAGTGCATTGTGCATTCCACGTCTAGAGCAATGAAGGGCACGGCTGAGAGCAAAGGGGTCTTTCTGACATAGCTGCTTTCCGACACTCTCTCCAGCAGTGCACAATGGTGGTTGGAAAAAGGCGTGCAGTCTATCGCCTCCTAAGCACGTGGACGCTCAATCATTTGGGACTCAGCCCAGTTGCTGCAGGGGAAGATGTAGGCATTTCGTATGAGCCGGGTTGGCAAGGTGGAATTGCGGCAGCAGCAGGAGTCCTACAGCTGCGAGTTAAGGGCTGGGAAGAAATGCCATTTGAGCTGCCTTGGTATGAGAAGTTCCCCTGTCTGCTGTAACAGGACAGTGGAAAGCGAGTTGTTTGTCAGCATCCTAAAGAGCTGGAGGCAAGACAGTTTATGGCTTGTCTCCAATTGAAGGATGGAGGCAGTGCTTTGTGCCTTCCACCTCTAGAGCAATGGAGGGCACGGCTGAGAGCAAAGGGCCCTTTCTGACATAGGTGCATTCTGACACTCTCTTACACAGTCCACAATGGCGGTTTGTAAAAAGCCAATTGTCTGCTCCTGCTAAGCATGTGGCAGCACAATCATGTGGGCTTTGCCCCCGTTGCTTAAGGGGAAGATGTAGGCATTTCGTCTGAGCCGGGTTGGCAAGGTGGAACTGCGGCAGAAGAGGAAGTCCTAAAGCGGCCAGTTAAGCACTGGGAAGAAATGGCGTTTGAGCTGCCTCGGTATGAGAGTTTCCTCGTATGCTGTAACAGCACTGTGGAAAGCGAGTTCTTTCCCAGCTTCCTAAAGAGCTGGAGGCAAGACAGTTTATGGCTTGTCTCCCATTGAAGGATGGAGGCAGTGCTTTGTGCCTTCCACCTCTACAGCAATGGAGGGCGCGGCTGAGAGTTAAGGGGTCATTCTGCCATTGGTGCCTTCTGACACTCTCCCAACCGTTGCACTTCGTGGTTAGTTAAAAGCCTATTGTCTCTCTCCTCCTCAGCATGTGGAACCACAATCCTATTGGCCTCATCCCCATTGCTCAAGGAGAAGATGTAGGCATTTCGTCTGAGCCGGGTTGGCAAGGTGGAAACGTGCAGGATGCAGATGTCCCAGACTGGCGAGTGAAGTGCTGAAAAGAAACGGCGTTCAGCCTCCTTTGTATGAGATGTTCCCAGGAAGCTGTAAGAGCACTGTGGAAAGGGAGTTTTTTCTCCACTTCCTAAAGAGCTGGAAGCAGGCCAAGATGTGGTTTGTCTCCCATTGAGGGGTGGATCCAGAACCAGTGCCTTGTGCCTTCCACCTCGAGAGCAATGGAGGGCATGGCTGAGAGCAAAGGGGTCTTTCTGACATAGCTGCTTTCCGACGCTCGCTAAGCAGTGTAAAATTGTGGTTGGAAAAAGGCATGCAGGTTATCGCCTCCGAAGCATGTGGATGCTCAATCCTTTGGGAATCAGCACAGTCGCTTCAGGGGAAGATGTAGGCATTTCGTCTGAGCCGGGTTGGCAAGGTGGAAATGCGGCAGAAGCAGATGTTGCAGATTGGTGAGTTAAGGGCTGAAAAGACACGGTGTTCAGCTGCCTTTGTATGAGACGTTCCCAGGACGCTGTAAGAGCACTGTGCAATGCGAGTGCTTTCCCAGCTTCCTAAAGAGCTGGAAGCAGGACAGTTGCTGGCTTGTCTCCAATTGAAGGATGGAGGCAGTGCTTTGTGCCTTCCACCACTAGAGCAATGGAGGGCACGGCTGAGAGCAAAGGGCCCTTTCTGACATAGGTGCATTCTGACACTCTCTGAGCCAGTGCACAATGGCGGTTTGTAAAAAGCCTATTGTCTGCTCCTGCTAAGCATGCGGAAGCACAGTCATCTGGGCCTCGTCCCCGTTGCTGAAGGGGAAGATGTAGACATTTCGTCTGACCCGGGTTGGCCAGGTGGAAATGTGGCAGGAGCAGAAGTTCCAAATCTGCGAGTTAAGCGCTGAAAAGAAATGGCATATCAGCTGCCTTTCTATGAGATGTTGCCAGGACACAGAAAGAGCACTGTTGAAGGCGAGTTCTTGCTCAGCTTCCTAAAGAGATGGAAGGAAGATGGTCTGTGGCTTGTCGCCGCTTGAGGGGGGGAGCCAGTGCATTGTGCATTCCACGTCGAGAGCAATGAAGGGCACAGCTGAGAGCAAAGGGGTCTTTCTGACATAGCTGCTTTCCGACACTCTCTCCAGCAGTGCACAATGGTGGTTGGAAAAAGGCGTGCAGTCTATCGCCTCCTAAGCACGTGGACGCTCAATCATTTGGGACTCAGCCCAGTTGCTTCAGGGGAAGATGTAGGCATTTCGTCTGAGCCGGGTTGGCAAGGTGGAATTGCGGCAGAAGCAGGAGTCCTACAGCTGCGAGTTAAGGGCTGGGAAGAAATGCCATTTGAGCTGCCTTGGTATGAGAAGTTCCCCGGTCTGCTGTAACAGGACTGTGGAAAGCGAGTTGTTTGTCAGCATCCTAAAGAGCTGGAGGCAAGACAGTTTATGGCTTGTCTCCAATTGAAGGATGGAGGCAGTGCTTTCTGCCTTCCACCTCTAGAGCAATGGAGGGCACGGCTGAGAGCAAAGGGCCCTTTCTGACATAGGTGCATTCTGACACTCTCTTACCCAGTGCACAATGGCGGTTTGTAAAAAGCCTATTGTTTGCTCCTTCTAAGCATGTGGCAGCACAATCATGTGGGCTTCGCCCCCGTTGCTTAAGGGGAAGATGTAGGCATTTCGTCTGAGCCGGGTTGGCAAGGTGGAACTGTGGCAGAAGCGGAAGTCCTAAAGCGGCCAGTTAAGCACTGGGAAGAAATGGCGTTTGAGCTGCCTCGGTATGAGAGTTTCCTCGTATGCTGTAACAGCACTGTGGAAAGCGAGTTCTTTCCCAGCTTCCTAAAGAGCTGGAGGCAAGACAGTTTATGGCTTGTCTCCCATTGAAGGATGGAGGCAGTGCTTTGTGCCTTCCACCTCTACAGCAATGGAGGGCGCGGCTGAGAGTAAAGGGGTCTTTCTGCCATTGGTGCCTTCTGACACTCTCCCAACCGTTGCACTTCGTGGTTAGTTAAAAGCCTATTGTCTCTCTCCTCCTCAGCATGTTGAACCACAATCCTATGTGCCTCATCCCAATTGCTCAAGGGGAGGATGTAGGCATTTCGTCTGAGCCGGGTTTTCAAGGTGGAAACGTGCAGGATGCAGATGTCCCAGACTGGCGAGTGAAGTGCTGAAAAGAAACGGCGTTCAGCCTCCTTTGGATGAGATGTTCCCAGGACGCTGTAAGAGCACTGTGGAAAGGGAGTTTTTTCTTCACTTCCTAAAGAGCTGGAAGCAGGCCAAGATGTGGTTTGTCTCCCATTGAGGGGTGGATCCAGAACCAGTGCCTTGTGCCTTCCACCTCGAGAGCAATGGAGGGCATGGCTGAGAGCAAAGGGGCCTTTCTGACATAGCTGCTTTCCGAAGCCCTCTAAGCAGTGTAAAATGGTGGTTGGAAAAAGGCATGCAGTTTATCGCCTCCTAAGCATGTGGATGCTCAATCCTTTGGGAATCAGCACAGTCGCTTCAGGGGAAGATGTAGGCATTTCGTATGAGCCGGGTTGGCAAGGTGGAATTGCGGCAGAAGCAGATGTTGCAGATTGGTGAGTTAAGGGCTGAAAAGAGACGGTGTTTAGCTGCCTTTGTATGAGACGTTCCCAGGACGCTGTAAGAGCACTGTGCAATGCGAGTGCTTTCCCAGCTTCCTAAAGAGCTGGAAGCAGGACAGTTGCTGGCTTGTCTCCAATTGAAGGATGGAGGCAGTGCTTTGTGCCTTCCACCTCTAGAGCAATGGAGGGCACGGCTGAGATCCAAGGGCCCTTTCTGACATAGGTGCTTTCTGACACTCTCTGAACCAGTGCACAATGGCGGTTTGTAAAAAGCCTATTGTCTGCTCCTGCTAAGCATGCGGAAGCACAGTCATCTGGGCCTCGTCCCCGTTGCTGAAGGGGAAGATGTAGACATTTCGTCTGAGCCGGGTTGCCCAGGTGGAAATGTGGCAGGAGCAGAAGTTCCAAATCTGCGAGTTAAGCACTGAAAAGAAATGGCATATCAGCTGCCTTTGTATGAGATGTTGCCAGGACACAGAAAGAGCACTGTTGAAAGCGAGTTCTTGCTCAGCTTCCTAAAGAGATGGAAGGAAGATGGTCTGTGGCTTGTCGCCGCTTAAGGGGGTGTGCCAGTGCATTGAGCATTCCACGTCGAGAGCAATGAAGGGCACGGCTGAGAGCAAAGTGGTCTTTCTGACATAGCTGCTATCCGACACTCTCTCCAGCAGTGCACAATGGTGGTTGGAAAAAGGCGTGCAGTCTATCGCCTCCTAAGCACGTGGACGCTCAATCATTTGGGACTCAGCCCAGTTGCTTCAGGGGAAGATGTAGGCATTTCGTCAGAGCCAGCTTGGCAAGGTGGAATTGCGGCAGAAGCAGGAGTCCTACAGTTGCGAGTTAAGGGCTGGGAAGAAATGCCATTTGAGCTGCCTTTGTATGAGAAGTTCCCCTGTCTGCTGTAACAGGACTGTGGAAAGCGAGTTGTTTGTCAGCTTCCTAATGAGCTGGAGGCAAGACTGTTTATGGCTTGTCTCCAATTGAAGGATGGAGGCAGTGCTTTGTGCCTTCCACCTCTAGAGCAATGGACTGCACGAATGAGAGCAAAGGGCCCTTTCTGACATAGGTGCATTCTGACACTCTCTGACCCAGTGCACAATGGCCGTTTTTAAAAAGCCTATTGTCTGCTCCTGCTAAGCATGTGGCAGCACAATCATGTGGGCTTCGCCCCCGTTGCTTAAGGGGAAGATGTAGGCATTTCGTCTGAGGCGGGTTGGCAAGGTGGAACTGTGGCAGAAGCGGAAGTCCTAAAGCGGCCAGTTAAGCACTGGGAGGAAATGGCGTTTGAGCTGCCTCGGTATGAGAGTTTCCTCGTATGCTGTAACAGCACTGTGGAAAGCGAGTTCTTTCCCAGCTTCCTAAAGAGCTTGAGGCAAGACAGTTTATGGCTTGTCTCCCATTGAAGGATGGAGGCAGTGCTTTGTGCCTTCCACCTCTACAGCAATGGAGGGCGCGGCTGAGAGCAAAGGGGTCTTTCTGCCATTGGTGCTTTCTGACACTCTCCCAACCGTTGCACTTCGTGGTTAGTTAAAAGCCTATTGTCTCTCTCCTCCTCAGCATGTGGAACCACAATCCTATGGGCCTCATCCCCATTGCTCAAGGGGAGGATGTAGGCATTTCGTCTGAGCCGGGTTTTCAAGGTGGAAACGTGCAGGATGCAGATGTCCCAGACTGGCGAGTGAAGTGCTGAAAAGAAACGGCGTTCAGCCTCCTTTGTATGAGATGTTCCCAGGACGCTGTAAGAGCACTGTGGAAAGGGAGATTTTTCTCCACTTCCTAAAGAGCGGGAAGCAGGCCAAGATGTGGTTTGTCTCCCATTGAGGGGTGGATCCAGAACCAGTGCCTTGTGCCTTCCACCTCGAGAGCAATGGAGGGCATGGCTGAGAGCAAAGGGGCCTTTCTGACATAGCTGCTTTCCGATGCTCTCTAAGCAGTGTAAAATGGTGGTTGGAAAAAGGCATGCAGTTTAGTGACTCCTAAGCATGTGGATGCTCAATCATTTGGGAATCAGCACAGTCGCTTCAGTGGAAGATGTAGGCATTTCGTCTGAGCCGGGTTGGCAAGGTGGAAATGCGGCAGAAGCAGATGTTGCAGATTGGTGAGTTAAGGGCTGAAAAGACACGGTGTTCAGCTGCCTTTGTATGAGACGTTCCCAGGACGCTGTAAGAGCACTGTGCAATGCGAGTGCTTTCCCAGCTTCCTAAAGAGCTGGAAGCAGGACAGTTGCTGGCTTGTCTCCAATTGAAGGATGGAGGCAGTGCTTTGTGCCTTCCACCTCTAGAGCAATGGAGGGCACGGCTGAGATCCAAGGGCCCTTTCTGACATAGGTGCATTCTGACACTCTCTGAACCAGTGCACAATGGCGGTTTGTAAAAAGCCTATTGTCTGCTCCTGCTAAGCATGCGGAAGCACAGTCATCTGGGCCTCGTCCCCGTTGCTGAAGGGGAAGATGTAGACATTTCGTCTGACCCGGGTTGGCCAGGTGGATATGTGGCAGGAGCAGAAGTTCCACATCTGCGAGTTAAGCGCTGAAAAGAAATGGCCTATCAGCTGCCTTTGTATGAGATGTTGCCAGGACACAGAAAGAGCACTGTTGAAGGCGAGTTCTTGCTCAGCTTCCTAAAGAGATGGAAGGAAGATGGTCTGTGGCTTGTCGCCGCTTGAGGGGGGGAGCCAGTGCATTGTGCATTCCACGTCTAGAGCAATGAAGGGCACGGCTGAGAGCAAAGGGGTCTTTCTGACATAGCTGCTTTCCGACACTCTCTCCAGCAGTGCACAATGGTGGTTGGAAAAAGGCGTGCAGTCTATCGCCTCCTAAGCACGTGGACGCTCAATCATTTGGGACTCAGCCCAGTTGCTTCAGGGGAAGATGTAGGCATTTCGTCTGAGCCGGGTTGGCAAGGTGGAATTGCGGCAGAAGCAGGATTCCTAAAGCTGCGAGTTAAGGGCTGGGAAGAAATGCCATTTGAGCTGCCTTGGTATGAGAATTTCCCCGGTCTGCTGTAACAGGACTGTGGAAAGCGAGTTGTTTGTCAGCATCCTAAAGAGCTGGAGGCAAGACAGTTTATGGCTTGTCTCCAATTGAAGGATGGAGGCAGTGCTTTGTGCCTTCCACCTCTAGAGCAATGGAGGGCACGGCTGAGAGCAAAGGGCCCTTTCTGACATAGGTGCATTCTGACACTCTCTTACACAGTCCACAATGGCGGTTTGTAAAAAGCCTATTGTCTGCTCCTGCTAAGCATGTGGCAGCACAATCATGTGGGCTTTGCCCCCGTTGCTTAAGGGGAAGATGTAGGCATTTCGTCTGAGGCGGGTTGGCAAGGTGGAACTGTGGCAGAAGCGGAAGTCCTAAAGCGGCCAGTTAAGCACTGGGAAGAAATGGCGTTTGAGCTGCCTCGGTATGAGAGTTTCCTCGTATGCTGTAACAGCACTGTGGAAAGCGAGTTCTTTCCCAGCTTCCTAAAGAGCTTGAGGCAAGACAGTTTATGGCTTGTCTCCCATTGAAGGATGGAGGCAGTGCTTTGTGCCTTCCACCTCTACAGCAATGGAGGGCGCGGCTGAGAGCAAAGGGGTCTTTCTGCCATTGGTGCTTTCTGACACTCTCCCAACCGTTGCACTTCGTGGTTAGTTAAAAGCCTATTGTCTCTCTCCTCCTCAGCATGTGGAACCACAATCCTATGGGCCTCATCCCCATTGCTCAAGGGGAGGATGTAGGCATTTCGTCTGAGCCGGGTTTTCAAGGTGGAAACGTGCAGGATGCAGATGTCCCAGACTGGCGAGTGAAGTGCTGAAAAGAAACGGCGTTCAGCCTCCTTTGTATGAGATGTTCCCAGGACGCTGTAAGAGCACTGTGGAAAGGGAGATTTTTCTCCACTTCCTAAAGAGCGGGAAGCAGGCCAAGATGTGGTTTGTCTCCCATTGAGGGGTGGATCCAGAACCAGTGCCTTGTGCCTTCCACCTCGAGAGCAATGGAGGGCATGGCTGAGAGCAAAGGGGCCTTTCTGACATAGCTGCTTTCCGACGCTCTCTAAGCAGTGTAAAATGGTGGTTGGAAAAAGGCATGCAGTTTATCGCCTCCTAAGCATGTGGATTCTCAATCATTTGGGAATCAGGACAGTCGCTCCAGGGGAAGATGTAGGCATTTCGTCTGAGCCGGGTTGGCAAGGTGGAAATGCGGCAGAAGCAGATGTTGCAGATTGGTGAGTTAAGGGCTGAAAAGACACGGTCTTAAGCTGCCTTTGTATGAGACGTTCCCAGGATGCTGTAAGAGCACTGTGCCATGCGAGTGCTTTCCCAGCTTCCTAAAGAGCTGGAAGCAGGACAGTTGCTGGCTTGTCTCCAATTGAAGGATGGAGGCAGTGCTTTGTGCCTTCCACCTCTAGAGCAATGGAGGGCACGGCTGAGATCCAAGGGCCCTTTCTGACATAGGTGCATTCTGACACTCTCTGAACCAGTGCACAATGGCGGTTTGTAAAAAGCCTATTGTCTGCTCCTGCTAAGCATGCGGAAGCACAGTCATCTGGGCCTCGTCCCCGTTGCTGAAGGGGAAGATGTAGACATTTCGTCTGACCCGGGTTGGCCAGGTGGATATGTGGCAGGAGCAGAAGTTCCACATCTGCGAGTTAAGCGCTGAAAAGAAATGGCCTATCAGCTGCCTTTGTATGAGATGTTGCCAGGACACAGAAAGAGCACTGTTGAAGGCGAGTTCTTGCTCAGCTTCCTAAAGAGATGGAAGGAAGATGGTCTGTGGCTTGTCGCCGCTTGAGGGGGGGAGCCAGTGCATTGTGCATTCCACGTCTAGAGCAATGAAGGGCACGGCTGAGAGCAAAGGGGTCTTTCTGACATAGCTGCTTTCCGACACTCTCTCCAGCAGTGCACAATGGTGGTTGGAAAAAGGCGTGCAGTCTATCGCCTCCTAAGCACGTGGACGCTCAATCATTTGGGACTCAGCCCAGTTGCTTCAGGGGAAGATGTAGGCATTTCGTCTGAGCCGGGTTGGCAAGGTGGAATTGCGGCAGAAGCAGGATTCCTAAAGCTGCGAGTTAAGGGCTGGGAAGAAATGCCATTTGAGCTGCCTTGGTATGAGAATTTCCCCGGTCTGCTGTAACAGGACTGTGGAAAGCGAGTTGTTTGTCAGCATCCTAAAGAGCTGGAGGCAAGACAGTTTATGGCTTGTCTCCAATTGAAGGATGGAGGCAGTGCTTTGTGCCTTCCACCTCTAGAGCAATGGAGGGCACGGCTGAGAGCAAAGGGCCCTTTCTGACATAGGTGCATTCTGACACTCTCTTACACAGTCCACAATGGCGGTTTGTAAAAAGCCTATTGTCTGCTCCTGCTAAGCATGTGGCAGCACAATCATGTGGGCTTTGCCCCCGTTGCTTAAGGGGAAGATGTAGGCATTTCGTCTGAGGCGGGTTGGCAAGGTGGAACTGTGGCAGAAGCGGAAGTCCTAAAGCGGCCAGTTAAGCACTGGGAAGAAATGGCGTTTGAGCTGCCTCGGTATGAGAGTTTCCTCATATGCTGTAACAGCACTGTGGAAAGCGAGTTCTTTCCCAGCTTCCTAAAGAGCTTGAGGCAAGACAGTTTATGGCTTGTCTCCCATTGAAGGATGGAGGCAGTGCTTTGTGCCTTCCACCTCTACAGCAATGGAGGGCGCGGCTGAGAGCAAAGGGGTCTTTCTGCCATTGGTGCTTTCTGACACTCTCCCAACCGTTGCACTTCGTGGTTAGTTAAAAGCCTATTGTCTCTCTCCTCCTCAGCATGTGGAACCACAATCCTATGGGCCTCATCCCCATTGCTCAAGGGGAGGATGTAGGCATTTCGTCTGAGCCGGGTTTTCAAGGTGGAAACGTGCAGGATGCAGATGTCCCAGACTGGCGAGTGAAGTGCTGAAAAGAAACGGCGTTCAGCCTCCTTTGTATGAGATGTTCCCAGGACGCTGTAAGAGCACTGTGGAAAGGGAGATTTTTCTCCACTTCCTAAAGAGCGGGAAGCAGGCCAAGATGTGGTTTGTCTCCCATTGAGGGGTGGATCCAGAACCAGTGCCTTGTGCCTTCCACCTCGAGAGCAATGGAGGGCATGGCTGAGAGCAAAGGGGCCTTTCTGACATAGCTGCTTTCCGACGCTCTCTAAGCAGTGTAAAATGGTGGTTGGAAAAAGCATGCAGTTTATCGCCTCCTAAGCATGTGGATTCTCAATCATTTGGGAATCAGGACAGTCGCTCCAGGGGAAGATGTAGGCATTTCGTCTGAGCCGGGTTGGCAAGGTGGAAATGCGGCAGAAGCAGATGTTGCAGATTGGTGAGTTAAGGGCTGAAAAGACACGGTCTTCAGCTGCCTTTGTATGAGACGTTCCCAGGACGCTGTAAGAGCACTGTGCAATGCGAGTGCTTTCCCAGCTTCCTAAAGAGCTGGAAGCAGGACAGTTGCTGGCTTGTCTCCAATTGAAGGATGGAGGCAGTGCTTTGTGCCTTCCACCTCTAGAGCAATGGAGGGCACGGCTGAGATCCAAGGGTCCTTTCTGACATAGGTGCATTCTGACACTCTCTGACCCAGTGCACAATGGCGGTTTGTAAAAAGCCTATTGTCTGCTCCTGCTAAGCATGCGGAAGCACAGTCATCTGGGCCTCCTCCCCGTTGCTGAAGGGGAAGATGTAGACATTTCGTCTGAGCCGGGTTGGCCAGCTGGAAATGTGGCAGGAGCAGAAGTTCCAAATCTGCGAGTTAAGAGCTGAAAAGAAATGGCATATCAGCTGCCTTTGTATGAGATGTTGCCAGGACACAGAAAGAGCACTGTTGAAAGCGAGCTCTTGCTCAGCTTCCTAAAGAGATGGAAGGAAGATGGTCTGTGGCTTGTCGCCACTTGAGGGGGGGAGCCAGTGCATTGTGCATTCCACGTCTAGAGCAATGAAGGGCACGGCTGAGAGCAAAGGGGTCTTTCTGACATAGCTGCTTTCCGACACTCTCTCCAGCAGTGCACAATGGTGGTTGGAAAACGGCGTGCAGTCTATCGCCTCCTAAGCACGTGGACGCTCAATCATTTGGGACTCAGCCCAGTTGCTTCAGGGGAAGATGTAGGCATTTCGTCTGAGCCGGCTTGGCAAGGTGGAATTGCGGTAGAAGCAGGAGTCCTACAGTTGCGAGTTAAGGGCTGGGAAGAAATGCCATTTGAGCTGCCTTTGTATGAGAAGTTCCCCGGTCTGCTGTAACAGGACTGTGGAAAGCGAGTTGTTTGTCAGCTTCCTAAATAGCTGGAGGCAAGACAGTTTATGGCTTGTCTCCAATTGAAGGATGGAGGCAGTGCTTTGTGCCTTCCACCTCTAGAGCAATGGAGGGCACGGCTGAGAGCAAAGGGCCCTTTCTGACATAGGTGCATTCTGACACTCTCTGACCCAGTGCACAATGGCGGTTTTTAAAAAGCCTATTCTCTGCTCCTGCTAAGCATGTGGCAGCACAATCATGTGCACTTCGCCCCCGTTGCTTAAGGGGAAGATGTAGGCATTTCGTCTGAGGCGGGTTGGCAAGGTGGAACTGTGGCAGAAGCGGAAGTCCTAAAGCGGCCAGTTAAGCACTGGGAGGAAATGGCGTTTGAGCTGCCTCGGTATGAGAGTTTCCTCGTATGCTGTAACAGCACTGTGGAAAGCGAGTTCTTTCCCAGCTTCCTAAAGAGCTGGAGGCAAGACAGTTTATGGCTTGTCTCCCATTGAAGGATGGAGGCAGTGCTTTGTGCCTTCCACCTCTACAGCAATGGAGGGCGCGGCTGAGAGTTAAGGGGTCTTTCTGCCATTGGTGCCTTCTGACACTCTCCCAACCGTTGCACTTCGTGGTTAGTTAAAAGCCTATTGTTTCTCTCCTCCTCAGCATGTGGAACCACAATCCTATGGGCCTCATCCCCATTGCTCAAGGGGAAGATGTAGGCATTTCGTCTGAGCCGGGTTGGCAAGGTGGAAACGTGCAGGATGCAGATGTCCCAGACTGGCGAGTGAAGTGCTGAAAAGAAACGGCGTTCAGCCTCCTTTGTATGAGATGTTCCCAGGACGCTGTAAGAGCACTGTGGAAAGGGAGTTTTTTCTCCACTTCCTAAAGAGCTGGAAGCAGGCCAAGATGTGGTTTGTCTCCCATTGAGGGGTGGATCCAGAACCAGTGCCTTGTGCCTTCCACCTCGAGAGCAATGGAGGGCATGGCTGAGAGCAAAGGGGCCTTTCTGACATAGCTGCTTTCCGACGCTCTCTAAGCAGTGTACAATGGTGGTTGGAAAAAGGCATGCAGGTTATCGCCTCCGAAGCATGTGGATGCTCAATCCTTTGGGAATCAGCACAGTCGCTTCAGGGGAAGATGTAGGCATTTCGTCTGAGCCGGGTTGGCAGGTGGAAATGCGGCAGAAGCAGATGTTGCAGATTGGTGAGTTAAGGGCTGAAAAGAGACGGTGTTCAGCGGCCTTTGTATGAGACGTTCCCAGGACGCTGTAAGAGCACTGTGCAATGCGAGTGCTTTCCCAGCTTCCTAAAGAGCTGGAAGCAGGACAGTTGCTGGCTTGTCTCCAATTGAAGGATGGAGGCAGTGCTTTGTGCCTTCCACCTCTAGAGCAATGGAGGGCACGGCTGAGATCCAAGGGCCCTTTCTGACATAGGTGCATTCTGACACTCTCTGAGCCAGTGCACAATGGCGGTTTGTAAAAAGCCTATTGTCTGCTCCTGCTAAGCATGCGGAAGCACAGTCATCTGGGCCTCGTCCCCGTTGCTGAAGGGGAAGATGTAGACATTTCGTCTGAGCCGGGTTGGCCAGCTGGAAATGTGGCAGGAGCAGAAGTTCCAAATCTGCGGGTTAAGCGCTGAAAAGAAATGGCATATCAGCTGCCTTTGTATGAGATGTTGCCAGGACACAGAAAGAGCACTGTTGAAAGCGAGTTCTTGCTCAGCTTCCTAAAGAGATGGAAGGAAGATGGTCTGTGGCTTGTCGCCGCTTAAGGGGGTGTGCCAGTGCATTTTGCATTCCACGTCTAGAGCAATGAAGGGCACGGCTGAGAGCAAAGGGGTCTTTCTGACATAGCTGCTTTCCGACACTCTCTCCAGCAGTGCACAATGGTGGTTGGAAAACGGCGTGCATTCTATCGCCTCTTAAGCACGTGGACGCTCAATCATTTGGGACTCAGCCCAGTTGATTCAGGGGAAGATGTAGGCATTTCGTCTGAGCCGGGTTGGCAAGGTGGAATTGCGGCAGAAGCAGGAGTCCTACAGTTGCGAGTTAAGGGCTGGGAAGAAATGCCATTTGAGCTGCCTTGGTATGAGAAGTTCCCCGGTCTGCTGTAACAGGACTGTGGAAAGCGAGTTGTTTGTCAGCTTCCTAAAGAGCTGGAGGCAAGACAGTTTATGGCTTGTCTCCAATTGAAGGATGGAGGCAGTGCTTTGTGCCTTCCACCTCTAGAGCAATGGAGGGCACGGCTGAGAGCAAAGGGCCCTTTCTGACATAGGTGCATTCTGACACTCTCTGACCCAGTGCACAATGGCGGTTTTTAAAATGCCTATTCTCTGCTCCTGCTAAGCATGTGGCAGCACAATCATGTGCGCTTCGCCCCCGTTGCTTAAGGGGAAGATGTAGGCATTTCGTCTGAGGCGGGTTGGCAAGGTGGAACTGTGGCAGAAGCGGAAGTCCTAAAGCGGCCAGTTAAGCACTGGGAGGAAATGGCGTTTGAGCTGCCTCGGTATGAGAGTTTCCTCGTATGCTGTAACAGCACTGTGGAAAGCGAGTTCTTTCCCAGCTTCCTAAAGAGCTGGAGGCAAGACAGTTTATGGCTTGTCTCCCATTGAAGGATGGAGGCAGTGCTTTGTGCCTTCCACCTCTACAGCAATGGAGGGCGCGGCTGAGAGTTAAGGGGTCTTTCTGCCATTGGTGCCTTCTGACACTCTCCCAACCGTTGCACTTCGTGGTTAGTTAAAAGCCTATTGTTTCTCTCCTCCTCAGCATGTGGAACCACAATCCTATGGGCCTCATCCCCATTGCTCAAGGGGAAGATGTAGGCATTTCGTCTGAGCCGGGTTGGCAAGGTGGAAACGTGCAGGATGCAGATGTCCCAGACTGGCGAGTGAAGTGCTGAAAAGAAACGGCGTTCAGCCTCCTTTGTATGAGATGTTCCCAGGACGCTGTAAGAGCACTGTGGAAAGGGAGTTTTTCCCCACTTCCTAAAGAGCTGGAAGCAGGCCAAGATGTGGTTTGTCTCCCATTGAGGGGTGGATCCAGAACCAGTGCCTTGTGCCTTCCACCTCGAGAGCAATGGAGGGCATGGCTGAGAGCAAAGGGGCCTTTCTGACATAGCTGCTTTCCGACGCTCTCTAAGCAGTGTACAATGGTGGTTGGAAAAAGGCATGCAGGTTATCGCCTCCGAAGCATGTGGATGCTCAATCCTTTGGGAATCAGCACAGTCGCTTCAGGGGAAGATGTAGGCATTTCGTCTGAGCCGGGTTGGCAAGGTGGAAATGGGGCAGAAGCAGATGTTGCAGATTGGTGAGTTAAGGGCTGAAAAGACACGGTGTTCAGCTGCCTTTGTATGAGACGTTCCCAGGACGCTGTAAGAGCACTGTGCAATGCGAGTGCTTTCCCAGCTTCCTAAAGAGCTGGAAGCAGGACAGTTGCTGGCTTGTCTCCAATTGAAGGATGGAGGCAGTACTTTGTGCCTTCCACCTCTAGAGCAATGGAGGGCACGGCTGAGATCCAAGGGCCCTTTCTGACATAGGTGCATTCTGACACTCTCTGAGCCAGTGCACAATGGCGGTTTGTAAAAAGCCTATTGTCTGCTCCTGCTAAGAATGCGGAAGCGCAGTCATCTGGGCCTCGTCCCCGTTGCTGAAGGGGAAGATGTAGACATTTCGTCTGACCCGGGTTGGCCAGGTGGATATGTGGCAGGAGCAGAAGTTCCAAATCTGCGAGTTAAGCGCTGAAAAGAAATGGCATATCAGCTGCCTTTGTATGAGATGTTGCCAGGACACAGAAAGAGCACTGTTGAAAGCGAGTTCTTGCTCAGCTTCCTAAAGAGATGGAAGGAAGATGGTCTGTGGCTTGTCGCCGCTTGAGGGGGGGAGCCAGTGCATTGTGCATTCCACGTCTAGAGCAATGAAGGGCACGGCTGAGAGCAAAGGGGTCTTTCTGACATAGCTGCTTTCCGACACTCTCTCCAGCAGTGCACAATGGTGGTTGGAAAAAGGCGTGCAGTCTATCGCCTGCTAAGCACGTGGACGCTCAATCATTTGGGACTCAGCCCAGTTGCTTCAGGGGAAGATGTAGGCATTTCGTCTGAGGCGGGTTGGCAAGGTGGAATTGCGGCAGAAGCAGGATTCCTAAAGCTGCGAGTTAAGGGCTGGGAAGAAATGCCATTTGAGCTGCCTTGGTATGAGAATTTCCCTGGTCTGCTGTAACAGGACTGTGGAAAGCGAGTTGTTTGTCAGCATCCTAAAGAGCTGGAGGGAAGACTGTTTATGGCTTGTCTCCAATTGAAGGATGGAGGCAGTGCTTTGTGCCTTCCACCTCTAGAGCAATGGAGGGCACGGCTGAGAGCAAAGGGCCCTTTCTGACATAGGTGCATTCTGACACTCTCTTACCCAGTGCACAATGGCGGTTTGCAAAATCCTATTGTCTGCTCCTGCTAAGCATGTGGCAGCACAATCATGTGGGCTTTGCCCCCGTTGCTTAAGGGGAAGATGTAGGCATTTCGTCTGAGCCGGGTTGGCAAGGTGGAACTGTGGCAGAAGCGGAAGTCCTAAAGCGGCCAGTTAAGCACTGGG
This sequence comes from Equus caballus, assembly GCF_041296265.1. Classification (NCBI taxonomy): domain Eukaryota; kingdom Metazoa; phylum Chordata; class Mammalia; order Perissodactyla; family Equidae; genus Equus; species Equus caballus. The sequence continues at coordinate 8,574,452 of NW_027222395.1, forward strand.
AAGAAATGGCGTTTGAGCTGCCTCGGTATGAGAGTTTCCTCGTATGCTGTAACAGCACTGTGGAAAGCGAGTTCTTTCCCAGCTTCCTAAAGAGCTGGAGGCAAGACAGTTTATGGCTTGTCTCCCATTGAAGGATGAAGGCAGTGCTTTGTGCCTTCCACCTCTACAGCAATGGAGGGCGCGGCTGAGAGTTAAGGGGTCTTTCTGCCATTGGTGCTTTCTGACACTCTCCCAACCGTTGCACTTCGTGGTTAGTTAAAAGCCTGTTGTCTCTCTCCTCCTCAGCATGTGGAACCACAATCCTATGGGCCTCATCCCCATTGCTCAAGGGGAAGATGTAGGCATTTCGTCTGAGCCGGGTTGGCAAGGTGGAAACGTGCAGGATGCAGATGTCCCAGACTGGCGAGTGAAGTGCTGAAAAGAAACGGCGTTCAGCCTCCTTTGTATGAGATGTTCCCAGGAAGCTGTAAGAGCACTGTGGAAAGGGAGTATTTACTCCACTTCCTAAAGAGCTGGAAGCAGGCCAAGATGTGGTTTGTCTCCCATTGAGGGGTGGATCCAGAACCAGTGCCTTGTGCCTTCCACCTCGAGAGCAATGGAGGGCATGGCTGAGAGCAAAGGGGTCTTTCTGACATAGCTGCTTTCCGACGCTCTCTAAGCAGTGTAAAATGGTGGTTGGAAAAAGGCATGCAGATTATCGCCTCCGAAGCATGTGGATGCTCAATCCTTTGGGAATCAGCACAGTCGCTTCAGGGGAAGATGTAGGCATTTCGTCTGAGCCGGGTTGGCAAGGTGGAAATGGGGCAGAAGCAGATGTTGCAGATTGGTGAGTTAAGGGCTGAAAAGACACGGTGTTCAGCTGCCTTTGTATGAGACGTTCCCAGGACGCTGTAAGAGCACTGTGCAATGCGAGTGCTTTCCCAGCTTCCTAAAGAGCTGGAAGCAGGACAGTTGCTGGCTTGTCTCCAATTGAAGGATGGAGGCAGTGCTTTGTGCCTTCCACCTCTAGAGCAATGGAGGGCACGGCTGAGATCCAAGGGCCCTTTCTGACATAGGTGCATTCTGACACTCTCTGAGCCAGTGCACAATGGTGGTTTGTAAAAAGCCTATTGTCTGCTCCTGCTAAGCATGCGGAAGCACAGTCATCTGGGCCTCGTCCCCGTTGCTGAAGGGGAAGATGTAGACATTTCGTCTTACCCGGGTTGGCCAGGTGGATATGTGGCAGGAGCAGAAGTTCCAAATCTGCGAGTTAAGTGCTGAAAAGAAATGGCCTATCAGCTGCCTTTGTATGAGATGTTGCCAGGACACAGAAAGAGCACTGTTGAAAGCGAGTTCTTGCTCAGCTTCCTAAAGAGATGGAAGGAAGATGGTCTGTGGCTTGTCGCCGCTTAAGGGGGTGTGCCAGTGCATTGTGCATTCCACGTCTAGAGCAATGAAGCGCACGGCTGAGAGCAAAGGGGTCTTTCTGACACAGCTGCTTTCCGACACTCTCTCCAGCAGTGCACAATGGTGGTTGGAAAATGGCGTGCAGTCTATTGCCTCCTAAGCACGTGGACGCTCAATCATTTGGGACTCAGCCCAGTTGTTTCAGGGGAAGATGTAGGCATTTCGTCTGAGCCGGGTTGGCAAGCTGGAATTGCGGCAGAAGCAGGAGTCCTACAGCTGCGAGTTAAGGGCTGGGAAGAAATGCCATTTGAGCTGCCTTGGTATGAGAAGTTCCCCGGTCTGCTGTAACAGGACTGTGGAAAGCGAGTTGTTTGTCAGCTTCCTAAAGAGCTGGAGGCAAGACAGTTTATGGCTTGTCTCCAATTGAAGGATGGAGGCAGTGCTTTGTGCCTTCCACCTCTAGAGCAATGGAGGGCACGGCTGAGAGCAAAGGGCCCTTTCTGACATAGGTGCATTCTGACACTCTCTGACCCAGTGCACAATGGCGGTTTGTAAAAAGCCTATTGTCTGCTCCTGCTAAGCATGTGGCAGCACAATCATGTGGGCTTCGCCCCCGTTGCTTAAAGGGAAGATGTAGGCATTTCGTCTGAGGCGGGTTGGCAAGGTGGAACTGTGGCAGAAGCGGAAGTCCTAAAGCGGCCAGTTAAGCACTGGGAAGAAATGGCTTATGAGCTGCCTCGGTATGAGAGTTTCCTCGTATGCTGTAACAGCACTGTGGAAAGCGAGTTCTTTCCCAGCTTCCTAAAGAGCTGGAGGCAAGACAGTTTATGGCTTGTCTCCCATTGAAGGATGGAGGCAGTGCTTTGTGCCTTCCACCTCTACAGCAATGGAGGGCGCGGCTGAGAGTAAAGGGGTCTTCCTGCCATTGGTGCCTTCTGACACTCTCCCAACCGTTGCACTTCGTGGTTAGTTAAAAGCCTGTTGTCTCTCTCCTCCTAAGCATGTGGAACCACAATCCTATGGGCCTCATCCCCATTGCTCAAGGGGAAGATGTAGGCATTTCGTCTGAGCCGGGTTGGCAAGGTTGGAAACGTGCAGGATGCAGATGTCCCAGACTGGCGAGTGAAGTGCTGAAAAGAAACGGCATTCAGCCTCCTTTGTATGAGATGTTCCCAGGACGCTGTAAGAGCACTGTGGAAAGGGAGTTTTTTCTCCACTTCCTAAAGAGCTGGAAGCAGGCCAAGATGTGGTTTGTCTCCCATTGAGGGGTTGATCCAGAACCAGTGCCTTGTGCCTTCCACCTCGAGAGCAATGGAGGGTATGGCTGAGAGCAAAGGGGCCTTTCTGACATAGCTGCTTTCCGACGCTCTCTAAGCAGTGTAAAATGGTGGTTGGAAAAAGGCATGCAGTTTAGTGCCTCCTAAGCATGTGGATGCTCAATCATTTGGGAATCAGCACAGTCGCTTCAGGGGAAGATGTAGGCATTTCGTCTGAGCCGGGTTGGCAAGGTGGAAATGGGGCAGAAGCAGATGTTGCAGATTGGTGAGTTAAGGGCTGAAAAGACACGGTGTTCAGCTGCCTTTGTATGAGACGTTCCCAGGACGCTGTAAGAGCACTGTGCAATGCGAGTGCTTTCCCAGCTTCCTAAAGAGCTGGAAGCAGGACAGTTGCTGGCTTGTCTCCAATTGAAGGATGGAGGCAGTGCTTTGTGCCTTCCACCTCTAGAGCAATGGAGGGCACGGCTGAGATCCAAGGGCCCTGTCTGACATAGGTGCATTCTGACACTCTCTGAGCCAGTGCACAATGGCGGTTTGTAAAAAGCCTATTGTCTGCTCCTGCTAAGCATGCGGAAGCACAGTCATCTGGGCCTCGTCCCCGTTGCTGAAGGGGAAGATGTAGACATTTCGTCTGACCCGGGTTGGCCAGGTGGAAATGTGGCAGGAGCAGAAGTTCCAAATCTGCGAGTTAAGCACTGAAAAGAAATGGCATATCAGCTGCCTTTGTATGAGATGTTGCCAGGACACAGAAAGAGCACTGTTGAAAGCGAGTTCTTGCTCAGCTTCCTAAAGAGATGGAAGGAAGATGGTCTGTGGCTTGTCGCCGCTTAAGGGGGTGTGCCAGTGCATTGTGCATTCCACGTCTAGAGCAATGAAGGGCACGGCTGAGAGCAAAGGGGTCTTTCTGACATAGCTGCTTTCCGACACTCTCTCCAGCAGTGCACAATGGTGGTTGGAAAAAGGCGTGCAGTCTATCGCCTCCTAAGCACGTGGACGCTCAATCATTTGGGACTCAGCCCAGTTGCTTCAGGGGAAGATGTAGGCATTTCGCCTGAGCCGGGTTGGCAGGGTGGAATAGTGGCAGAAGCAGGAGGCCTACAGTTGCGAGTTAAGGGCTGGGAAGAAATGCCATTTGAGCTGCCTTGGTATGAGAAGTTCCCCGGTCTGCTGTAACAGGACTGTGGAAAGCGAGTTGTTTGTCAGCTTCCTAAAGAGCTGGAGGCAAGACAGTTTATGGCTTGTCTCCAATTGAAGGATGGAGGCAGTGCTTTGTGCCTTCCACCTCTAGAGCAATGGAGGGCACGGCTCAGAGCAAAGGGCCCTTTCTGACATAGGTGCATTCTGACACTCTCTGACCCAGTGCACAATGGCGGTTTGTAAAAAGCCTATTGTCTGCTCCTGCTAAGCATGTGGCAGGACAATCATGTGGGCTTCGCCCCCGTTGCTCAAGGGGAAGATGTAGGCATTTCGTCTGAGCCCGGTTGGCAAGGTGGAACTGTGGCAGAAGCGGAAGTCCTAAAGCGGCCAGTTAAGCACTGGGAAGAAATGGCGTTTGAGCTGCCTCGGTATGAGTGTTTCCTCGTATGCTGTAACAGCACTGTGGAAAGCGAGTTCTTTCCCAGCTTCCTAAAGAGCTGGAGGCAAGACAGTTTATGGCTTGTCTCCCATTGAAGGATGGAGGCAGTGCTTTGTGCCTTCCACCTCTACAGCAATGGAGGGCGCGGCTGAGAGTTAAGGGGTCATTCTGCCATTGGTGCCTTCTGACACTCTCCCAACTGTTGCACTTCGTGGTTAGTTAAAAGCCTATTGTCTCTCTCCTCCTCAGCATGTGGAACCACAATCCTATGGGCCTCATCCCCATTGCTCAAGGGGAAGATGTAGGCATTTCGTCTGAGCCGGGTTGGCAAGGTGGAAACGTGCAGGATGCAGATGTCCCAGACTGGCGAGTGAAGTGCTGAAAAGAAACGGCGTTCAGCCTCCTTTGGATGAGATGTTCCCAGGACGCTGTAAGAGCACTGTGGAAAGGGAGTTTTTTCTCCACTTCCTAAAGAGCTGGAAGCAGGCCAAGATGTGGTTTGTCTCCCATTGAGGGGTGGATCCAGAACCAGTGCCTTGTGCCTTCCACCTCGAGAGCAATGGAGGGCATGGCTGAGAGCAAAGGGGCCTTTCTGACATAGCTGCTTTCCGACGCTCTCTAAGCAGTGTAAAATGGTGGTTGGAAAAAGGCATGTAGGTTATCGCCTCCGAAGCATGTGGATGCTCAATCCTTTGGGAATCAGCACAGTCGCTTCAGGGGAAGATGTAGGCATTTCCTCTGAGCCGGGTTGGCAAGGTGGAAATGCGGCAGAAGCAGATGTTGCAGATTGGTGAGTTAAGGGCTGAAAAGACACGGTGTTCAGCTGCCTTTGTATGAGACGTTCCCAGGACGCTGTAAGAGCAATGTGCAATGCGAGTGGTTTCCCAGCTTCCTAAAGAGCTGGAAGCAGGACAGTTGCTGGCTTGTCTCCAATTGAAGGATGGAGGCAGTGCTTTGTGCCTTCCACCTCTAGAGCAATGGAGGGCACGGCTGAGATCCAAGGGCCCTTTCTGACATAGGTGCATTCTGACACTCTCTGAGCCAGTGCACAATGGCGGTTTGTAAAAAGCCTATTGTCTGCTCCTGCTAAGCATGCGGAAGCACAGTCATCTGGGCCTCGTCCCCGTTGCTGAAGGGGAAGATGTAGACATTTCGTCTGAGCCGGGTTGGCCAGCTGGAAATGTGGCAGGAGCAGAAGTTCCAAATCTGCGAGTTAAGCGCTGAAAAGAAATGGCCTATCAGCTGCCTTTGTATGAGATGTTGCCAGGACACAGAAAGAGCACTGTTGAAAGCGAGTTCTTGCTCAGCTTCCTAAAGAGATGGAAGGAAGATGGTCTGTGGCTTGTCGCCGCTTGAGGGGGGGAGCCAGTGCATTGTGCATTCCACGTCGAGAGCAATGAAGGGCACGGCTGAGAGCAAAGGGGTCTTTCTGACATAGCTGCTTTCCGACACTCTCTCCAGCAGTGCACAATGGTGGTTGGAAAAAGGCGTGCAGTCTATCGCCTCCTAAGCACGTGGACGCTCAATCATTTGGGACTCAGCCCAGTTGCTTCAGGGGAAGATGTAGGCATTTCGTCTGAGCCGGGTTGGCAAGGTGGAATTGCGGCAGAAGCAGGAGTCCTACAGCTGCGAGTTAAGGGCTGGGAAGAAATGCCATTTGAGCTGCCTTGGTATGAGAAGTTCCCCGGTCTGCTGTAACAGGACTGTGGAAAGCGAGTTGTTTGTCAGCTTCCTAAAGAGCTGGAGGCAAGACAGTTTATGGCTTGTCTCCAATTGAAGGATGGAGGCAGTGCTTTGTGCCTTCCACCTCTAGAGCAATGGAGGGCACGGCTCAGAGCAAAGGGCCCTTTCTGACATAGGTGCATTCTGACACTCTCTGACCCAGTGCACAATGGCGGTTTGTAAAAAGCCTATTGTCTGCTCCTGCTAAGCATGTGGCAGCACAATCATGTGGGCTTCGCCCCCGTTGCTCAAGGGGAAGATGTAGGCATTTCGTCTGAGCCGGGTTGGCAAGGTGGAACTGTGGCAGAAGCGGAAGTCCTAAAGCGGCCAGTTAAGCACTGGGAAGAAATGGCGTTTGAGCTGCCTCGGTATGAGTGTTTCCTCGTATGCTGTAACAGCACTGTGGAAAGCGAGTTCTTTCCCAGCTTCCTAAAGAGCTGGAGGCAAGACAGTTTATGGCTTGTCTCCCATTGAAGGATGGAGGCAGTGCTTTGTGCCTTCCACCTCTACAGCAATGGAGGGCGCGGATGAGAGTTAAGGGGTCATTCTGCCATTGGTGCCTTCTGACACTCTCCCAACCGTTGCACTTCGTGGTTAGTTAAAAGCCTATTGTCTCTCTCCTCCTCAGCATGTGGAACCACAATCCTATGGGCCTCATCCCCATTGCTCAAGGGGAAGATGTAGGCATTTCGTCTGAGCCGGGTTGGCAAGGTGGAAACGTGCAGGATGCAGATGTCCCAGACTGGCGAGTGAAGTGCTGAAAAGAAACGGTGTTCAGCCTCCTTTGTATGAGATGTTCCCAGGAAGCTGTAAGAGCACTGTGGAAAGGGAGTTTTTTCTCCACTTCCTAAAGAGCTGGAAGCAGGCCAAGATGTGTTTTGTCTCCCATTGAGGGGTGGATCCAGAACCAGTGCCTTGTGCCTTCCACCTCGAGAGCAATGGAGGGCATGGCTGAGAGCAAAGGGGCCTTTCTGACATAGCTGCTTTCCGACGCTCTCTAAGCAGTGTAAAATGGTGGTTGGAAAAAGGCATGTAGGTTATCGCCTCCGAAGCATGTGGATGCTCAATCCTTTGGGAATCAGCACAGTCGCTTCAGGGGAAGATGTAGGCATTTCCTCTGAGCCGGGTTGGCAAGGTGGAAATGCGGCAGAAGCAGATGTTGCAGATTGGTGAGTTAAGGGCTGAAAAGACACGGTGTTCAGCTGCCTTTGTATGAGACGTTCCCAGGACGCTGTAAGAGCAATGTGCAATGCGAGTGGTTTCCCAGCTTCCTAAAGAGCTGGAAGCAGGACAGTTGCTGGCTTGTCTCCAATTGAAGGATGGAGGCAGTGCTTTGTGCCTTCCACCTCTAGAGCAATGGAGGGCACGGCTGAGATCCAAGGGCCCTTTCTGACATAGGTGCTTTCTGACACTCTCTGAGCCAGTGCACAATGGCGGTTTGTAAAAAGCCTATTGTCTGCTCCTGCTAAGCATGCGGAAGCACAGTCATCTGGGCCTCGTCCCCGTTGCTGAAGGGGAAGATGTAGACATTTCGTCTGAGCCGGGTTGGCCAGCTGGAAATGTGGCAGGAGCAGAAGTTCCAAATATGCGAGTTAAGCGCTGAAAAGAAATGGCCTATCAGCTGCCTTTGTATGAGATGTTGCCAGGACACAGAAAGAGCACTGTTGAAAGCGAGTTCTTGCTCAGCTTCCTAAAGAGATGGAAGGAAGATGGTCTGTGGCTTGTCGCCGCTTGAGGGGGGGAGCCAGTGCATTGTGCATTCCACGTCGAGAGCAATGAAGGGCACGGCTGAGAGCAAAGGGGTCTTTCTGACATAGCTGCTTTCCGACACTCTCTCCAGCAGTGCACAATGGTGGTTGGAAAAAGGCGTGCAGTCTATCGCCTCCTAAGCACGTGGACGCTCAATCATTTGGGACTCAGCCCAGTTGCTTCAGGGGAAGATGTAGGCATTTCGTCTGAGCCGGGTTGGCAAGGTGGAATTGCGGCAGAAGCAGGAGTCCTACAGCTGCGAGTTAAGGGCTGGGAAGAAATGCCATTTGAGCTGCCTTGGTATGAGAAGTTCCCCGGTCTGCTGTAACAGGACTGTGGAAAGCGAGTTGTTTGTCAGCTTCCTAAAGAGCTGGAGGCAAGACAGTTTATGGCTTGTCTCCAATTGAAGGATGGAGGCAGTGCTTTGTGCCTTCCACCTCTAGAGAAATGGAGGGCACGGCTCAGAGCAAAGGGCCCTTTCTGACATAGGTGCATTCTGACACTCTCTGACCCAGTGCACAATGGCGGTTTGTAAAAAGCCTATTGTCTGCTCCTGCTAAGCATGTGGCAGCACAATCATGTGGGCTTCGCCCCCGTTGCTCAAGGGGAAGATGTAGGCATTTCGTCTGAGGCGGGTTGGCAAGGTGGAACTGTGGCAGAAGCGGAAGTCCTAAAGCGGCCAGTTAAGCACTGGGAAGAAATGGCGTTTGAGCTGCCTCGGTATGAGAGTTTCCTCGTATGCTGTAACAGCACTGTGGAAAGCGAGTTCTTTCCCAGCTTCCTAAAGAGCTGGAGGCAAGACAGTTTATGGCTTGTCTCCCATTGAAGGATGGAGGCAGTGCTTTGTGCCTTCCATCTCTACAGCAATGGAGGGCGCGGCTGAGAGTTAAGGGGTCATTCTGCCATTGGTGCCTTCTGACACTCTCCCAACCGTTGCACTTCGTGGTTAGTTAAAAGCCTATTGTCTCTCTCCTCCTCAGCATGTGGAACCACAATCCTATGGGCCTCATCCCCATTGCTCAAGGGGAAGATGTAGGCATTTCGTCTGAGCCGGGTTGGCAAGGTGGAAACGTGCAGGATGCAGATGTCCCAGACTGGCGAGTGAAGTGCTGAAAAGAAACGGCGTTCAGCCTCCTTTGTATGAGATGTTCCCAGGAAGCTGTAAGAGCACTGTGGAAAGGGAGTTTTTTCTCCACTTCCTAAAGAGCTGGAAGCAGGCCAAGATATGGTTTGTCTCCCAATGAGGGGTGGATCCAGAACCAGTGCCTTGTGCCTTCCACCTCGAGACCAATGGAGGGCATGGCTGAGAGCAAAGGGGTCTTTCTGACATAGCTGCTTTCCGACGCTCTCTAAGCAGTGTAAAATGGTGGTTGGAAAAAGGCATGCAGGTTATCGCCTCCGAAGCATGTGGATGCTCAATCCTTTGGGAATCAGCACAGTTGCTTCAGGGGAAGATGTAGGCATTTCGTCTGAGCCGGGTTGGCAAGGTGGAAATGCGGCAGAAGCATATGTTGCAGATTGGTGAGTTAAGGGCTGAAAAGACACGGTGTTCAGCTGCCTTTGTATGAGACGTTCCCAGGATGCTGTAAGAGCACTGTGGAATGCGAGTGCTTTCCCAGCTTCCTAAAGAGCTGGAAGCAGGACAGTTGCTGTCTTGTCTCCAATTGAAGGATGGAGGCAGTGCTTTGTGCCTTCCACCTCTAGAGCAATGGAGGGCACGGCTGAGATCCAAGGGCCCTTTCTGACATAGGTGCATTCTGACACTCTCTGAGCCAGTGCACAATGGCGGTTTGTAAAAAGCCTATTGTCTGCTCCTGCTAAGCATGCGGAAGCACAGTCATCTGGGCCTCGTCCCCATTGCTGAAGGGGAAGATGTAGACATTTCGTCTGAGCCGGGTTGGCCAGCTGGAAATGTGGCAGGAGCAGAAGTTCCAAATCTGCGAGTTAAGCGCTGAAAAGAAATGGCCTATCAGCTGCCTTTGTATGAGATGTTGCCAGGACACAGAAAGAGCACTGTTGAAAGCGAGTTCTTGCTCAGCTTCCTAAAGAGATGGAAGGAAGATGGTCTGTGGCTTGTCGCCGCTTGAGGGGGGGAGCCAGTGCATTGTGCATTCCACGTCGAGAGCAATGAAGGGCACGGCTGAGAGCAAAGGGGTCTTTCTGACATAGCTGCTTTCCGACACTCTCTCCAGCAGTGCACAATGGTGGTTGGAAAAAGGCGTGCAGTCTATCGCCTCCTAAGCACGTGGACGCTCAATCATTTGGGACTCAGCCCAGTTGCTTCAGGGGAAGATGTAGGCATTTCGTCTGAGCCGGGTTGGCAAGGTGGAATTGCGGCAGAAGCAGGAGTCCTACAGCTGCGAGTTAAGGGCTGGGAAGAAATGCCATTTGAGCTGCCTTGGTATGAGAAGTTCCCCGGTCTGCTGTAACAGGACTGTGGAAAGCGAGTTGTTTGTCAGCTTCCTAAAGAGCTGGAGGCAAGACAGTTTATGGCTTGTCTCCAATTGAAGGATGGAGGCAGTGCTTTGTGCCTTCCACCTCTAGAGAAATGGAGGGCACGGCTCAGAGCAAAGGGCCCTTTCTGACATAGGTGCATTCTGACACTCTCTGACCCAGTGCACAATGGCGGTTTGTAAAAAGCCTATTGTCTGCTCCTGCTAAGCATGTGGCAGCACAATCATGTGGGCTTCGCCCCCGTTGCTTAAGGGGAAGATGTAGGCATTTCGTCTGAGGCGGGTTGGCAAGGTGGAACTGTGGCAGAAGCGGAAGTCCTAAAGCGGCCAGTTAAGCACTGGGAAGAAATGGCGTTTGAGCTGCCTCGGTATAAGAGTTTCCTCGTATGCTGTAACAGCACTGTGGAAAGCGAGTTCTTTCCCAGCTTCCTAAAGAGCTGGAGGCAAGACAGTTTATGGCTTGTCTCCCATTGAAGGATGGAGGCAGTGCTTTGTGCCTTCCACCTCTACAGCAATGGAGGGCGCGGCTGAGAGTTAAGGGGTCATTCTGCCATTGGTGCCTTCTGACACTCTCCCAACCGTTGCACTTCGTGGTTAGTTAAAAGCCTATTGTCTCTCTCCTCCTCAGCATGTGGAACCACAATCCTATGGGCCTCATCCCCATTGCTCAAGGGGAAGATGTAGGCATTTCGTCTGAGCCGGGTTGGCAAGGTGGAAACGTGCAGGATGCAGATGTCCCAGAAAGGCGAGTGAAGTGCTGAAAAGAAACGGTGTTCAGCCTCCTTTGTATGAGATGTTCCCAGGAAGCTGTAAGAGCACTGTGGAAAGGGAGTTTTTTCTCCACTTCCTAAAGAGCTGGAAGCAGGCCAAGATGTGGTTTGTCTCCCATTGAGGGGTGGATCCAGAACCAGTGCCTTGTGCCTTCCACCTCGAGAGCAATGGAGGGCATGGCTGAGAGCAAAGGGGCCTTTCTGACATAGCTGCTTTCCGACGCTCTCTAAGCAGTGTAAAATGGTGGTTGGAAAAAGGCATGCAGGTTATCGTCTCCGAAGCATGTGGATGCTCAATCCTTTGTGAATCCGCACAGTCGCTTCAGGGGAAGATGTAGGCAGTTCATCTGAGCCGGGTTTGCAAGGTGGAAATGCGGCAGAAGCAGATGTTGCAGATTGGTGAGTTAAGGGCTGAAAAGACACGGTGTTCAGCTGCCTTTGTATGAGACGTTCCCAGGACGCTGTAAGAGCAATGTGCAATGCGAGTGGTTTCCCAGCTTCCTAAAGAGCTGGAAGCAGGACAGTTGCTGGCTTGTCTCCCATTGAAGGATGGAGGCAGTGCTTTGTGCCTTCCACCTCTACAGCAATGGAGGGCGCGGCTGAGAGTTAAGGGGTCATTCTGCCATTGGTGCCTTCTGACACTCTCCCAACCGTTGCACTTCGTGGTTAGTTAAAAGCCTATTGTCTCTCTCCTCCTCAGCATGTGGAAGCACAATCCTATGGGCCTCATCCCCATTGCTCAAGGGGAAGATGTAGGCATTTCGTCTGAGCCGGGTTGGCAAGGTGGAAACGTGCAGGATGCAGATGTCCCAGACTGGCGAGTGAAGTGCTGAATAGAAACGGCGTTCAGCCTCCTTTGTATGAGATGTTCCCAGGAAGCTGTAAGAGCACTGTGGAAAGGGAGTTTTTTCTCCACTTACTAAAGAGCTGGAAGCAGGCCAAGATATGGTTTGTCTCCCAATGAGGGGTGGATCCAGAACCAGTGCCTTGTGCCTTCCACCTCGAGAGCAATGGAGGGCATGGCTGAGAGCAAAGGGGTCTTTCTGACATAGCTGCTTTCCGACGCTCTCTAAGCAGTGTAAAATGGTGGTTGGAAAAAGGCATGCAGGTTATCGCCTCCGAAGCATGTGGATGCTCAATCCTTTGGGAATCAGCACAGTCGCTTCAGGGGAAGATGTAGGCATTTCGTCTGAGCCGGGTTGGCAAGGTGGAAATGCGGCAGAAGCAGATGTTGCAGATTGGTGAGTTAAGGGCTGAAAAGACACGGTGTTCAGCTGCCTTTGTATGAGACGTTCCCAGGACGCTGTAAGAGCACTGTGGAATGCGAGTGCTTTCCCAGCTTCCTAAAGAGCTGGAAGCAGGACAGTTGCTGTCTTGTCTCCAATTGAAGGATGGAGGCAGTGCTTTGTGCCTTCCACCTCTAGAGCAATGGAGGGCACGGCTGAGATCCAAGGGCCCTTTCTGACATAGGTGCATTCTGACACTCTCTGAGCCAGTGCACAATGGCGGTTTGTAAAAAGCCTATTGTCTGCTCCTGCTAAGCATGCGGAAGCACAGTCATCTGGGCCTCGTCCCCGTTGCTGAAGGGGAAGATGTAGACATTTCGTCTGAGCCGGGTTGGCCAGGTGGAAATGTGGCAGGAGCAGAAGTTCCAAATCTGCGAGTTAAGCACTGAAAAGAAATGGCATATCAGCTGCCTTTGTATGAGATGTTGCCAGGACACAGAAAGAGCACTGTTGAAAGCGAGTTCTTGCTCAGCTTCCTAAAGAGATGGAAGGAAGATGGTCTGTGGCTTGTCGCCGCTTGAGGGGGGGAGCCAGTGCATTGTGCATTCCACGTCGAGAGCAATGAAGGGCACGGCTGAGAGCAAAGTGTTCTTTCTGACATAGCTGCTTTCCGACACTCTCTCCAGCAGTGCACAATGGTGGTTGTAAAAAGGCATGCAGTCTATCGCCTCCTAAGCACGTGGACGCTCAATCATTTGGGACTCAGCCCAGTTGCTTCAGGGGAAGATGTAGGCATTTCGTCTGAGCCGGGTTGGCAAGGTGGAATTGCGGCAGAAGCAGGAGTCCTACAGCTGCGAGTTAAGGGCTGGGAAGAAATGCCATTTGAGCTGCCTTGGTATGAGAAGTTCCCCGGTCTGCTGTATCAGGACTGTGGAAAGCGAGTTGTTTGTCAGCGCCATAAAGAGCTGGAGGCAAGACAGTTTATGGGTTGTCTCCAATTGAAGGATGGAGGCAGTGCTTTGTGCCTTCCACCTCTAGAGCAATGGAGGGCACGGCTGAGATCCAAGGGCCCTTTCTGACATAGGTGCATTCTGACACTCTCTGAGCCAGTGCACAATGGCGGTTTGTAAAAAGCCTATTGTCTGCTCCTGCTAAGCATGCGGAAGCACAGTCATCTGGGCCTCGTCCCCGTTGCTGAAGGGGAAGATGTAGACATTTCGTCTGAGCCGGGTTGGCCAGCTGGAAATGTGGCAGGAGCAGAAGTTCCAAATCTGCGAGTTAAGCGCTGAAAAGAAATGGCCTATCAGCTGCCTTTGTATGAGATGTTGCCAGGACACAGAAAGAGCACTGTTGAAAGCGAGTTCTTGCTCAGCTTCCTAAAGAGATGGAAGGAAGATGGTCTGTGGCTTGTCGCCGCTTGAGGGGGGGAGCCAGTGCATTGTGCATTCCACGTCGAGAGCAATGAAGGGCACGGCTGAGAGCAAAGGGGTCTTTCTGACATAGCTGCTTTCCGACACTCTCTACAGCAGTGCACAATGGTGGTTGGAAAAAGGCGTGCAGTCTATCGCCTCCTAAGCACGTCGACGCTCAATCATTTGAGACTCAGCCCAGTTGCTTCAGGGGAAGATGTAGGCATTTCGTCTGAGCCGGGTTGGCAAGGTGGAATTGCGGCAGAAGCAGGAGTCCTACAGCTGCGAGTTAAGGGCTGGGAAGAAATGCCATTTGAGCTGCCTTGGTATGAGAAGTTCCCCGGTCTGCTGTAACAGGACTGTGGAAAGCGAGTTGTTTGTCAGCTTCCTAAAGAGCTGGAGGCAAGACAGTTTATGGCTTGTCTCCAATTGAAGGATGGAGGCAGTGCTTTGTGCCTTCCACCTCTAGAGCAATGGAGGGCACGGCTCAGAGCAAAGGGCCCTTTCTGACATAGGTGCATTCTGACACTCTCTGACCCAGTGCACAATGGCGGTTTGTAAAAAGCCTATTGTCTGCTCCTGCTAAGCATGTGGCAGCACAATCATGTGGGCTTCGCCCCCGTTGCTTAAGGGGAAGATGTAGGCATTTCGTCTGAGCCGGGTTGGCAAGGTGGAACTGTGGCAGAAGCGGAAGTCCTAAAGCGGCCAGTTAAGCACTGGGAAGAAATGGCGTTTGAGCTGAAACGGTATGAGAGTTTCCTCGTATGCTGTAACAGCACTGTGGAAAGCGAGTTCTTTCCCAGCTTCCTAAAGAGCTGGAGGCAAGACAGTTTATGGCTTGTCTCCCATTGAAGGATGGAGGCAGTGCTTTGTGCCTTCCACCTCTACAGCAATGGAGGGCGCGGCTGAGAGTTAAGGGGTCATTCTGCCATTGGTGCCTTCTGACACTCTCCCAACCGTTCCACTTCGTGGTTAGTTAAAAGCCTATTGTCTCTCTCCTCCTCAGCATGTGGAGCCACAATCCTATGGGCCTCATCCCCATTGCTCAAGGGGAAGATGTAGGCATTTCGTCTGAGCCGGGTTGGCAAGGTGGAAACGTGCAGGATGCAGATGTCCCAGACTGGCGAGTGAAGTGCTGAAAAGGAACGGCGTTCAGCCTCCTTTGTATGAGATGTTCCCAGGAACCTGTAAGAGCACTGTGGAAAAGGAGTTTTTTCTCCACTTCCTAAAGAGCTGGAAGCAGGCCAAGATATGGTTTGTCTCCCAATGAGGGGTGGATCCAGAACCAGTGCCTTGTGCCTTCCACCTTGAGAGCAATGGAGGGCATGGCTGAGAGCAAAGGGGTCTTTCTGACGTAGCTGCTTTCCGACGCTCTCTAAGCAGTGTAAAATGGTGGTTGGAAAAAGGCATGCAGGTTATCGCCTCCGAAGCATGTGGATGCTCAATCCTTTGGGAATCAGCACAGTCGCTTCAGGGGAAGATGTAGGCATTTCGTCTGAGCCGGGTTGGCAAGGTGGAAATGCGGCAGAAGCATATGTTGCAGATTGGTGTGTTAAGGACTGAAAAGACACGGTGTTCAGCTGCCTTTGTATGAGACGTTCCCAGGACGCTGTAAGAGCACTGTGGAATGCGAGTGCTTTCCCAGCTTCCTAAAGAGCTGGAAGCAGGACAGTTGCTGTCTTGTCTCCAATTGAAGGATGGAGGCAGTGCTTTGTGCCTTCCACCTCTAGAGCAATGGAGGGCACGGCTGAGATCCAAGGGCCCTTTCTGACATAGGTGCATTCTGACACTCTCTGAGCCAGTGCACAATGGCGGTTTGTAAAAAGCCTATTGTCTGCTCCTGCTAAGCATGCGGAAGCACAGTCATCTGGGCCTCGTCCCCGTTGCTGAAGGGGAAGATGTAGACATTTCGTCTGAGCCGGGTTGGCCAGGTGGAAATGTGGCAGGAGCAGAAGTTCCAAATCTGCGAGTTAAGTGCTGAAAAGAAATGGCATATCAGCTGCCTTTGTATGAGATGTTGCCAGGACACAGAAAGAGCACTGTTGAAAGCGAGTTCTTGCTCAGCTTCCTAAAGAGATGGAAGGAAGATGGTCTGTGGCTTGTCGCCGCTTGAGGGGGGGAGCCAGTGCATTGTGCATTCCACGTCGAGAGCAATGAAGGGCACGGCTGAGAGCAAAGGGTTCTTTCTGACATAGCTGCTTTCCGACACTCTCTCCAGCAGTGCACAATGGTGGTTGGAAAAAGGCATGCAGTCTATCGCCTCCTAAGCACGTGGACGCTCAATCATTTGGGACTCAGCCCAGTCGCTTCAGGGGAAGATGTAGGCATTTCGTCTGAGCCGGGTTGGCCAGGTGCAATTGCGGCAGAAGCAGGAGTCCTACAGCTGCGAGTTAAGGGCTGGGAAGAAATGCCATTTGAGCTGCCTTGGTATGAGAAGTTCCCCGGTCTGCTGTATCAGGACTGTGGAAAGCGAGTTGTTTGTCAGCGCCATAAAGAGCTGGAGGCAAGACAGTTTATGGCTTGTCTCCAATTGAAGGATGGAGGCAGTGCTTTGTGCCTTCCACCTCTAGAGCAATGGAGGGCACGGCTGAGAGCAAAGGGCCCTTTCTGACATAGGTGCATTCTGACACTCTCTGACCCAGTGCACAATGGCGGTTTGTAAAAAGCCTATTGTCTGCTCCTGCTAAGCATGCGGAAGCACAGTCATCTGGGCCTCGTCCCTGTTGCTGAAGGGGAAGATGTAGACATTTCGTCTGAGCTGGGTTGGCCAGCTGGAAATGTGGCAGGAGCAGAAGTTCCAAATCTGCGAGTTAAGCGCTGAAAAGAAATGGCCTATCAGCTGCCTTTGTATGAGATGTTGCCAGGACACAGAAAGAGCACTGTTGAAAGCGAGTTCTTGCTCAGCTTCCTAAAGAGATGGAAGGAAGATGGTCTGTGGCTTGTCGCCGCTTGAGGGGGGGAGCCAGTGCATTGTGCATTCCACGTCGAGAGCAATGAAGGGCACGGCTGAGAGCAAAGGGGTCTTTCTGACATAGCTGCTTTCCGACACTCTCTCCAGCAGTGCACAATGGTGGTTGGAAATAGGCGTGCAGTCTATCGCCTCCTAAGCACGTGGACGCTCAATCATTTGGGACTCAGCCCAGTTGCTTCAGGGGAAGATGTAGGCATTTCGTCTGAGCCGGGTTGGCAAGGTGGAATTGCGGCAGAAGCAGGAGTAATACAGCTGCGAGTTAAGGGCTGGGAAGAAATGCCATTTGAGCTGCCTTGGTATGAGAAGTTCCCCGGTCTGCTGTAACAGGACTGTGGAAAGCGAGTTGTTTGTCAGCTTCCTAAAGAGCTGGAGGCAAGACAGTTTATGGCTTGTCTCCAATTGAAGGATGGAGGCAGTGCTTTGTGCCTTCCACCTGTAGAGCAATGGAGGGCACGGCTGAGAGCAAAGGGCCCTTTCTGACATAGGTGCATTCTGACACTCTCTGACCCAGTGCACAATGGCGGTTTGTAAAATGCCCATTGTCTGCTCCTGCTAAGCATGTGGCAGCACAATCATGTGGGCTTCGCCCCCGTTGCTTAAGGGGAAGATGTAGGCATTTCGTCTGAGCCGGGTTGGCAAGGTGGAACTGTGGCAGAAGCGGAAGTCCTAAAGCGGCCAGTTAAGCACTGGGAAGAAATGGCGTTTGAGCTGCCTCGGTATGAGAGTTTCCTCGTATGCTGTAACAGCACTGTGGAAAGCGAGTTCTTTCCCAGCTTCCTAAAGAGCTGGAGGCAAGACAGTTTATGGCTTGTCTCCCATTGAAGGATGGAGGCAGTGCTTTGTGCCTTCCACCTCTACAGCAATGGAGGGCGCGGCTGAGAGTTAAGGGGTCATTCTGCCATTGGTGCCTTCTGACACTCTCCCAACCGTTGCACTTCGTGGTTAGTTAAAAGCCTATTGTCTCTCTCATCCTCAGCATGTGGAACCAGAATCCTATGTGCCTCATCCCCATTGCACAATGGGAAGATGTAGGCATATCGTCTGAGCCGGGTTGGCAAGGTGGAAACGTGCAGGATGCAGATGTCCCAGACTGGCGAGTGAAGTGCTGAAAAGAAACGGCGTTCAGCCTCCTTTGTATGAGATGTTCCCAGGAAGATGTAAGAGCACTGTGGAAAGGGAGTTTTTTCTCCACTTCCTAAAGAGCTGGAAGCAGGCCAAGAGGTGGTTTGTCTCCCTTTGAGGGGTGGATCCAGAACCAGTGCCTTGTGCCTTCCACCTCGAGAGCAATGGAGGGCATGGCTGAGAGCAAAGGGGCCTTTCTGACATAGCTGCTTTCCGACGCTCTCTAAGCAGTGTAAAATGGTGATTGGGAAAAGGCATGCAGTTTATCGCCTCCTAAGCATGTGGATGCTCAATCCTTTGGGAATCAGCACAGTCGCTTCAGGGGAAGATGTAGGCATTTCGTCTGAGCCGGGTTGGCAAGGTGGAAATGCGGCAGAAGCAGATGTTGCAGATTGGTGAGTTAAGGCCTGAAAAGACACGGTGTTCAGCTGCCATTGTATGAGACGTTCCCAGGACGCTGTAAGAGCAATGTGCAATGCGAGTGGTTTCCCAGCTTCCTAAAGAGCTGGAAGCAGGACAGTTGCTGGCTTGTCTCCAATTGAAGGATGGAGGCAGTGCTTTGTGCCTTCCACCTCTAGAGCAATGGAGGGCACGGCTGAGATCCAAGGGCCCTTTCTGACATAGGTGCATTCTGACACTCTCTGAGCCAGTGCACAATGGCGGTTTGTAAAAAGCCTATTGTCTGCTCCTGCTAAGCATGCGGAAGCACAGTCATCTGGGCCTCGTCCCCGTTGCTGAAGGGGAAGATGTAGACATTTCGTCTGAGCCGGGTTGGCCAGCTGGAAATGTGGCAGGAGCAGAAGTTCCAAATCTGCGAGTTAAGCGCTGAAAAGAAATGGCCTATCAGCTGCCTTTGTATGAGATGTTGCCAGGACACAGAAAGAGCACTGTTGAAAGCGAGTTCTTGCTCAGCTTCCTAAAGAGATGGAAGGAAGATGGTCTGTGGCTTGTCGCCGCTTGAGGGGGGGAGCCAGTGCATTGTGCATTCCACGTCGAGAGCAATGAAGGGCACGGCTGAGAGCAAAGTGTTCTTTCTGACATAGCTGCTTTCCGACACTCTCTCCAGCAGTGCACAATGGTGGTTGGAAAAAGGCGTGCAGTCTATCGCCTCCTAAGCACGTGGACGCTCAATCATTTGGGACTCAGCCCAGTTGCTTCAGGGGAAGATGTAGGCATTTCGTCTGAGCCGGGTTGGCAAGCTGGAATTGCGGCAGAAGCAGGAGTCCTACAGCTGCGAGTTAAGGGCTGGGAAGAAATGCCATTTGAGCTGCCTTGGTATGAGAAGTTCCCCGGTCTGCTGTAACAGGACTGTGGAAAGCGAGTTGTTTGTCAGCTTCCTAAAGAGCTGGAGGCAAGACAGTTTATGGCTTGTCTCCAATTGAAGGATGGAGGCAGTGCTTTGTGCCTTCCACCTCTAGAGCAATGGAGGGCACGGCTGAGAGCAAAGGGCCCTTTCTGACATAGGTGCATTCTGACACTCTCTGACCCAGTGCACAATGGCGGTTTGTAAAATGCCTATTGTCTGCTCCTGCTAAGCATGTGGCAGCACAATCATGTGGGCTTCGCCCCCGTTGCTTAAGGGGAAGATGTAGGCATTTCGTCTGAGGCGGGTTGGCAAGGTGGAACTGTGGCAGAAGCGGAAGTCCTAAAGCGGCCAGTTAAGCACTGGGAAGAAATGGCGTTTGAGCTGCCTCGGTATGAGAGTTTCCTCGTATGCTGTAACAGCACTGTGGAAAGCGAGTTCTTTCCCAGCTTCCTAAAGAGCTGGAGGCAAGACAGTTTATGGCTTGTCTCCCATTGAAGGATGGAGGCAGTGCTTTGTGCCTTCCACCTCTACAGCAATGGAGGGCGCGGCTGAGAGTTAAGGGGTCATTCTGCCATTGGTGCCTTCTGACACTCTCCCAACCGTTGCACTTCGTGGTTAGTTAAAAGCCTATTGTCTCTCTCATCCTCAGCATGTGGAACCAGAATCCTATGGGCCTCATCCCCATTGCACAATGGGAAGATGTAGGCATATCGTCTGAGCCGGGTTGGCAAGGTGGAAACGTGCAGGATGCAGATGTCCCAGACTGGCGAGTGAAGTGCTGAAAAGAAACGGCGTTCAGCCTCCTTTGTATGAGATGTTCCCAGGAAGATGTAAGAGCACTGTGGAAAGGGAGTTTTTTCTCCACTTCCTAAAGAGCTGGAAGCAGGCCAAGAGGTGGTTTGTCTCCCTTTGAGGGGTGGATCCAGAACCAGTGCCCTGTGCCTTCCACCTCGAGAGCAATGGAGGGCATGGCTGAGAGCAAAGGGGCCTTTCTGACATAGCTGCTTTCCGACGCTCTCTAAGCAGTGTAAAATGGTGATTGGGAAAAGGCATGCAGTTTATCGCCTCCTAAGCATGTGGATGCTCAATCCTTTGGGAATCAGCACAGTCGCTTCAGGGGAAGATGTAGGCATTTCGTCTGAGCCGGGTTGGCAAGGTGGAAATGCGGCAGAAGCAGATGTTGCAGATTGGTGAGTTAAGGGCTGAAAAGACACGGTGTTCAGCTGCCTTTGTATGAGACGTTCCCAGGACGCTGTAAGAGCAATGTGCAATGCGAGTGGTTTCCCAGCTTCCTAAAGAGCTGGAAGCAGGACAGTTGCTGGCTTGTCTCCAATTGAAGGATGGAGGCAGTGCTTTGTGCCTTCCACCTCTAGAGCAATGGAGGGCAGGGCTGAGATCCAAGGGCCCTTTCTGACATAGGTGCATTCTGACACTCTCTGAGCCAGTGCACAATGGCGGTTTGTAAAAAGCCTATTGTCTGCTCCTGCTAAGCATGCGGAAGCACAGTCATCTGGGCCTCGTCCCCGTTGCTGAAGGGGAAGATGTAGACATTTCGTCTGAGCCGGGTTGGCCAGCTGGAAATGTGGCAGGAGCAGAAGTTCCAAATCTGCGAGTTAAGCGCTGAAAAGAAATGGCCTATCAGCTGCCTTTGTATGAGATGTTGCCAGGACACAGAAAGAGCACTGTTGAAAGCGAGTTCTTGCTCAGCTTCCTAAAGAGATGGAAGGAAGATGGTCTGTGGCTTGTCGCCGCTTGAGGGGGGGAGCCAGTGCATTGTGCATTCCACGTCGAGAGCAATGAAGGGCACGGCTGAGAGCAAAGGGGTCTTTCTGACATAGCTGCTTTCCGACACTCTCTCCAGCAGTGCACAATGGTGGTTGGAAAAAGGCGTGCAGTCTATCGCCTCCTAAGCACGTGGACGCTCAATCATTTGGGACTCAGCCCAGTTGCTTCAGGGGAAGATGTAGGCATTTCGTCTGAGCCGGGTTGGCAAGGTGGAATTGCGGCAGAAGCAGGAGTCCTACAGCTGCGAGTTAAGGGCTGGGAAGAAATGCCATTTGAGCTGCCTTGGTATGAGAAGTTCCCCGGTCTGCTGTAACAGCACTGTGGAAAGCAAGTTGTTTGTCAGCTTCCTAAAGAGCTGGAGGCAAGACAGTTTATGGCTTCTCTCCAATTGAAGGATGGAGGCAGTGCTTTGTGCCTTCCACCTCTAGAGCAATGGAGGGCACGGTTGAGAGCAAAGGGCCCTTTCTGACATAGGTGCATTCTGACACTCTCTGACCCAGTGCACAATGGCGGTTTGTAAAAAGCCTATTGTCTGCTCCTGCTAAGCATGTGGCAGCACAATCATGTGGGCTTCGCCCCCGTTGCTTAAGGGGAAGATGTAGGCATTTCGTCTGAGGCGGGTTGGCAAGGTGGAACTGTGGCAGAAGCGGAAGTCCTAAAGCGGCCAGTTAAGCACTGGGAAGAAATGGCGTTTGAGCTGCCTCGGTATAAGAGTTTCCTCGTATGCTGTAACAGCACTGTGGAAAGCGAGTTCTTTCCCAGCTTCCTAAAGAGCTGGAGGCAAGACAGTTTATGGCTTGTCTCCCATTGAAGGATGGAGGCAGTGCTTTGTGCCTTCCACCTCTACAGCAATGGAGGGCGCGGCTGAGAGTTAAGGGGTCATTCTGCCATTGGTGCCTTCTGACACTCTCCCAACCGTTGCACTTCGTGGTTAGTTAAAAGCCTATTGTCTCTCTCCTCCTCAGCATGTGGAACCACAATCCTATGGGCCTCATCCCCATTGCTCAAGGGGAAGATGTAGGCATTTCGTCTGAGCCGGGTTGGCAAGGTGGAAACGTGCAGGATGCAGATGTCCCAGAAAGGCGAGTGAAGTGCTGAAAAGAAACGGTGTTCAGCCTCCTTTGTATGAGATGTTCCCAGGAAGCTGTAACAGCACTGTGGAAAGGGAGTTTTTTCTCCACTTCCTAAAGAGCTGGAAGCAGGCCAAGATGTGGTTTGTCTCCCATTGAGGGGTGGATCCAGAACCAGTGCCTTGTGCCTTCCACCTCGAGAGCAATGGAGGGCATGGCTGAGAGCAAAGGGGCCTTTCTGACATAGCTGCTTTCCGACGCTCTCTAAGCAGTGTAAAATGGTGGTTGGAAAAAGGCATGCAGGTTATCGTCTCCGAAGCATGTGGATGCTCAATCCTTTGTGAATCCGCACAGTCGCTTCAGGGGAAGATGTAGGCAGTTCGTCTGAGCCGGGTTTGCAAGGTGGAAATGCGGCAGAAGCAGATGTTGCAGATTGGTGAGTTAAGGGCTGAAAAGACACGGTGTTCAGCTGCCTTTGTATGAGACGTTCCCAGGACGCTGTAAGAGCAATGTGCAATGCGAGTGGTTTCCCAGCTTCCTAAAGAGCTGGAAGCAGGACAGTTGCTGGCTTGTCTCCCATTGAAGGATGGAGGCAGTGCTTTGTGCCTTCCACCTCTACAGCAATGGAGGGCGCGGCTGAGAGTTAAGGGGTCATTCTGCCATTGGTGCCTTCTGACACTCTCCCAACCGTTGCACTTCGTGGTTAGTTAAAAGCCTATTGTCTCTCTCCTCCTCAGCATGTGGAAGCACAATCCTATGGGCCTCATCCCCATTGCTCAAGGGGAAGATGTAGGCATTTCGTCTGAGCCGGGTTGGCAAGGTGGAAACGTGCAGGATGCAGATGTCCCAGACTGGCGAGTGAAGTGCTGAATAGAAACGGCGTTCAGCCTCCTTTGTATGAGATGTTCCCAGGAAGCTGTAAGAGCACTGTGGAAAGGGAGTTTTTTCTCCACTTACTAAAGAGCTGGAAGCAGGCCAAGATATGGTTTGTCTCCCAATGAGGGGTGGATCCAGAACCAGTGCCTTGTGCCTTCCACCTCGAGAGCAATGGAGGGCATGGCTGAGAGCAAAGGGGTCTTTCTGACATAGCTGCTTTCCGACGCTCTCTAAGCAGTGTAAAATGGTGGTTGGAAAAAGGCATGCAGGTTATCGCCTCCGAAGCATGTGGATGCTCAATCCTTTGGGAATCAGCACAGTCGCTTCAGGGGAAGATGTAGGCATTTCGTCTGAGCCGGGTTGGCAAGGTGGAAATGCGGCAGAAGCAGATGTTGCAGATTGGTGAGTTAAGGGCTGAAAAGACACGGTGTTCAGCTGCCTTTGTATGAGACGTTCCCAGGACGCTGTAAGAGCACTGTGGAATGCGAGTGATTTCCCAGCTTCCTAAAGAGCTGGAAGCAGGACAGTTGCTGTCTTGTCTCCAATTGAAGGATGGAGGCAGTGCTTTGTGCCTTCCACCTCTAGAGCAATGGAGGGCACGGCTGAGATCCAAGGGCCCTTTCTGACATAGGTGCATTCTGACACTCTCTGAGCCAGTGCACAATGGCGGTTTGTAAAAAGCCTATTGTCTGCTCCTGCTAAGCATGCGGAAGCACAGTCATCTGGGCCTCGTACCCGTTGCTGAAGGGGAAGATGTAGACATTTCGTCTGAGCCGGGTTGGCCAGGTGGAAATGTGGCAGGAGCAGAAGTTCCAAATCTGCGAGTTAAGCACTGAAAAGAAATGGCATATCAGCTGCCTTTGTATGAGATGTTGCCAGGACACAGAAAGAGCACTGTTGAAAGCGAGTTCTTGCTCAGCTTCCTAAAGAGATGGAAGGAAGATGGTCTGTGGCTTGTCGCCGCTTGAGGGGGGGAGCCAGTGCATTGTGCATTCCACGTCGAGAGCAATGAAGGGCACGGCTGAGAGCAAAGTGTTCTTTCTGACATAGCTGCTTTCCGACACTCTCTCCAGCAGTGCACAATGGTGGTTGTAAAAAGGCATGCAGTCTATCGCCTCCTAAGCACGTGGACGCTCAATCATTTGGGACTCAGCCCAGTTGCTTCAGGGGAAGATGTAGGCATTTCGTCTGAGCCGGGTTGGCAAGGTGGAATTGCGGCAGAAGCAGGAGTCCTACAGCTGCGAGTTAAGGGCTGGGAAGAAATGCCATTTGAGCTGCCTTGGTATGAGAAGTTCCCCGGTCTGCTGTATCAGGACTGTGGAAAGCGAGTTGTTTGTCAGCGCCATAAAGAGCTGGAGGCAAGACAGTTTATGGGTTGTCTCCAATTGAAGGATGGAGGCAGTGCTTTGTGCCTTCCACCTCTAGAGCAATGGAGGGCACGGCTGAGATCCAAGGGCCCTTTCTGACATAGGTGCATTCTGACACTCTCTGAGCCAGTGCACAATGGCGGTTTGTAAAAAGCCTATTGTCTGCTCCTGCTAAGCATGCGGAAGCACAGTCATCTGGGCCTCGTCCCCGTTGCTGAAGGGGAAGATGTAGACATTTCGTCTGAGCCGGGTTGGCCAGCTGGAAATGTGGCAGGAGCAGAAGTTCCAAATCTGCGAGTTAAGCGCTGAAAAGAAATGGCCTATCAGCTGCCTTTGTATGAGATGTTGCCAGGACACAGAAAGAGCACTGTTGAAAGCGAGTTCTTGCTCAGCTTCCTAAAGAGATGGAAGGAAGATGGTCTGTGGCTTGTCGCCGCTTGAGGGGGGGAGCCAGTGCATTGTGCATTCCACGTCGAGAGCAATGAAGGGCACGGCTGAGAGCAAAGGGGTCTTTCTGACATAGCTGCTTTCCGACACTCTCTACAGCAGTGCACAATGGTGGTTGGAAAAAGGCGTGCAGTCTATCGCCTCCTAAGCACGTCGACGCTCAATCATTTGAGACTCAGCCCAGTTGCTTCAGGGGAAGATGTAGGCATTTCGTCTGAGCCGGGTTGGCAAGGTGGAATTGCGGCAGAAGCAGGAGTCCTACAGCTGCGAGTTAAGGGCTGGGAAGAAATGCCATTTGAGCTGCCTTGGTATGAGAAGTTCCCCGGTCTGCTGTAACAGGACTGTGGAAAGCGAGTTGTTTGTCAGCTTCCTAAAGAGCTGGAGGCAAGACAGTTTATGGCTTGTCTCCAATTGAAGGATGGAGGCAGTGCTTTGTGCCTTCCACCTCTAGAGCAATGGAGGGCACGGCTCAGAGCAAAGGGCCCTTTCTGACATAGGTGCATTCTGACACTCTCTGACCCAGTGCACAATGGCGGTTTGTAAAAAGCCTATTGTCTGCTCCTGCTAAGCATGTGGCAGCACAATCATGTGGGCTTCGCCCCCGTTGCTTAAGGGGAAGATGTAGGCATTTCGTCTGAGCCGGGTTGGCAAGGTGGAACTGTGGCAGAAGCGGAAGTCCTAAAGCGGCCAGTTAAGCACTGGGAAGAAATGGCGTTTGAGCTGAAACGGTATGAGAGTTTCCTCGTATGCTGTAACAGCACTGTGGAAAGCGAGTTCTTTCCCAGCTTCCTAAAGAGCTGGAGGCAAGACAGTTTATGGCTTGTCTCCCATTGAAGGATGGAGGCAGTGCTTTGTGCCTTCCACCTCTACAGCAATGGAGGGCGCGGCTGAGAGTTAAGGGGTCATTCTGCCATTGGTGCCTTCTGACACTCTCCCAACCGTTCCACTTCGTGGTTAGTTAAAAGCCTATTGTCTCTCTCCTCCTCAGCATGTGGAGCCACAATCCTATGGGCCTCATCCCCATTGCTCAAGGGGAAGATGTAGGCATTTCGTCTGAGCCGGGTTGGCAAGGTGGAAACGTGCAGGATGCAGATGTCCCAGACTGGCGAGTGAAGTGCTGAAAAGAAACGGCGTTCAGCCTCCTTTGTATGAGATGTTCCCAGGAACCTGTAAGAGCACTGTGGAAAAGGAGTTTTTTCTCCACTTCCTAAAGAGCTGGAAGCAGGCCAAGATATGGTTTGTCTCCCAATGAGGGGTGGATCCAGAACCAGTGCCTTGTGCCTTCCACCTTGAGAGCAATGGAGGGCATGGCTGAGAGCAAAGGGGTCTTTCTGACGTAGCTGCTTTCCGACGCTCTCTAAGCAGTGTAAAATGGTGGTTGGAAAAAGGCATGCAGGTTATCGCCTCCGAAGCATGTGGATGCTCAATCCTTTGGGAATCAGCACAGTCGCTTCAGGGGAAGATGTAGGCATTTCGTCTGAGCCGGGTTGGCAAGGTGGAAATGCGGCAGAAGCATATGTTGCAGATTGGTGTGTTAAGGACTGAAAAGACACGGTGTTCAGCTGCCTTTGTATGAGACGTTCCCAGGACGCTGTAAGAGCACTGTGGAATGCGAGTGCTTTCCCAGCTTCCTAAAGAGCTGGAAGCAGGACAGTTGCTGTCTTGTCTCCAATTGAAGGATGGAGGCAGTGCTTTGTGCCTTCCACCTCTAGAGCAATGGAGGGCACGGCTGAGATCCAAGGGCCCTTTCTGACATAGGTGCATTCTGACACTCTCTGAGCCAGTGCACAATGGCGGTTTGTAAAAAGCCTATTGTCTGCTCCTGCTAAGCATGCGGAAGCACAGTCATCTGGGCCTCGTCCCCGTTGCTGAAGGGGAAGATGTAGACATTTCGTCTGAGCCGGGTTGGCCAGGTGGAAATGTGGCAGGAGCAGAAGTTCCAAATCTGCGAGTTAAGTGCTGAAAAGAAATGGCATATCAGCTGCCTTTGTATGAGATGTTGCCAGGACACAGAAAGAGCACTGTTGAAAGCGAGTTCTTGCTCAGCTTCCTAAAGAGATGGAAGGAAGATGGTCTGTGGCTTGTCGCCGCTTGAGGGGGGGAGCCAGTGCATTGTGCATTCCACGTCGAGAGCAATGAAGGGCACGGCTGAGAGCAAAGGGTTCTTTCTGACATAGCTGCTTTCCGACACTCTCTCCAGCAGTGCACAATGGTGGTTGGAAAAAGGCATGCAGTCTATCGCCTCCTAAGCACGTGGACGCTCAATCATTTGGGACTCAGCCCAGTCGCTTCAGGGGAAGATGTAGGCATTTCGTCTGAGCCGGGTTGGCCAGGTGCAATTGCGGCAGAAGCAGGAGTCCTACAGCTGCGAGTTAAGGGCTGGGAAGAAATGCCATTTGAGCTGCCTTGGTATGAGAAGTTCCCCGGTCTGCTGTATCAGGACTGTGGAAAGCGAGTTGTTTGTCAGCGCCATAAAGAGCTGGAGGCAAGACAGTTTATGGCTTGTCTCCAATTGAAGG
This sequence comes from Equus caballus, assembly GCF_041296265.1. Taxonomy (NCBI): domain Eukaryota; kingdom Metazoa; phylum Chordata; class Mammalia; order Perissodactyla; family Equidae; genus Equus; species Equus caballus. The sequence continues at coordinate 8,601,483 of NW_027222395.1, forward strand.
ATGGAGGCAGTGCTTTGTGCCTTCCACCTCTAGAGCAATGGAGGGCACGGCTGAGAGCAAAGGGCCCTTTCTGACATAGGTGCATTCTGACACTCTCTGACCCAGTGCACAATGGCGGTTTGTAAAAAGCCTATTGTCTGCTCCTGCTAAGCATGCGGAAGCACAGTCATCTGGGCCTCGTCCCTGTTGCTGAAGGGGAAGATGTAGACATTTCGTCTGAGCTGGGTTGGCCAGCTGGAAATGTGGCAGGAGCAGAAGTTCCAAATCTGCGAGTTAAGCGCTGAAAAGAAATGGCCTATCAGCTGCCTTTGTATGAGATGTTGCCAGGACACAGAAAGAGCACTGTTGAAAGCGAGTTCTTGCTCAGCTTCCTAAAGAGATGGAAGGAAGATGGTCTGTGGCTTGTCGCCGCTTGAGGGGGGGAGCCAGTGCATTGTGCATTCCACGTCGAGAGCAATGAAGGGCACGGCTGAGAGCAAAGGGGTCTTTCTGACATAGCTGCTTTCCGACACTCTCTCCAGCAGTGCACAATGGTGGTTGGAAAAAGGCGTGCAGTCTATCGCCTCCTAAGCACGTGGACGCTCAATCATTTGGGACTCAGCCCAGTTGCTTCAGGGGAAGATGTAGGCATTTCGTCTGAGCCGGGTTGGCAAGGTGGAATTGCGGCAGAAGCAGGAGTAATACAGCTGCGAGTTAAGGGCTGGGAAGAAATGCCATTTGAGCTGCCTTGGTATGAGAAGTTCCCCGGTCTGCTGTAACAGGACTGTGGAAAGCGAGTTGTTTGTCAGCTTCCTAAAGAGCTGGAGGCAAGACAGTTTATGGCTTGTCTCCAATTGAAGGATGGAGGCAGTGCTTTGTGCCTTCCACCTGTAGAGCAATGGAGGGCACGGCTGAGAGCAAAGGGCCCTTTCTGACATAGGTGCATTCTGACACTCTCTGACCCAGTGCACAATGGCGGTTTGTAAAATGCCTATTGTCTGCTCCTGCTAAGCATGTGGCAGCACAATCATGTGGGCTTCGCCCCCGTTGCTTAAGGGGAAGATGTAGGCATTTCGTCTGAGCCGGGTTGGCAAGGTGGAACTGTGGCAGAAGCGGAAGTCCTAAAGCGGCCAGTTAAGCACTGGGAAGAAATGGCGTTTGAGCTGCCTCGGTATGAGAGTTTCCTCGTATGCTGTAACAGCACTGTGGAAAGCGAGTTCTTTCCCAGCTTCCTAAAGAGCTGGAGGCAAGACAGTTTATGGCTTGTCTCCCATTGAAGGATGGAGGCAGTGCTTTGTGCCTTCCACCTCTACAGCAATGGAGGGCGCGGCTGAGAGTTAAGGGGTCATTCTGCCATTGGTGCCTTCTGACACTCTCCCAACCGTTGCACTTCGTGGTTAGTTAAAAGCCTATTGTCTCTCTCATCCTCAGCATGTGGAACCAGAATCCTATGTGCCTCATCCCCATTGCACAATGGGAAGATGTAGGCATATCGTCTGAGCCGGGTTGGCAAGGTGGAAACGTGCAGGATGCAGATGTCCCAGACTGGCGAGTGAAGTGCTGAAAAGAAACGGCGTTCAACCTCCTTTGTATGAGATGTTCCCAGGAAGATGTAAGAGCACTGTGGAAAGGGAGTTTTTTCTCCACTTCCTAAAGAGCTGGAAGCAGGCCAAGAGGTGGTTTGTCTCCCTTTGAGGGGTGGATCCAGAACCAGTGCCTTGTGCCTTCCACCTCGAGAGCAATGGAGGGCATGGCTGAGAGCAAAGGGGCCTTTCTGACATAGCTGCTTTCCGACGCTCTCTAAGCAGTGTAAAATGGTGATTGGGAAAAGGCATGCAGTTTATCGCCTCCTAAGCATGTGGATGCTCAATCCTTTGGGAATCAGCACAGTCGCTTCAGGGGAAGATGTAGGCATTTCGTCTGAGCCGGGTTGGCAAGGTGGAAATGGGGCAGAAGCAGATGTTGCAGATTGGTGAGTTAAGGCCTGAAAAGACACGGTGTTCAGCTGCCATTGTATGAGACGTTCCCAGGACGCTGTAAGAGCAATGTGCAATGCGAGTGGTTTCCCAGCTTCCTAAAGAGCTGGAAGCAGGACAGTTGCTGGCTTGTCTCCAATTGAAGGATGGAGGCAGTGCTTTGTGCCTTCCACCTCTAGAGCAATGGAGGGCACGGCTGAGATCCAAGGGCCCTTTCTGACATAGGTGCATTCTGACACTCTCTGAGCCAGTGCACAATGGCGGTTTGTAAAAAGCCTATTGTCTGCTCCTGCTAAGCATGCGGAAGCACAGTCATCTGGGCCTCGTCCCCGTTGCTGAAGGGGAAGATGTAGACATTTCGTCTGAGCCGGGTTGGCCAGCTGGAAATGTGGCAGGAGCAGAAGTTCCAAATCTGCGAGTTAAGCGCTGAAAAGAAATGGCCTATCAGCTGCCTTTGTATGAGATGTTGCCAGGACACAGAAAGAGCACTGTTGAAAGCGAGTTCTTGCTCAGCTTCCTAAAGAGATGGAAGGAAGATGGTCTGTGGCTTGTCGCCGCTTGAGGGGGGGAGCCAGTGCATTGTGCATTCCATGTCGAGAGCAATGAAGGGCACGGCTGAGAGCAAAGTGTTCTTTCTGACATAGCTGCTTTCCGACACTCTCTCCAGCAGTGCACAATGGTGGTTGGAAAAAGGCGTGCAGTCTATCGCCTCCTAAGCACGTGGACGCTCAATCATTTGGGACTCAGCCCAGTTGCTTCAGGGGAAGATGTAGGCATTTCGTCTGAGCCGGGTTGGCAAGCTGGAATTGCGGCAGAAGCAGGAGTCCTACAGCTGCGAGTTAAGGGCTGGGAAGAAATGCCATTTGAGCTGCCTTGGTATGAGAAGTTCCCCGGTCTGCTGTAACAGGACTGTGGAAAGCGAGTTGTTTGTCAGCTTCCTAAAGAGCTGGAGGCAAGACAGTTTATGGCTTGTCTCCAATTGAAGGATGGAGGCAGTGCTTTGTGCCTTCCACCTCTAGAGCAATGGAGGGCACGGCTGAGAGCAAAGGGCCCTTTCTGACATAGGTGCATTCTGACACTCTCTGACCCAGTGCACAATGGCGGTTTGTAAAATGCCTATTGTCTGCTCCTGCTAAGCATGTGGCAGCACAATCATGTGGGCTTCGCCCCCGTTGCTTAAGGGGAAGATGTAGGCATTTCGTCTGAGCCGGGTTGGCAAGGTGGAACTGTGGCAGAAGCGGAAGTCCTAAAGCGGCCAGTTAAGCACTGGGAAGAAATGGCGTTTGAGCTGCCTCGGTATGAGAGTTTCCTCGTATGCTGTAACAGCACTGTGGAAAGCGAGTTCTTTCCCAGCTTCCTAAAGAGCTGGAGGCAAGACAGTTTATGGCTTGTCTCCCATTGAAGGATGGAGGCAGTGCTTTGTGCCTTCCACCTCTACAGCAATGGAGGGCGCGGCTGAGAGTTAAGGGGTCATTCTGCCATTGGTGCCTTCTGACACTCTCCCAACCGTTGCACTTCGTGGTTAGTTAAAAGCCTATTGTCTCTCTCATCCTCAGCATGTGGAACCAGAATCCTATGGGCCTCATCCCCATTGCACAATGGGAAGATGTAGGCATATCGTCTGAGCCGGGTTGGCAAGGTGGAAACGTGCAGGATGCAGATGTCCCAGACTGGCGAGTGAAGTGCTGAAAAGAAACGGCGTTCAGCCTCCTTTGTATGAGATGTTCCCAGGAAGATGTAAGAGCACTGTGGAAAGGGAGTTTTTTCTCCACTTCCTAAAGAGCTGGAAGCAGGCCAAGAGGTGGTTTGTCTCCCTTTGAGGGGTGGATCCAGAACCAGTGCCCTGTGCCTTCCACCTCGAGAGCAATGGAGGGCATGGCTGAGAGCAAAGGGGCCTTTCTGACATAGCTGCTTTCCGACGCTCTCTAAGCAGTGTAAAATGGTGATTGGGAAAAGGCATGCAGTTTATCGCCTCCTAAGCATGTGGATGCTCAATCCTTTGGGAATCAGCACAGTCGCTTCCGGGGAAGATGTAGGCATTTCGTCTGAGCCGGGTTGGCAAGGTGGAAATGCGGCAGAAGCAGATGTTGCAGATTGGTGAGTTAAGGGCTGAAAAGACACGGTGTTCAGCTGCCTTTGTATGAGACGTTCCCAGGACGCTGTAAGAGCAATGTGCAATGCGAGTGGTTTCCCAGCTTCCTAAAGAGCTGGAAGCAGGACAGTTGCTGGCTTGTCTCCAATTGAAGGATGGAGGCAGTGCTTTGTGCCTTCCACCTCTAGAGCAATGGAGGGCAGGGCTGAGATCCAAGGGCCCTTTCTGACATAGGTGCATTCTGACACTCTCTGAGCCAGTGCACAATGGCGGTTTGTAAAAAGCCTATTGTCTGCTCCTGCTAAGCATGCGGAAGCACAGTCATCTGGGCCTCGTCCCCGTTGCTGAAGGGGAAGATGTAGACATTTCGTCTGAGCCGGGTTGGCCAGCTGGAAATGTGGCAGGAGCAGAAGTTCCAAATCTGCGAGTTAAGCGCTGAAAAGAAATGGCCTATCAGCTGCCTTTGTATGAGATGTTGCCAGGACACAGAAAGAGCACTGTTGAAAGCGAGTTCTTGCTCAGCTTCCTAAAGAGATGGAAGGAAGATGGTCTGTGGCTTGTCGCCGCTTGAGGGGGGGAGCCAGTGCATTGTGCATTCCACGTCGAGAGCAATGAAGGGCACGGCTGAGAGCAAAGGGGTCTTTCTGACATAGCTGCTTTCCGACACTCTCTCCAGCAGTGCACAATGGTGGTTGGAAAAAGGCGTGCAGTCTATCGCCTCCTAAGCACGTGGACGCTCAATCATTTGGGACTCAGCCCAGTTGCTTCAGGGGAAGATGTAGGCATTTCGTCTGAGCCGGGTTGGCAAGGTGGAATTGCGGCAGAAGCAGGAGTCCTACAGCTGCGAGTTAAGGGCTGGGAAGAAATGCCATTTGAGCTGCCTTGGTATGAGAAGTTCCCCGGTCTGCTGTAACAGCACTGTGGAAAGCAAGTTGTTTGTCAGCTTCCTAAAGAGCTGGAGGCAAGACAGTTTATGGCTTCTCTCCAATTGAAGGATGGAGGCAGTGCTTTGTGCCTTCCACCTCTAGAGCAATGGAGGGCACGGTTGAGAGCAAAGGGCCCTTTCTGACATAGGTGCATTCTGACACTCTCTGACCCAGTGCACAATGGCGTTTTGTAAAAAGCCTATTGTCTGCTCCTGCTAAGCATGTGGCAGCACAATCATGTGGGCTTCGCCCCCGTTGCTTAAGGGCAAGATGTAGGCATTTCGTCTGAGCCGGGTTGGCAAGGTGGAACTGTGGCAGAAGCGGAAGTCCTAAAGCGGCCAGTTAAGCACTGGGAAGAAATGGCATTTGAGCTGCCTCGGTATGAGAGTTTCCTCGTATGCTGTAACAGCACTATGGAAAGCGAGTTCTTTCCCAGCTTCCTAAAGAGCTGGAGGCAAGAGAGTTTATGGCTTGTCTCCCATTGAAGGATGGAGGCAGTGCTTTGTGCCTTCCACCTCTACAGCAATGGAGGGCGCGGCTGAGAGTTAAGGGGTCATTCTGCCATTGGTGCCTTCTGACACTCTCCCAACCGTTGCACTTCGTGGTTAGTTAAAAGCCTATTGTCTCTCTCATCCTCAGCATGTGGAACCACAATCCTATGGGCCTCATCCCCATTGCTCAAGGGGAAGATGTAGGCATTTCGTCTGAGCCGGGTTGGCAAGGTGGAAACGTGCAGGATGCAGATGTCCCAGACTGGCGAGTGAAGTGCTGAAAAGAAACGGCGTTCAGCCTCCTTTGTATGAGATGTTCCCAGGAACCTGTAAGAGCACTGTGGAAAGGGAGTTTTTTCTCCACTTCCTAAAGAGCTGGAAGCAGGCCAAGATATGGTTTGTCTCCCAATGAGGGGTGGATCCAGAACCAGTGCCTTGTGCCTTCCACCTCGAGAGCAATGGAGGGCATGGCTGAGAGCAAAGGGGTCTTTCTGACATAGCTGCTTTCCGACGCTCTCTAAGCAGTGTAAAATGGTGGTTGGAAAAAGGCATGCAGGTTATCGCCTCCGAAGCATGTGGATGCTCAATCCTTTGGGAATCAGCACAGTCGCTTCAGGGGAAGATGTAGGCATTTCGTCTGAGCCGGGTTGGCAAGGTGGAAATGCGGCAGAAGCAGATGTTGCAGATTGGTGAGTTAAGGGCTGAAAAGCCACGGTGTTCAGCTGCCTTTGTATGAGACGTTCCCAGGACGCTGTAAGAGCACTGTGGAATGCGAGTGCTTTCCCAGCTTCCTAAAGAGCTGGAAGCAGGACAGTTGCTGTCTTGTCTCCAATTGAAGGATGGAGGCAGTGCTTTGTGCCTTCCACCTCTAGAGCAATGGAGGGCACGGCTGAGATCCAAGGGCCCTTTCTGACATAGGTGCATTCTGACACTCTCTGAGCCAGTGCACAATGGCGGTTTGTAAAAAGCCTATTGTCTGCTCCTGCTAAGCATGCGGAAGCACAGTCATCTGGGCCTCGTCCCCGTTGCTGAAGGGGAAGATGTAGACATTTCGTCTGAGCCGGGTTGGCCAGCTGGAAATGTGGCAGGAGCAGAAGTTCCAAATCTGCGAGTTAAGCGCTGAAAAGAAATGGCCTATCAGCTGCCTTTGTATGAGATGTTGCCAGGACACAGAAAGAGCTCTGTTGAAAGCGAGTTCTTGCTCAGCTTCCTAAAGAGATGGAAGGAAGATGGTCTGTGGCTTGTCGCCGCTTGAGGGGGGGAGCCAGTGCATTGTGCATTCCACGTCGAGAGCAATGAAGGGCACGGCTGAGAGCAAAGGGGTCTTTCTGACATAGCTGCTTTCCGACACTCTCTCCAGCAGTGCACAATGGTGGTTGGAAAAAGGCGTGCAGTCTATCGCCTCCTAAGCACGTGGACGCTCAATCATTTGGGACTCAGCCCAGTTGCTTCAGGGGAAGATGTAGGCATTTCGTCTGAGCCGGGTTGGCAAGGTGGAATTGCGGCAGAAGCAGGAGTCCTACAGCTGCGAGTTAAGGGCTGGGAAGAAATGCCATTTGAGCTGCCTTGGTATGAGAAGTTCCCCGGTCTGCTGTAACAGGACTGTGGAAAGCGAGTTGTTTGTCAGCTTCCTAAAGAGCTGGAGGCAAGACAGTTTATGGCTTGTCTCCAATTGAAGGATGGAGGCAGTGCTTTGTGCCTTCCACCTCTAGAGCAATGGAGGGCACGGCTCAGAGCAAAGGGCCCTTTCTGACATAGGTGCATTCTGACACTCTCTGACCCAGTGCACAATGGCGGTTTGTAAAAAGCCTATTGTCTGCTCCTGCTAAGCATGTGGCAGCACAATCATGTGGGCTTCGCCCCCGTTGCTTAAGGGCAAGATGTAGGCATTTCGTCTGAGCCGGGTTGGCAAGGTGGAACTGTGGCAGAAGCGGAAGTCCTAAAGCGGCCAGTTAAGCACTGGGAAGAAATGGCATTTGAGCTGCCTCGGTATGAGAGTTTCCTCGTATGCTGTAACAGCACTGTGGAAAGCGAGTTCTTTCCCAGCTTCCTAAAGAGCTGGAGGCAAGAGAGTTTATGGCTTGTCTCCCATTGAAGGATGGAGGCAGTGCTTTGTGCCTTCCACCTCTACAGCAATGGAGGGCGCGGCTGAGAGTTAAGGGGTCATTCTGCCATTGGTGCCTTCTGACACTCTCCCAACCGTTGCACTTCGTGGTTAGTTAAAAGCCTATTGTCTCTCTCATCCTCAGCATGTGGAACCACAATCCTATGGGCCTCATCCCCATTGCTCAAGGGGAAGATGTAGGCATTTCGTCTGAGCCGGGTTGGCAAGGTGGAAACGTGCAGGATGCAGATGTCCCAGACTGGCGAGTGAAGTGCTGAAAAGAAACGGCGTTCAGCCTCCTTTGTATGAGATGTTCCCAGGAACCTGTAAGAGCACTGTGGAAAGGGAGTTTTTTCTCCACTTCCTAAAGAGCTGGAAGCAGGCCAAGATATGGTTTGTCTCCCAATGAGGGGTGGATCCAGAACCAGTGCCTTGTGCCTTCCACCTTGAGAGCAATGGAGGGCATGGCTGAGAGCAAAGGGGTCTTTCTGACATAGCTGCTTTCCGACGCTCTCTAAGCAGTGTAAAATGGTGGTTGGAAAAAGGCATGCAGGTTATCGCCTCCGAAGCATGTGGATGCTCAATCCTTTGGGAATCAGCACAGTCGCTTCAGGGGAAGATGTAGGCATTTCGTCTGAGCCGGGTTGGCAAGGTGGAAATGCGGCAGAAGCAGATGTTGCAGATTGGTGAGTTAAGGGCTGAAAAGACACGGTGTTCAGCTGCCTTTGTATGAGACGTTCCCAGGACGCTGTAAGAGCACTGTGGAATGCGAGTGCTTTCCCAGCTTCCTACAGAGCTGGAAGCAGGACAGTTGCTGTCTTGTCTCCAATTGAAGGATGGAGGCAGTGCTTTGTGCCTTCCACCTCTAGAGCAATGGAGGGCACGGCTGAGATCCAAGGGCCCTTTCTGACATAGGTGCATTCTGACACTCTCTGAGCCAGTGCACAATGGCGGTTTGTAAAAAGCCTATTGTCTGCTCCTGCTAAGCATGCGGAAGCACAGTCATCTGGGCCTCGTCCCCGTTGCTGAAGGGGAAGATGTAGACATTTCGTCTGAGCCGGGTTGGCCAGCTGGAAATGTGGCAGGAGCAGAAGTTCCAAATCTGCGAGTTAAGCGCTGAAAAGAAATGGCCTATCAGCTGCCTTTGTATGAGATGTTGCCAGGACACAGAAAGAGCACTGTTGAAAGCGAGTTCTTGCTCAGCTTCCTAAAGAGATGGAAGGAAGATGGTCTGTGGCTTGTCGCCGCTTGAGGGGGGGAGCCAGTGCATTGTGCATTCCACGTCGAGAGCAATGAAGGGCACGGCTGAGAGCAAAGGGGTCTTTCTGACATAGCTGCTTTCCGACACTCTCTCCAGCAGTGCACAATGGTGGTTGGAAAAAGGCGTGCAGTCTATCGCCTCCTAAGCACGTGGACGCTCAATCATTTGGGACTCAGCCCAGTTGCTTCAGGGGAAGATGTAGGCATTTCGTCTGAGCCGGGTTGGCAAGGTGGAATTGCGGCAGAAGCAGGAGTCCTACAGCTGCGAGTTAAGGGCTGGGAAGAAATGCCATTTGAGCTGCCTTGGTATGAGAAGTTCCCCGGTCTGCTGTAACAGGACTGTGGAAAGCGAGTTGTTTGTCAGCTTCCTAAAGAGCTGGAGGCAAGACAGTTTATGGCTTGTCTCCAATTGAAGGATGGAGGCAGTGCTTTGTGCCTTCCACCTCTAGAGCAATGGAGGGCACGGCTCAGAGCAAAGGGCCCTTTCTGACATAGGTGCATTCTGACACTCTCTGACCCAGTGCACAATGGCGGTTTGTAAAAAGCCTATTGTCTGCTCCTGCTAAGCATGTGGCAGCACAATCATGTGGGCTTCGCCCCCGTTGCTTAAGGGCAAGATGTAGGCATTTCGTCTGAGCCGGGTTGGCAAGGTGGAACTGTGGCAGAAGCGGAAGTCCTAAAGCGGCCAGTTAAGCACTGGGAAGAAATGGCATTTGAGCTGCCTCGGTATGAGAGTTTCCTCGTATGCTGTAACAGCACTGTGGAAAGCGAGTTCTTTCCCAGCTTCCTAAAGAGCTGGAGGCAAGAGAGTTTATGGCTTGTCTCCCATTGAAGGATGGAGGCAGTGCTTTGTGCCTTCCACCTCTACAGCAATGGAGGGCGCGGCTGAGAGTTAAGGGGTCATTCTGCCATTGGTGCCTTCTGACACTCTCCCAACCGTTGCACTTCGTGGTTAGTTAAAAGCCTATTGTCTCTCTCATCCTCAGCATGTGGAACCACAATCCTATGGGCCTCATCCCCATTGCTCAAGGGGAAGATGTAGGCATTTCGTCTGAGCCGGGTTGGCAAGGTGGAAACGTGCAGGATGCAGATGTCCCAGACTGGCGAGTGAAGTGCTGAAAAGAAACGGCGTTCAGCCTCCTTTGTATGAGATGTTCCCAGGAACCTGTAAGAGCACTGTGGAAAGGGAGTTTTTTCTCCACTTCCTAAAGAGCTGGAAGCAGGCCAAGATATGGTTTGTCTCCCAATGAGGGGTGGATCCAGAACCAGTGCCTTGTGCCTTCCACCTTGAGAGCAATGGAGGGCATGGCTGAGAGCAAAGGGGTCTTTCTGACATAGCTGCTTTCCGACGCTCTCTAAGCAGTGTAAAATGGTGGTTGGAAAAAGGCATGCAGGTTATCGCCTCCGAAGCATGTGGATGCTCAATCCTTTGGGAATCAGCACAGTCGCTTCAGGGGAAGATGTAGGCATTTCGTCTGAGCCGGGTTGGCAAGGTGGAAATGCGGCAGAAGCAGATGTTGCAGATTGGTGAGTTAAGGGCTGAAAAGACACGGTGTTCAGCTGCCTTTGTATGAGACGTTCCCAGGACGCTGTAAGAGCACTGTGGAATGCGAGTGCTTTCCCAGCTTCCTACAGAGCTGGAAGCAGGACAGTTGCTGTCTTGTCTCCAATTGAAGGATGGAGGCAGTGCTTTGTGCCTTCCACCTCTAGAGCAATGGAGGGCACGGCTGAGATCCAAGGGCCCTTTCTGACATAGGTGCATTCTGACACTCTCTGAGCCAGTGCACAATGGCGGTTTGTAAAAAGCCTATTGTCTGCTCCTGCTAAGCATGCGGAAGCACAGTCATCTGGGCCTCGTCCCCGTTGCTGAAGGGGAAGATGTAGACATTTCGTCTGAGCCGGGTTGGCCAGCTGGAAATGTGGCAGGAGCAGAAGTTCCAAATCTGCGAGTTAAGCGCTGAAAAGAAATGGCCTATCAGCTGCCTTTGTATGAGATGTTGCCAGGACACAGAAAGAGCACTGTTGAAAGCGAGTTCTTGCTCAGCTTCCTAAAGAGATGGAAGGAAGATGGTCTGTGGCTTGTCGCCGCTTGAGGGGGGGAGCCAGTGCATTGTGCATTCCACGTCGAGAGCAATGAAGGGCACGGCTGAGAGCAAAGGGGTCTTTCTGACATAGCTGCTTTCCGACACTCTCTCCAGCAGTGCACAATGGTGGTTGGAAAAAGGCGTGCAGTCTATCGCCTCCTAAGCACGTGGACGCTCAATCATTTGGGACTCAGCCCAGTTGCTTCAGGGGAAGATGTAGGCATTTCGTCTGAGCCGGGTTGGCAAGGTGGAATTGTGGCAGAAGCAGGAGTCCTACAGCTGCGAGTTAAGGGCTGGGAAGAAATGCCATTTGAGCTGCCTTGGTATGAGAAGTTCCCCGGTCTGCTGTAACAGGACTGTGGAAAGCGAGTTGTTTGTCAGCTTCCTAAAGAGCTGGAGGCAAGACAGTTTATGGCTTGTCTCCAATTGAAGGATGGAGGCAGTGCTTTGTGCCTTCCACCTCTAGAGCAATGGAGGGCACGGCTCAGAGCAAAGGGCCCTTTCTGACATAGGTGCATTCTGACACTCTCTGACCCAGTGCACAATGGCGGTTTGTAAAAAGCCTATTGTCTGCTCCTGCTAAGCATGTGGCAGCACAATCATGTGGGCTTCGCCCCCGTTGCTTAAGGGGAAGATGTAGGCATTTCGTCTGAGGCGGGTTGGCAAGGTGGAACTGTGGCAGAAGCGGAAGTCCTAAAGCGGCCAGTTAAGCACTGGGAAGAAATGGCGTTTGAGCTGCCTCGGTATGAGAGTTTCCTCGTATGCTGTAACAGCACTGTGGAAAGCGAGTTCTTTCCCAGCTTCCTAAGGAGCTGGAGGCAAGACAGTTTATGGCTTGTCTCCCATTGAAGGATGGAGGCAGTGCTTTGTGCCTTCCACCTCTACAGCAATGGAGGGCGCGGCTGAGAGTTAAGGGGTCATTCTGCCATTGGTGCCTTCTGACACTCTCCCAACCGTTGCACTTCGTGGTTAGTTAAAAGCCTATTGTCTCTCTCATCCTCAGCATGTGGAACCAGAATCCTATGGGCCTCATCCCCATTGCACAATGGGAAGATGTAGGCATATCGTCTGAGCCGGGTTGGCAAGGTGGAAACGTACAGGATGCAGATGTCCCAGACTGGCGAGTGAAGTGCTGAAAAGAAACGGCGTTCAGCCTCCTTTGTATGAGATGTTCCCAGGAAGATGTAAGAGCACTGTGGAAAGGGAGTTTTTTCTCCACTTCCTAAAGAGCTGGAAGCAGGCCAAGAGGTGGTTTGTCTCCCTTTGAGGGGTGGATCCAGAACCAGTGCCTTGTGCCTTCCACCTCGAGAGCAATGGAGGGCATGGCTGAGAGCAAAGGGGCCTTTCTGACATAGCTGCTTTCCGACGCTCTCTAAGCAGTGTAAAATGGTGATTGGGAAAAGGCATGCAGTTTATCGCCTCCTAAGCATGTGGATGCTCAATCCTTTGGGAATCAGCACAGTCGCTTCAGGGGAAGATGTAGGCATTTCGTCTGAGCCGGGTTGGCAAGGTGGAAATGCGGCAGAAGCAGATGTTGCAGATTGGTGAGTTAAGGCCTGAAAAGACACGGTGTTCAGCTGCCTTTGTATGAGACGTTCCCAGGACGCTGTAAGAGCAATGTGCAACGCGAGTGGTTTCCCAGCTTCCTAAAGAGCTGGAAGCAGGACAGTTGCTGGCTTGTCTCCAATTGAAGGATGGAGGCAGTGCTTTGTGCCTTCCACCTCTAGAGCAATGGAGGGCACGGCTGAGATCCAAGGGCCCTTTCTGACAGAGGTGCATTCTGACACTCTCTGAGCCAGTGCACAATGGCGGTTTGTAAAAAGCCTATTGTCTGCTCCTGCTAAGCATGCGGAAGCACAGTCATCTGGGCCTCGTCCCCGTTGCTGAAGGGGAAGATGTAGACATTTCGTCTGAGCCGGGTTGGCCAGCTGGAAATGTGGCAGGAGCAGAAGTTCCAAATCTGCGAGTTAAGCGCTGAAAAGAAATGGCCTATCAGCTGCCTTTGTATGAGATGTTGCCAGGACACAGAAAGAGCACTGTTGAAAGCGAGTTCTTGCTCAGCTTCCTAAAGAGATGGAAGGAAGATGGTCTGTGGCTTGTCGCCGCTTGAGGGGGGGAGCCAGTGCATTGTGCATTCCCCGTCGAGAGCAATGAAGGGCACGGCTGAGAGCAAAGGGGTCTTTCTGACAAAGCTGCTTTCCGACACTCTCTCCAGCAGTGCACAATGGTGGTTGGAAAAAGGCGTGCAGTCTATCGCCTCCTAAGCACGTGGACGCTCAATCATTTGGGACTCAGCCCAGTTGCTTCAGGGGAAGATGTAGGCATTTCGTCTGAGCCGGGTTGGCAAGGTGGAATTGCGGCAGAAGCAGGAGTCCTACAGCTGCGAGTTAAGGGCTGGGAAGAAATGCCATTTGAGCTGCCTTGGTATGAGAAGTTCCCCGGTCTGCTGTAACAGGACTGTGGAAAGCGAGTTGTTTGTCAGCTTCCTAAAGAGCTGGAGGCAAGACAGTTTATGGCTTGTCTCCAATTGAAGGATGGAGGCAGTGCTTTGTGCCTTCCACCTCTAGAGCAATGGAGGGCACGGCTCAGAGCAAAGGGCCCTTTCTGACATAGGTGCATTCTGACACTCTCTGACCCAGTGCACAATGGCGGTTTGTAAAAAGCCTATTGTCTGCTCCTGCTAAGCATGTGGCAGCACAATCATGTGGGCTTCGCCCCCGTTGCTTAAGGGGAAGATGTAGGCATTTCGTCTGAGGCGGGTTGGCAAGGTGGAACTGTGGCAGAAGCGGAAGTCCTAAAGCGGCCAGTTAAGCACTGGGAAGAAATGGCGTTTGAGCTGCCTCGGTATGAGAGTTTCCTCGTATGCTGTAACAGCACTGTGGAAAGCGAGTTCTTTCCCAGCTTCCTAAGGAGCTGGAGGCAAGACAGTTTATGGCTTGTCTCCCATTGAAGGATGGAGGCAGTGCTTTGTGCCTTCCACCTCTACAGCAATGGAGGGCGCGGCTGAGAGTTAAGGGGTCATTCTGCCATTGGTGCCTTCTGACACTCTCCCAACCGTTGCACTTCGTGGTTAGTTAAAAGCCTATTGTCTCTCTCCTCCTCAGCATGTGGAACCACAATCCTATGGGCCTCATCCCCATTGCTCAAGGGGAAGATGTAGGCATTTCGTCTGAGCCGGGTTGGCAAGGTGGAAACGTGCAGGATGCAGATGTCCCAGACTGGCGAGTGAAGTGCTGAAAAGAAACGGCGTTCAGCCTCCTTTGTATGAGATGTTCCCAGGAACCTGTAAGAGCACTGTGGAAAAGGAGTTTTTTCTCCACTTCCTAAAGAGCTGGAAGCAGGCCAAGATATGGTTTGTCTCCCAATGAGGGGTGGATCCAGAACCAGTGCCTTGTGCCTTCCACCTCGAGAGCAATGGAGGGCATGGCTGAGAGCAAAGGGGTCTTTCTGACATAGCTGCTTTCCGACGCTCTCTAAGCAGTGTAAAATGGTGGTTGGAAAAAGGCATGCAGGTTATCGCCTCCGAAGCATGTGGATGCTCAATCCTTTGGGAATCAGCACAGTCGCTTCAGGGGAAGATGTAGGCATTTCGTCTGAGCCGGGTTGGCAAGGTGGAAATGCGGCAGAAGCATATGTTGCAGATTGGTGAGTTAAGGGCTGAAAAGCCACGGTGTTCAGCTGCCTTTGTATGAGACGTTCCCAGGACGCTGTAAGAGCACTGTGGAATGCGAGTGCTTTCCCAGCTTCCTAAAGAGCTGGAAGCAGGACAGTTGCTGTCTTGTCTCCAATTGAAGGATGGAGGAAGTGCTTTGTGCCTTCCACCTCTAGAGCAATGGAGGGCACGGCTGAGATCCAAGGGCCCTTTCTGACATAGGTGCATTCTGACACTCTCTGAGCCAGTGCACAATGGCGGTTTGTAAAAAGCCTATTGTCTGCTCCTGCTAAGCATGCGGAAGCACAGTCATCTGGGCCTCGTCCCCGTTGCTGAAGGGGAAGATGTAGACATTTCGTCTGACCCGGGTTGGCCAGGTGGATATGTGGCAGGAGCAGAAGTTCCAAATCTGCGAGTTAAGCGCTGAAAAGAAATGGCATATCAGCTGCCTTTGTATGAGATGTTGCCAGGACACAGAAAGAGCACTGTTGAAAGCGAGTTCTTGCTCAGCTTCCTAAAGAGATGGAAGGAAGATGGTCTGTGGCTTGTCGCCGCTTGAGGGGGGGAGCCAGTGCATTGTGCATTCCACGTCGAGAGCAATGAAGGGCACGGCTGAGAGCAAAGGGTTCTTTCTGACATAGCTGCTTTCCGACACTCTCTCCAGCAGTGCACAATGGTGGTTGGAAAAAGGCATGCAGTCTATCGCCTCCTAAGCACGTGGACGCTCAATCATTTGGGACTCAGCCCAGTTGCTTCAGGGGAAGATGTAGGCATTTCGTCTGAGCCGGGTTGGCCAGGTGCAATTGCGGCAGAAGCAGGAGTCCTACAGCTGCGAGTTAAGGGCTGGGAAGAAATGCCATTTGAGCTGCCTTGGTATGAGAAGTTCCCCGGTCTGCTGTATCAGGACTGTGGAAAGCGAGTTGTTTGTCAGCGCCATAAAGAGCTGGAGGCAAGACAGTTTATGGCTTGTCTCCAATTGAAGGATGGAGGCAGTGCTTTGTGCCTTCCACCTCTAGAGCAATGGAGGGCACGGCTGAGAGCAAAGGGCCCTTTCTGACATAGGTGCATTCTGACACTCTCTGACCCAGTGCACAATGGCGGTTTGTAAAAAGCCTATTGTCTGCTCCTGCTAAGCATGCGGAAGCACAGTCATCTGGGCCTCGTCCCTGTTGCTGAAGGGGAAGATGTAGACATTTCGTATGAGCTGGGTTGGCCAGCTGGAAATGTGGCAGGAGCAGAAGTTCCAAATCTGCGAGTTAAGCGCTGATAAGAAATGGCCTATCAGCTGCCTTTGTATGAGATGTTGCCAGGACACAGAAAGAGCACTGTTGAAAGCGAGCTCTTGCTCAGCTTCCTAAAGAGATGGAAGGAAGATGGTCTGTGGCTTGTCGCCGCTTGAGGGGGGGAGCCAGTGCATTGTGCATTCCACGTCGAGAGCAATGAAGGGCACGGCTGAGAGCAAAGGGGTCTTTCTGACATAGATGCTTTCCGACACTCTCTCCAGCAGTGCACAATGGTGGTTGGAAAAAGGCGTGCAGTCTATCGCCTCCTAAGCACGTGGACGCTCAATCATTTGGGACTCAGCCCAGTTGCTTCAGGGGAAGATGTAGGCATTTCGTCTGAGCCGGGTTGGCAAGGTGGAATTGCGGCAGAAGCAGGAGTCCTACAGCTGCGAGTTAAGGGCTGGGAAGGAATGCCATTTGAGCTGCCTTGGTATGAGAAGTTCCCCGGTCTGCTGTAACAGGACTGTGGAAAGCGAGTTGTTTGTCAGCTTCCTATAGAGCTGGAGGTAAGACAGTTTATGGCTTGTCTCCAATTGAAGGATGGAGGCAGTGCTTTGTGCCTTCCACCTCTAGAGCAATGGAGGGCACGGCTCAGAGCAAAGGGCCCTTTCTGACATAGGTGCATTCTGACACTCTCTGACCCAGTGCACAATGGCGGTTTGTAAAAAGCCTATTGTCTGCTCCTGCTAAGCATGTGGCAGCACAATCATGTGGGCTTCGCCCCCGTTGCTTAAGGGGAAGATGTAGGCATTTCGTCTGAGGCGGGTTGGCAAGGTGGAACTGTGGCATAAACGGAAGTCCTAAAGCGGCCAGTTAAGCACTGGGAAGAAATGGCGTTTGAGCTGCCTCGGTATGAGAGTTTCCTCGTATGCTGTAACAGCACTGTGGAAAGCGAGTTCTTTCCCAGCTTCCTAAAGAGCTGGAGGCAAGACAGTTTATGGCTTGTCTCCCATTGAAGGATGGAGGCAGTGCTTTGTGCCTTCCACCTCTACAGCAATGGAGGGCGCGGATGAGAGTAAAGGGGTCTTTCTGCCATTGGTGCCTTCTGACACTCTCCCAACCGTTCCACTTCGTGGTTAGTTAAAAGCCTATTGTCTCTCTCCTCCTCAGCATGTGGAAACACAATCCTATGGGCCTCATCCCCATTGCTCAAGGGGAAGATGTAGGCATTTCATCTGAGCCGGTTTGGCAAGGTGGAAACGTGCAGGATGCAGATGTCCCAGACTGGCGAGTGAAGTGCTGAAAAGAAACGGCGTTCAGCCTCCTTTGTATGAGATGTTCCCAGGACGCTGTAAGAGCACTGTGGAAAGGGAGTTTTTTCTCCACTTCCTAAAGAGCTGGAAGCAGGCCAAGATGTGGTTTGTCTCCCATTGAGGGGTGGATCCAGAACCAGTGCCTTGTGCCTTCCACCTCGAGAGCAATGGAGGGCATGGCTGAGAGCAAAGGGGCCTTTCTGACATAACTGCTTTCCGACGCTCTCTATGCAGTGTAAAATGGTGGTTGGAAAAAGGCATGCAGTTTATCGCCTTCGAAGCAGGTGGATGCTCAATCCTTTGTGAATCAGCACAGTCGCTCAGGGGAAGATGTAGGCATTTCGTCTGAGCCGGGTTGGCAAGGTGGAAATGGGGCAGAAGCAGATGTTGCAGATTGGTGAGTTAAGGGCTGAAAAGACACGGTGTTCAGCTGCCTTTGTATGAGACGTTCCCAGGACGCTGTAAGAGCACTGTGCAATGCGAGTGCTTTCCCAGCTTCCTAAAGAGCTGGAAGCAGGACAGTTGCTGGCTTGTCTCCAATTGAAGGATGGAGGCAGTGCTTTGTGCCTTCCACCTCTAGAGCAATGGAGGGCACGGCTGAGATCCAAGGGCCCTTTCTGACATAGGTGCATTCTGACACTCTCTGAACCAGTGCACAATGGCGGTTTGTAAAAAGCCTATTGTCTGCTCCTGCTAAGCATGCGGAAGCACAGTCATCTGGGCCTCGTCCCCGTTGCTGAAGGGGAAGATGTAGACATTTCGTCTGAGCCGGGTTGGCCAGGTGGATATGTGGCAGGAGCAAAAGTTCCAAATCTGCGAGTTAAGCGCTGAAAAGAAATGGCATATCAGCTGCCTTTGTATGAGATGTTGCCAGGACACAGAAAGAGCACTGTTGAAAGCGAGTTCTTGCTCAGCTTCCTAAAGAGATGGAAGGAAGATGGTCTGTGGCTTGTCGCCGCTTGAGGGGGGGAGCCAGTGCACTGTGCATTCCACGTCTAGAGCAATGAAGGGCACGGCTGAGAGCAAAGGGGTCTTTCTGACATAGCTGCTTTCCGACACTCTCTCCAGCAGTGCACAATGGTGGTTGGAAAAAGGCGTGCAGTCTATCGCCTCCTAAGCACGTGGACACTCAATCATTTGGGACTCAGCCCAGTTGCTTCAGGGGAAGATGTAGGCATTTCGTCTCAGCCGGGTTGGCAAGGTGGAATTGCGGCAGAAGCAGGAGTCCTAAAGCTGCGAGTTAAGGGCTGGGAAGAAATGCCATTTGAGCTGCCTTGGTATGAGAAGTTCCCCGGTCTGCTGCAACAGGACTGTGGAAAGCGAGTTGTTTGTCAGCTTCCTAAAGAGCTGGAGGCAAGACAGTTTTTGGCTTGTCTCCCATTGAAGGATGCAGGCAGTGCTTTGTGCCTTCCACCTCTACAGCAATGGAGGGCGCGGCTGAGAGTTAAGGGGTCATTCTGCCATTGGTGCCTTCTGACACTCTCCCAACCGTTGCACTTCGTGGTTAGTTAAAAGCCTATTGTCTCTCTCCTCCTCAGCATGTGGAACCACAATCCTATGGGCCTCATCCCCATTGCTCAAGGGGAAGATGTAGGCATTTCGTCTGAGCCAGTTTGGCAAGGTGGAAACGTGGAGGATGCAGATGTCCCAGACTGGCGAGTGAAGTGCTGAATAGAAACAGCGTTCAGCCTCCTTTGTATGAGATGTTCCCAGGACGCTGTAAGAGCACTGTGGAAAGGGAGTTTTTTCTCCACTTCATAAAGAGCTGGAAGCAGGCCAAGATGTGGTTTGTCTCCCATTGAGGGGTGGATCCAGAACCAGTGCCTTGTGCCTTCCACCTCGAGAGCAATGGAGGGCATGGCTGAGAGCAAAGGGGCCTTTCTGACATAGCTGCTTTCCGACGCTCTCTAAGCAGTGTAAAATGGTGGTTGGAAAAAGGCATGCAGTTTATCGCCTCCTAAGCATGTGGATGCTCAATCATTTGGGAATCAGCACAGTCGCTTCAGGGGAAGACGTAGGCATTTCGTCTGAGCCGGGTTGGCAAGGTGGAAATGCGGCATAAGCAGATGTTGCAGATTGGTGAGTTAAGGGCTGAAAAGACACGGTGTTCAGCTGGCTATGTATGGGACGTTCCCAGGACGCTGTAAGAGCACTGTGCAAAGCGAATGCTTTCCCAGCTTCCTAAAGAGCTGGAAGCAGGACAGTTGCTGGCTTGTCTCCAATTGAAGGATGGAGGCAGTGCTTTGTGCCTTCCACCTCTAGAGCAATGGAGGGCACGGCTGAGATCCAAGGGCCCTTTCTGACATAGGTGCATTCTGACACTCTCTGACCCAGTGCACAATGGCGGTTTGTAAAAAGCCTATTGTCTGCTCCTGCTAAGCATGCGGAAGCACAGTCATCTGGGCCTCGTCCCCTTTGCTGAAGGGGAAGATGTAGACATTTCGTCTGAGCCGGGTTGGCCAGGTGGAAATGTGGCAGGAGCAGAAGTTCCAAATCTGCGAGTTAAGCGCTGAAAAGAAATGGCATATCAGCTGCCTTTGTATGAGATGTTGCCAGGACACAGAAAGAGCACTGTTGAAAGCGAGTTCTTGCTCAGCTTCCTAAAGAGATGGAAGGAAGATGGTCTGTGGCTTGTCGCCGCTTAAGGGGGTGTGCCAGTGCATTGTGCATTCCACGTCTAGAGCAATGAAGGGCACGGCTGAGAGCAAAGGGGTCTTTCTGACATAGCTGCTTTCGGACACTCTCTCCAGCAGTGCACAATGGTGGTTGGAAATAGGCGTGCAGTCTATCGCCTCCTAAGCACGTGGACGCTCAATCATTTGGGACTCAGCCCAGTTGCTTCAGGGGAAGATGTAGGCATTTCGTCTGAGCCGGGTTGGCAAGGTGGAATTGCGGCAGAAGCAGGAGTCCTACAGCTGCGAGTTAAGGGCTGGGAAGAAATGCCATTTGTGCTGCCTTTGTATGAGAAGTTCCCCGGTCTGCCGTAACAGGACTGTGGAAAGCGAGTTGTTTGTCAGCTTCCTAAAGAGCTGGAGGCAAGACAGTTTATGGCTTGTCTCCAATTGAAGGATGGAGGCAGTGCTTTGTGCCTTCCACCTCTAGAGCAATGGAGGGCACGGCTCAGAGCAAAGGGCCCTTTCTGACATAGGTGCATTCTGACACTCTCTGACCCAGTGCACAATGGCGGTTTGTAAAAAGCCTATTGTCTGCTCCTGCTAAGCATGTGGCAGCACAATCATGTGGGCTTCGCCCCCGTTGCTTAAGGGGAAGATGTAGGCATTTCGTCTGAGGCGGGTTGGCAAGGTGGAACTGTGGCAGAAGCGGAAGTCCTAAAGCGGCCAGTTAAGCACTGGGAAGAAATGGCTTTTGAGCTGCCTCGGTATGAGAGTTTCCTCATATGCTGTAACAGCACTGTGGAAAGTGAGTTCTTTCCCAGCTTCCTAAAGAGCTGGAGGCAAGACAGTTTATGGCTTGTCTCCCATTGAAGGATGGAGGCAGTGCTTTGTGTCTTCCACCTCTACAGCAATGGAGGGCGCGGCTGAGAGTAAAGGGGTCTTTCTGCCATTGGTGCTTTCTGACACTCTCCCAACCGTTGCACTTCGTGGTTAGTTAAAAGCCTATTGTCTCTCTCCTCCTCAGCATGTGGAACCACAATCCTATGGGCCTCATCCCCATTGCTCAAGGGGAAGATGTAGGCATATCGTCTGAGCCGGGTTGGCAAGGTGGAAACGTGCAGGATGCAGATGTCCCAGACTGGCGAGTGAAGTGCTGAAAAGAAACGGCGTTCAGCCTCCTTTGTATGAGATGTTCCCAGGACGCTGTAAGAGCACTGTGGAAAGGGAGTTTTTTCTCCACTTCCTAAAGAGCTGGAAGCAGGCCAAGATGTGTTTTTTCTCCCATTGAGGGGTGGATCCAGAATCAGTGCCTTGTGCCTTCCACCTCGAGAGCAATGGAGGGCATGGCTGAGAGCAAAGGGGCCTTTCTGACATAGCTGCTTTCCGACGCTCTCTAAGCAGTGTAAAATGGTGGTTGGAAAAATGCATGCAGGTTATCGCCTCCGAAGCATGTGCATGCTCAATCCTTTGGGAATCAGCACAGTCGCTTTAGGGGAAGATGTAGGCATTTCGTCTGAGCCGGGTTGACAAGGTGGAAATGCGGCATAAGCAGATGTTGCAGATTGGTGAGTTAATGGCTGAAAAGCCACGGTGTTCAGCTGCCTTTGTATGAGACGTTCCCAGGACGCTGTAAGAGCACTGTGCAATGCGAGTGCTTTCCCAGCTTCCTAAAGAGCTGGAAGCAGGACAGTTGCTGGCTTGTCTCCAATTGAAGGATGGAGGCAGTGCTTTGTGCCTTCCACCTCTAGAGCAATGGAGGGCACGGCTGAGATCCAAGGGCCCTTTCTGACATAGGTGCATTCTGACACTCTCTGAGCCAGTGCACAATGGCGGTTTGTAAAAAGCCTATTGTCTGCTCCTGCTAAGCATGCGGAAGCACAGTCATCTGGGCCTCCTCCCCGTTGCTGAAGGGGAAGATGTATACATTTCGTCTGAGCCGGGTTGGCCAGGTGGAAATGTGGCAGGAGCAGAAGTTCCAAATCTGCGAGTTAAGCGCTGAAAAGAAATGGCCTATCAGCTGCCTTTGTATGAGATGTTGCCAGGACACAGAAAGAGCACTGTTGAAAGCGAGTTCTTGCTCAGCTTCCTAAAGAGATGGAAGGAAGATGGTCTGTGGCTTGTCGCCGCTTGAGGGGGGGAGCCAGTGCATTGTGCATTCCCCGTCGAGAGCAATGAAGGGCACGGCTGAGAGCAAAGGGGTCTTTCTGACAAAGCTGCTTTCCGACACTCTCTCCAGCAGTGCACAATGGTGGTTGGAAAAAGGCGTGCAGTCTATCGCCTCCTAAGCACGTGGACGCTCAATCATTTGGGACTCAGCCCAGTTGCTTCAGGGGAAGATGTAGGCATTTCGTCTGAGCCGGGTTGGCAAGGTGGAATTGCGGCAGAAGCAGGAGTCCTAGAGCTGCGAGTTAAGGGCTGGGAAGAAATGCCATTTGTGCTGCCTTTGGATGAGAAGTTACCCGGTCTGCCGTAACAGGACTGTGGAAAGCGAGTTGTTTGTCAGCTTCCTAAAGAACTGGAGGCAAGACAGTTTATGGCTTGTCTCCAATTGAAGGATGCAGGCAGTGCTTTGTGCCTTCCACCTCTAGAGCAATGGAGGGCACGGCTGAGAGCAAGGGCCCTTTCTGACATAGGTGCATTCTGACACTCTCTGACCCAGTGCACAATGGCGGTTTGTAAAAAGCCTATTGTCTGCTCCTGCTAAGCATGAGGCAGCACAATCATGTGGGCTTCGCCCCCGTTGCTTAAGGGGAAGATGTAGGCATTTCGTCTGAGGCGGGTTGGCAAGGTGGAACAGTGGCAGAAGCGGAAGTCCTAAAGCGGCCAGTTAAGCACTGGGAAGAAATGGCGTTTGAGCTGCCTCGGTATGAGAGTTTCCTCGTATGCTGTAACAGCACTGTGGAAAGCGAGTTCTTTCCCAGCTTCCTAAAGAGCTGGAGGCAAGACAGATTATGGCTTGTCTCCCATTGAAGGATGGAGGCAGTGCTTTGTGCCTTCCACCTCTACAGCAAAGGAGGGCGCGGCTGAGAGTTAAGGGGTCTTTCTGCCATTGGTGCCTTCTGACACTCTCCCAACCGTTGCACTTCGTGGTTAGTTAAAAGCCTATTGTCTCTCTCCTCCTCAGCATGTGGAACCACAATCCTATGGGCCTCATCCCCATTGCTCAAGGGGAAGATGTAGGCATTTCATCTGCGCCGGGTTGTCAAGGTGGAAACGTGCAGGATGCAGATGTCCCAGACTGGCGAGTGAAGTGCTGAAAAGAAACGGCGTTCAGCCTCCTTTGTATGAGATGTTCCCAGGACGCTGTAAGAGCACTGTGGAATTGGAGTTTTTTCTCCACTTGCTAAAGAGCTGGAAGCAGGCCAAGATGTGGTTTGTCTCCCATTGAGGGGTGGATCCAGAACCAGTGCCTTGTGCCTTCCACCTCGAGAGCAATGGAGGGCATGGCTGAGAGCAAAGGGGCCTTTCTGACATAGCTGCTTTCCAACGCTCTCTAAGCTGTGTAAAATGGTGGTTGGAAAATGGCATGCAGTTTATCGCCACCTAAGCATGTGGATGCTCAATCATTTGGGAATCAGCACAGTCGCTTCAGGGGAAGATGTAGGCATTTCGTCTGAGCCGGGTTGGCAAGGTGGAAATGCGGCAGAAGCAGATGTTGCAGATTGGTGAGTTAAGGGCTGAAAAGACACGATGTTCAGCTGCCTTTGTATGAGACGTTCCCAGGACGCTGTAAGAGCACTGTGGAATGCGAGTGCTTTCCAAGCTTCCTAAAGAGCTGGAAGCAGGACAGTTGCTGGCTTGTCTCCAATTGAAGGATGGAGGCAGTGCTTTGTGCCTTCCACCTCTAGAGCAATGGAGGGCACGGCTGAGATCCAAGGGCCCTTTCTGACATAGGTGCATTCTGACACTCTCTGTCCCAGTGCACAATGGCGGTTTGTAAAAAGCCTATTGTCTGCTCCTGCAAAGCATGCGGAAGCACAGTCATCTGGGCCTCGTCCCCGTTGCTGAAGGGGAAGATGTAGACATTTCGTCTGAGCCGGGTTGGCCAGGTGGAAATGTGGCAGGAGCAGAAGTTCCAAATCTGCGAGTTAAGCGCTGCAAAGAAATGGCATATCAGCTGCCTTTGTATGAGATGATGCCAGGACACAGAAAGAGCACTGTTGAAAGCGAGTTCTTGCTCAGCTTCCTAAAGAGATGGAAGGAAGATGGTCTGTGGCTTGTCGCCGCTTAAGGGGGTGTGCCAGTGCATTGTGCATTCCACGTCTAGAGCAATGAAGGGCACGGCTGAGAGCAAAGGGGTGTTTCTGACATAGCTGCTTTCCGACACTCTCTCCAGCAGTGCACAATGGTGGTTGGAAAAAGGTGTGCAGTCTATCGCCTCCTAAGCACGTGGACGCTCACTCATTTGTGACTCAGCCCAGTTGCTTCAGGGGAAGATGTAGGCATTTCGTCTGAGCCGGGTTGGCAAGGTGGAATTGCGGCAGAAGCAGGAGTCCTACAGCTGCGAGTTAAGGGCTGGGAAGAAATGCCATTTGAGCTGCCTTGGTATGAGAAGTTCCCCGGTCTGCTGTAACAGGACTGTGGAAAGCGAGTTGTTTGTCAGCTTCCTAAAGAGCTGGAGGCAAGACAGTTTATGGCTTGTCTCCAATTGAAGGATGGAGGCAGTGCTTTGTGCCTTCCACCTCTAGAGCAATGGAGGGCACGGCTGAGAGCAAAGGGCCCTTTCTGACATAGGTGCATTCTGACACTCTCTGACCCAGTGCACAATGGCGGTTTGTAAAAAGCCTATTGTCTGCTCCTGCTAAGCATGTGGCAGCACAATCATGTGGGCTTCGCCCCCGTTGCTTAAGGGCAAGATGTAGGCATTTCGTGTGAGCCGGGTTGGCAAGGTGGAACTGTGGCAGAAGCGGAAGTCCTAAAGCGGGCAGTTAAGCACTGGGAAGAAATGGCGTTTGAGCTGCCTCGGTATTAGAGTTTCCTCGTATGCTGTAAGAGCACTGTGGAAAGCGAATTCTTTCCCAGCTTCCTAAAGAGCTGGAGGCAAGACAGTTTATGGCTTGTCTCCCATTGAAGGATGGAGGCAGTGCTTTGTGCCTTCCACCTCTACAGCAATGGAGGGCGCGGCTGAGAGTTAAGGGGTCTTTCTGCCATTGGTCCCTTCTGACACTCTCCCAGCCGTTGCACTTCGTGGTTAGTTAAAAGCCTATTGTCTCTCTCCTCCTCAGCATGTGGAACCACAATCCTATGGGCCTCATCCCCATTGCTCAAGGGGAAGATGTAGGCATTTCGTCTGAGCCGGTTTGGCAAGGTGGAAACGTGCAGGATGCAGATGTCCCAGACTGGCGAGTGAAGTGCTGAAAAGAAACGGCGTTCAGCCTCCTTTCTATGAGATGTTCCCAGGACGCTGTAACAGCACTGTGGAAAGGGAGTTTTTTCTCCACTTCCTAAAGAGCTGGAAGCAGGCCAAGATGTGGTTTGTCTCCCATTGAGGGGTGGATCCAGAACCAGTGCCTTGTGCCTTCCACCTCGAGAGCAATGGAGGGCATGGCTGAGAGCAAAGGGGCCTTTCTGACATAACTGCTTTCCGACGCTCTCTATGCAGTGTAAAATGGTGGTTGGAAAAAGGCATGCAGTTTATCGCCTTCGAAGCAGGTGGATGCTCAATCCTTTGTGAATCAGCACAGTCGCTCAGGGGAAGATGTAGGCATTTCGTCTGAGCCGGGTTGGCAAGGTGGAAATGGGGCAGAAGCAGATGTTGCAGATTGGTGAGTTAAGGGCTGAAAAGACACGGTGTTCAGCTGCCTTTGTATGAGACGTTCCCAGGACGCTGTAAGAGCACTGTGCAATGCGAGTGCTTTCCCAGCTTCCTAAAGAGCTGGAAGCAGGACAGTTGCTGGCTTGTCTCCAATTGAAGGATGGAGGCAGTGCTTTGTGCCTTCCACCTCTAGAGCAATGGAGGGCACGGCTGAGATCCAAGGGCCCTTTCTGACATAGGTGCATTCTGACACTCTCTGAACCAGTGCACAATGGCGGTTTGTAAAAAGCCTATTGTCTGCTCCTGCTAAGCATGCGGAAGCACAGTCATCTGGGCCTCGTCCCCGTTGCTGAAGGGGAAGATGTAGACATTTCGTCTGAGCCGGGTTGGCCAGGTGGATATGTGGCAGGAGCAGAAGTTCCAAATCTGCGAGTTAAGCGCTGAAAAGAAATGGCATATCAGCTGCCTTTGTATGAGATGTTGCCAGGACACAGAAAGAGCACTGTTGAAAGCGAGTTCTTGCTCAGCTTCCTAAAGAGATGGAAGGAAGATGGTCTGTGGCTTGTCGCCGCTTGAGGGGGGGAGCCAGTGTACTGTGCATTCCACGTCTAGAGCAATGAAGGGCACGGCTGAGAGCAAAGGGGTCTTTCTGACATAGCTGCTTTCCGACACTCTCTCCAGCAGTGCACAATGGTGGTTGGAAAAAGGCGTGCAGTCTATCGCCTCCTAAGCACGTGGACACTCAATCATTTGGGACTCAGCCCAGTTGCTTCAGGGGAAGATGTAGGCATTTCGTCTCAGCCGGGTTGGCAAGGTGGAATTGCGGCAGAAGCAGGAGTCCTAAAGCTGCGAGTTAAGGGCTGGGAAGAAATGCCATTTGAGCTGCCTTGGTATGAGAAGTTCCCCGGTCTGCTGCAACAGGACTGTGGAAAGCGAGTTGTTTGTCAGCTTCCTAAAGAGCTGGAGGCAAGACAGTTTTTGGCTTGTCTCCCATTGAAGGATGCAGGCAGTGCTTTGTGCCTTCCAACTCTACAGCAATGGAGGGCGCGGCTGAGAGTTAAGGGGTCATTCTGCCATTGGTGCCTTCTGACACTCTCCCAACCGTTGCACTTCGTGGTTAGTTAAAAGCCTATTGTCTCTCTCCTCCTCAGCATGTGGAACCACAATCCTATGGGCCTCATCCCCATTGCTCAAGGGGAAGATGTAGGCATTTCGTCTGAGCCAGTTTGGCAAGGTGGAAACGTGCAGGATGCAGATGTCCCAGACTGGCGAGTGAAGTGCTGAAAAGAAACAGCGTTCAGCCTCCTTTGTATGAGATGTTCCCAGGACGCTGTAAGAGCACTGTGGAAAGGGAGTTTTTTCTCCACTTCCTAAAGAGCTGGAAGCAGGCCAAGATGTGGTTTGTCTCCCATTGAGGGGTGGATCCAGAACCAGTGCCTTGTGCCTTCCACCTCGAGAGCAATGGAGGGCATGGCTGAGAGCAAAGGGGCCTTTCTGACATAACTGCTTTCCGACGCTCTCTATGCAGTGTAAAATGGTGGTTGGAAAAAGGCATGCAGTTTATCGCCTTCGAAGCAGGTGGATGCTCAATCCTTTGTGAATCAGCACAGTCGCTCAGGGGAAGATGTAGGCATTTCGTCTGAGCCGGGTTGGCAAGGTGGAAATGGGGCAGAAGCAGATGTTGCAGATTGGTGAGTTAAGGGCTGAAAAGACACGGTGTTCAGCTGCCTTTGTATGAGACGTTCCCAGGACGCTGTAAGAGCACTGTGCAATGCGAGTGCTTTCCCAGCTTCCTAAAGAGCTGGAAGCAGGACAGTTGCTGGCTTGTCTCCAATTGAAGGATGGAGGCAGTGCTTTGTGCCTTCCACCTCTAGAGCAATGGAGGGCACGGCTGAGATCCAAGGGCCCTTTCTGACATAGGTGCATTCTGACACTCTCTGAACCAGTGCACAATGGCGGTTTGTAAAAAGCCTATTGTCTGCTCCTGCTAAGCATGCGGAAGCACAGTCATCTGGGCCTCGTCCCCGTTGCTGAAGGGGAAGATGTAGACATTTCGTCTGAGCCGGGTTGGCCAGGTGGATATGTGGCAGGAGCAAAAGTTCCAAATCTGCGAGTTAAGCGCTGAAAAGAAATGGCATATCAGCTGCCTTTGTATGAGATGTTGCCAGGACACAGAAAGAGCACTGTTGAAAGCGAGTTCTTGCTCAGCTTCCTAAAGAGATGGAAGGAAGATGGTCTGTGGCTTGTCGCCGCTTGAGGGGGGGAGCCAGTGCACTGTGCATTCCACGTCTAGAGCAATGAAGGGCACGGCTGAGAGCAAAGGGGTCTTTCTGACATAGCTGCTTTCCGACACTCTCTCCAGCAGTGCACAATGGTGGTTGGAAAAAGGCGTGCAGTCTATCGCCTCCTAAGCACGTGGACACTCAATCATTTGGGACTCAGCCCAGTTGCTTCAGGGGAAGATGTAGGCATTTCGTCTCAGCCGGGTTGGCAAGGTGGAATTGCGGCAGAAGCAGGAGTCCTAAAGCTGCGAGTTAAGGGCTGGGAAGAAATGCCATTTGAGCTGCCTTGGTATGAGAAGTTCCCCGGTCTGCTGCAACAGGACTGTGGAAAGCGAGTTGTTTGTCAGCTTCCTAAAGAGCTGGAGGCAAGACAGTTTTTGGCTTGTCTCCCATTGAAGGATGCAGGCAGTGCTTTGTGCCTTCCACCTCTACAGCAATGGAGGGCGCGGCTGAGAGTTAAGGGGTCATTCTGCCATTGGTGCCTTCTGACACTCTCCCAACCGTTGCACTTCGTGGTTAGTTAAAAGCCTATTGTCTCTCTCCTCCTCAGCATGTGGAACCACAATCCTATGGGCCTCATCCCCATTGCTCAAGGGGAAGATGTAGGCATTTCGTCTGAGCCAGTTTGGCAAGGTGGAAACGTGGAGGATGCAGATGTCCCAGACTGGCGAGTGAAGTGCTGAATAGAAACAGCGTTCAGCCTCCTTTGTATGAGATGTTCCCAGGACGCTGTAAGAGCACTGTGGAAAGGGAGTTTTTTCTCCACTTCCTAAAGAGCTGGAAGCAGGCCAAGATGTGGTTTGTCTCCCATTGAGGGGTGGATCCAGAACCAGTGCCTTGTGCCTTCCACCTCGAGAGCAATGGAGGGCATGGCTGAGAGCAAAGGGGCCTTTCTGACATAGCTGCTTTCCGACGCTCTCTAAGCAGTGTAAAATGGTGGTTGGAAAAAGGCATGCAGTTTATCGCCTCCTAAGCATGTGGATGCTCAATCATTTGGGAATCAGCACAGTCGCTTCAGGGGAAGACGTAGGCATTTCGTCTGAGCCGGGTTGGCAAGGTGGAAATGCGGCATAAGCAGATGTTGCAGATTGGTGAGTTAAGGGCTGAAAAGACACGGTGTTCAGCTGGCTATGTATGGGACGTTCCCAGGACGCTGTAAGAGCACTGTGCAAAGCGAATGCTTTCCCAGCTTCCTAAAGAGCTGGAAGCAGGACAGTTGCTGGCTTGTCTCCAATTGAAGGATGGAGGCAGTGCTTTGTGCCTTCCACCTCTAGAGCAATGGAGGGCACGGCTGAGATCCAAGGGCCCTTTCTGACATAGGTGCATTCTGACACTCTCTGACCCAGTGCACAATGGCGGTTTGTAAAAAGCCTATTGTCTGCTCCTGCTAAGCATGCGGAAGCACAGTCATCTGGGCCTCGTCCCCTTTGCTGAAGGGGAAGATGTAGACATTTCGTCTGAGCCGGGTTGGCCAGGTGGAAATGTGGCAGGAGCAGAAGTTCCAAATCTGCGAGTTAAGCGCTGAAAAGAAATGGCATATCAGCTGCCTTTGTATGAGATGTTGCCAGGACACAGAAAGAGCACTGTTGAAAGCGAGTTCTTGCTCAGCTTCCTAAAGAGATGGAAGGAAGATGGTCTGTGGCTTGTCGCCGCTTAAGGGGGTGTGCCAGTGCATTGTGCATTCCACGTCTAGAGCAATGAAGGGCACGGCTGAGAGCAAAGGGGTCTTTCTGACATAGCTGCTTTCGGACACTCTCTCCAGCAGTGCACAATGGTGGTTGGAAATAGGCGTGCAGTCTATCGCCTCCTAAGCACGTGGACGCTCAATCATTTGGCACTCAGCCCAGTTGCTTCAGGGGAAGATGTAGGCATTTCGTCTGAGCCGGGTTGGCAAGGTGGAATTGCGGCAGAAGCAGGAGTCCTACAGCTGCGAGTTAAGGGCTGGGAAGAAATGCCATTTGTGCTGCCTTTGTATGAGAAGTTCCCCGGTCTGCCGTAACAGGACTGTGGAAAGCGAGTTGTTTGTCAGCTTCCTAAAGAGCTGGAGGCAAGACAGTTTATGGCTTGTCTCCAATTGAAGGATGGAGGCAGTGCTTTGTGCCTTCCACCTCTAGAGCAATGGAGGGCACGGCTCAGAGCAAAGGGCCCTTTCTGACATAGGTGCATTCAGACACTCTCTGACCCAGTGCACAATGGCGGTTTGTAAAAAGCCTATTGTCTGCTCCTGCTAAGCATGTGGCAGCACAATCATGTGGGCTTCGCCCCCGTTGCTTAAGGGGAAGATGTAGGCATTTCGTCTGAGGCGGGTTGGCAAGGTGGAACTGTGGCAGAAGCGGAAGTCCTAAAGCGGCCAGTTAAGCACTGGGAAGAAATGGCTTTTGAGCTGCCTCGGTATGAGAGTTTCCTCGTATGCTGTAACAGCACTGTGGAAAGTGAGTTCTTTCCCAGCTTCCTAAAGAGCTGGAGGCAAGACAGTTTATGGCTTGTCTCCCATTGAAGGATGGAGGCAGTGCTTTGTGTCTTCCACCTCTACAGCAATGGAGGGCGCGGCTGAGAGTAAAGGGGTCTTTCTGCCATTGGTGCTTTCTGACACTCTCCCAACCGTTGCACTTCGTGGTTAGTTAAAAGCCTATTGTCTCTCTCCTCCTCAGCATGTGGAACCACAATCCTATGGGCCTCATCCCCATTGCTCAAGGGGAAGATGTAGGCATATCGTCTGAGCCGGGTTGGCAAGGTGGAAACGTGCAGGATGCAGATGTCCCAGACTGGCGAGTGAAGTGCTGAAAAGAAACGGCGTTCAGCCTCCTTTGTATGAGATGTTCCCAGGACGCTGTAAGAGCACTGTGGAAAGGGAGTTTTTTCTCCACTTCCTAAAGAGCTGGAAGCAGGCCAAGATGTGTTTTTTCTCCCATTGAGGGGTGGATCCAGAATCAGTGCCTTGTGCCTTCCACCTCGAGAGCAATGGAGGGCATGGCTGAGAGCAAAGGGGCCTTTCTGACATAGCTGCTTTCCGACGCTCTCTAAGCAGTGTAAAATGGTGGTTGGAAAAATGCATGCAGGTTATCGCCTCCGAAGCATGTGCATGCTCAATCCTTTGGGAATCAGCACAGTCGCTTTAGGGGAAGATGTAGGCATTTCGTCTGAGCCGGGTTGACAAGGTGGAAATGCGGCATAAGCAGATGTTGCAGATTGGTGAGTTAATGGCTGAAAAGCCACGGTGTTCAGCTGCCTTTGTATGAGACGTTCCCAGGACGCTGTAAGAGCACTGTGCAATGCGAGTGCTTTCCCAGCTTCCTAAAGAGCTGGAAGCAGGACAGTTGCTGGCTTGTCTCCAATTGAAGGATGGAGGCAGTGCTTTGTGCCTTCCACCTCTAGAGCAATGGAGGGCACGGCTGAGATCCAAGGGCCCTTTCTGACATAGGTGCATTCTGACACTCTCTGAGCCAGTGCACAATGGCGGTTTGTAAAAAGCCTATTGTCTGCTCCTGCTAAGCATGCGGAAGCACAGTCATCTGGGCCTCCTCCCCGTTGCTGAAGGGGAAGATGTATACATTTCGTCTGAGCCGGGTTGGCCAGGTGGAAATGTGGCAGGAGCAGAAGTTCCAAATCTGCGAGTTAAGCGCTGAAAAGAAATGGCCTATCAGCTGCCTTTGTATGAGATGTTGCCAGGACACAGAAAGAGCACTGTTGAAAGCGAGTTCTTGCTCAGCTTCCTAAAGAGATGGAAGGAAGATGGTCTGTGGCTTGTCGCCGCTTGAGGGGGGGAGCCAGTGCATTGTGCATTCCCCGTCGAGAGCAATGAAGGGCACGGCTGAGAGCAAAGGGGTCTTTCTGACAAAGCTGCTTTCCGACACTCTCTCCAGCAGTGCACAATGGTGGTTGGAAAAAGGCGTGCAGTCTATCGCCTCCTAAGCACGTGGACGCTCAATCATTTGGGACTCAGCCCAGTTGCTTCAGGGGAAGATGTAGGCATTTCGTCTGAGCCGGGTTGGCAAGGTGGAATTGCGGCAGAAGCAGGAGTCCTAGAGCTGCGAGTTAAGGGCTGGGAAGAAATGCCATTTGTGCTGCCTTTGGATGAGAAGTTACCCGGTCTGCCGTAACAGGACTGTGGAAAGCGAGTTGTTTGTCAGCTTCCTAAAGAACTGGAGGCAAGACAGTTTATGGCTTGTCTCCAATTGAAGGATGCAGGCAGTGCTTTGTGCCTTCCACCTCTAGAGCAATGGAGGGCACGGCTGAGAGCAAGGGCCCTTTCTGACATAGGTGCATTCTGACACTCTCTGACCCAGTGCACAATGGCGGTTTGTAAAAAGCCTATTGTCTGCTCCTGCTAAGCATGAGGCAGCACAATCATGTGGGCTTCGCCCCCGTTGCTTAAGGGGAAGATGTAGGCATTTCGTCTGAGGCGGGTTGGCAAGGTGGAACAGTGGCAGAAGCGGAAGTCCTAAAGCGGCCAGTTAAGCACTGGGAAGAAATGGCGTTTGAGCTGCCTCGGTATGAGAGTTTCCTCGTATGCTGTAACAGCACTGTGGAAAGCGAGTTCTTTCCCAGCTTCCTAAAGAGCTGGAGGCAAGACAGATTATGGCTTGTCTCCCATTGAAGGATGGAGGCAGTGCTTTGTGCCTTCCACCTCTACAGCAAAGGAGGGCGCGGCTGAGAGTTAAGGGGTCTTTCTGCCATTGGTGCCTTCTGACACTCTCCCAACCGTTGCACTTCGTGGTTAGTTAAAAGCCTATTGTCTCTCTCCTCCTCAGCATGTGGAACCACAATCCTATGGGCCTCATCCCCATTGCTCAAGGGGAAGATGTAGGCATTTCATCTGCGCCGGGTTGTCAAGGTGGAAACGTGCAGGATGCAGATGTCCCAGACTGGCGAGTGAAGTGCTGAAAAGAAACGGCGTTCAGCCTCCTTTGTATGAGATGTTCCCAGGACGCTGTAAGAGCACTGTGGAATTGGAGTTTTTTCTCCACTTGCTAAAGAGCTGGAAGCAGGCCAAGATGTGGTTTGTCTCCCATTGAGGGGTGGATCCAGAACCAGTGCCTTGTGCCTTCCACCTCGAGAGCAATGGAGGGCATGGCTGAGAGCAAAGGGGCCTTTCTGACATAGCTGCTTTCCAACGCTCTCTAAGCTGTGTAAAATGGTGGTTGGAAAATGGCATGCAGTTTATCGCCACCTAAGCATGTGGATGCTCAATCATTTGGGAATCAGCACAGTCGCTTCAGGGGAAGATGTAGGCATTTCGTCTGAGCCGGGTTGGCAAGGTGGAAATGCGGCAGAAGCAGATGTTGCAGATTGGTGAGTTAAGGGCTGAAAAGACACGATGTTCAGCTGCCTTTGTATGAGACGTTCCCAGGACGCTGTAAGAGCACTGTGGAATGCGAGTGCTTTCCAAGCTTCCTAAAGAGCTGGAAGCAGGACAGTTGCTGGCGTGTCTCCAATTGAAGGATGGAGGCAGTGCTTTGTGCCTTCCACCTCTAGAGCAATGGAGGGCACGGCTGAGATCCAAGGGCCCTTTCTGACATAGGTGCATTCTGACACTCTCTGTCCCAGTGCACAATGGCGGTTTGTAAAAAGCCTATTGTCTGCTCCTGCAAAGCATGCGGAAGCACAGTCATCTGGGCCTCGTCCCCGTTGCTGAAGGGGAAGATGTAGACATTTCGTCTGAGCCGGGTTGGCCAGGTGGAAATGTGGCAGGAGCAGAAGTTCCAAATCTGCGAGTTAAGCGCTGCAAAGAAATGGCATATCAGCTGCCTTTGTATGAGATGATGCCAGGACACAGAAAGAGCACTGTTGAAAGCGAGTTCTTGCTCAGCTTCCTAAAGAGATGGAAGGAAGATGGTCTGTGGCTTGTCGCCGCTTAAGGGGGTGTGCCAGTGCATTGTGCATTCCACGTCTAGAGCAATGAAGGGCACGGCTGAGAGCAAAGGGGTGTTTCTGACATAGCTGCTTTCCGACACTCTCTCCAGCAGTGCACAATGGTGGTTGGAAAAAGGTGTGCAGTCTATCGCCTCCTAAGCACGTGGACGCTCACTCATTTGTGACTCAGCCCAGTTGCTTCAGGGGAAGATGTAGGCATTTCGTCTGAGCCGGGTTGGCAAGGTGGAATTGCGGCAGAAGCAGGAGTCCTACAGCTGCGAGTTAAGGGCTGGGAAGAAATGCCATTTGAGCTGCCTTGGTATGAGAAGTTCCCCGGTCTGCTGTAACAGGACTGTGGAAAGCGAGTTGTTTGTCAGCTTCCTAAAGAGCTGGAGGCAAGACAGTTTATGGCTTGTCTCCAATTGAAGGATGGAGGCAGTGCTTTGTGCCTTCCACCTCTAGAGCAATGGAGGGCACGGCTGAGAGCAAAGGGCCCTTTCTGACATAGGTGCATTCTGACACTCTCTGACCCAGTGCACAATGGCGGTTTGTAAAAAGCCTATTGTCTGCTCCTGCTAAGCATGTGGCAGCACAATCATGTGGGCTTCGCCCCCGTTGCTTAAGGGCAAGATGTAGGCATTTCGTGTGAGCCGGGTTGGCAAGGTGGAACTGTGGCAGAAGCGGAAGTCCTAAAGCGGGCAGTTAAGCACTGGGAAGAAATGGCGTTTGAGCTGCCTCGGTATTAGAGTTTCCTCGTATGCTGTAAGAGCACTGTGGAAAGCGAATTCTTTCCCAGCTTCCTAAAGAGCTGGAGGCAAGACAGTTTATGGCTTGTCTCCCATTGAAGGATGGAGGCAGTGCTTTGTGCCTTCCACCTCTACAGCAATGGAGGGCGCGGCTGAGAGTTAAGGGGTCTTTCTGCCATTGGTCCCTTCTGACACTCTCCCAGCCGTTGCACTTCGTGGTTAGTTAAAAGCCTATTGTCTCTCTCCTCCTCAGCATGTGGAACCACAATCCTATGGGCCTCATCCCCATTGCTCAAGGGGAAGATGTAGGCATTTCGTCTGAGCCGGTTTGGCAAGGTGGAAACGTGCAGGATGCAGATGTCCCAGACTGGCGAGTGAAGTGCTGAAAAGAAACGGCGTTCAGCCTCCTTTCTATGAGATGTTCCCAGGACGCTGTAACAGCACTGTGGAAAGGGAGTTTTTTCTCCACTTCCTAAAGAGCTGGAAGCAGGCCAAGATGTGGTTTGTCTCCCATTGAGGGGTGGATCCAGAACCAGTGCCTTGTGCCTTCCACCTCGAGAGCAATGGAGGGCATGGCTGAGAGCAAAGGGGCCTTTCTGACATAACTGCTTTCCGACGCTCTCTATGCAGTGTAAAATGGTGGTTGGAAAAAGGCATGCAGTTTATCGCCTTCGAAGCAGGTGGATGCTCAATCCTTTGTGAATCAGCACAGTCGCTCAGGGGAAGATGTAGGCATTTCGTCTGAGCCGGGTTGGCAAGGTGGAAATGGGGCAGAAGCAGATGTTGCAGATTGGTGAGTTAAGGGCTGAAAAGACACGGTGTTCAGCTGCCTTTGTATGAGACGTTCCCAGGACGCTGTAAGAGCACTGTGCAATGCGAGTGCTTTCCCAGCTTCCTAAAGAGCTGGAAGCAGGACAGTTGCTGGCTTGTCTCCAATTGAAGGATGGAGGCAGTGCTTTGTGCCTTCCACCTCTAGAGCAATGGAGGGCACGGCTGAGATCCAAGGGCCCTTTCTGACATAGGTGCATTCTGACACTCTCTGAACCAGTGCACAATGGCGGTTTGTAAAAAGCCTATTGTCTGCTCCTGCTAAGCATGCAGAAGCACAGTCATCTGGGCCTCGTCCCCGTTGCTGAAGGGGAAGATGTAGACATTTCGTCTGAGCCGGGTTGGCCAGGTGGATATGTGGCAGGAGCAGAAGTTCCAAATCTGCGAGTTAAGCGCTGAAAAGAAATGGCATATCAGCTGCCTTTGTATGAGATGTTGCCAGGACACAGAAAGAGCACTGTTGAAAGCGAGTTCTTGCTCAGCTTCCTAAAGAGATGGAAGGAAGATGGTCTGTGGCTTGTCGCCGCTTGAGGGGGGGAGCCAGTGTACTGTGCATTCCACGTCTAGAGCAATGAAGGGCACGGCTGAGAGCAAAGGGGTCTTTCTGACATAGCTGCTTTCCGACACTCTCTCCAGCAGTGCACAATGGTGGTTGGAAAAAGGCGTGCAGTCTATCGCCTCCTAAGCACGTGGACACTCAATCATTTGGGACTCAGCCCAGTTGCTTCAGGGGAAGATGTAGGCATTTCGTCTCAGCCGGGTTGGCAAGGTGGAATTGCGGCAGAAGCAGGAGTCCTAAAGCTGCGAGTTAAGGGCTGGGAAGAAATGCCATTTGAGCTGCCTTGGTATGAGAAGTTCCCCGGTCTGCTGTAACAGGACTGTGGAAAGCGAGTTGTTTGTCAGCTTCCTAAAGAGCTGGAGGCAAGACAGTTTTTGGCTTGTCTCCCATTGAAGGATGCAGGCAGTGCTTTGTGCCTTCCAACTCTACAGCAATGGAGGGCGCGGCTGAGAGTTAAGGGGTCATTCTGCCATTGGTGCCTTCTGACACTCTCCCAACCGTTGCACTTCGTGGTTAGTTAAAAGCCTATTGTCTCTCTCCTCCTCAGCATGTGGAACCACAATCCTATGGGCCTCATCCCCATTGCTCAAGGGGAAGATGTAGGCATTTCGTCTGAGCCAGTTTGGCAAGGTGGAAACGTGCAGGATGCAGATGTCCCAGACTGGCGAGTGAAGTGCTGAAAAGAAACAGCGTTCAGCCTCCTTTGTATGAGATGTTCCCAGGACGCTGTAAGAGCACTGTGGAAAGGGAGTTTTTTCTCCACTTCCTAAAGAGCTGGAAGCAGGCCAAGATGTGGTTTGTCTCCCATTGAGGGGTGGATCCAGAACCAGTGCCTTGTGCCTTCCACCTCGAGAGCAATGGAGGGCATGGCTGAGAGCAAAGGGGCCTTTCTGACATAACTGCTTTCCGACGCTCTCTATGCAGTGTAAAATGGTGGTTGGAAAAAGGCATGCAGTTTATCGCCTTCGAAGCAGGTGGATGCTCAATCCTTTGTGAATCAGCACAGTCGCTCAGGGGAAGATGTAGGCATTTCGTCTGAGCCGGGTTGGCAAGGTGGAAATGGGGCAGAAGCAGATGTTGCAGATTGGTGAGTTAAGGGCTGAAAAGACACGGTGTTCAGCTGCCTTTGTATGAGACGTTCCCAGGACGCTGTAAGAGCACTGTGCAATGCGAGTGCTTTCCCAGCTTCCTAAAGAGCTGGAAGCAGGACAGTTGCTGGCTTGTCTCCAATTGAAGGATGGAGGCAGTGCTTTGTGCCTTCCACCTCTAGAGCAATGGAGGGCACGGCTGAGATCCAAGGGCCCTTTCTGACATAGGTGCATTCTGACACTCTCTGAACCAGTGCACAATGGCGGTTTGTAAAAAGCCTATTGTCTGCTCCTGCTAAGCATGCGGAAGCACAGTCATCTGGGCCTCGTCCCCGTTGCTGAAGGGGAAGATGTAGACATTTCGTCTGAGCCGGGTTGGCCAGGTGGATATGTGGCAGGAGCAAAAGTTCCAAATCTGCGAGTTAAGCGCTGAAAAGAAATGGCATATCAGCTGCCTTTGTATGAGATGTTGCCAGGACACAGAAAGAGCACTGTTGAAAGCGAGTTCTTGCTCAGCTTCCTAAAGAGATGGAAGGAAGATGGTCTGTGGCTTGTCGCCGCTTGAGGGGGGGAGCCAGTGCACTGTGCATTCCACGTCTAGAGCAATGAAGGGCACGGCTGAGAGCAAAGGGGTCTTTCTGACATAGCTGCTTTCCGACACTCTCTCCAGCAGTGCACAATGGTGGTTGGAAAAAGGCGTGCAGTCTATCGCCTCCTAAGCACGTGGACACTCAATCATTTGGGACTCAGCCCAGTTGCTTCAGGGGAAGATGTAGGCATTTCGTCTCAGCCGGGTTGGCAAGGTGGAATTGCGGCAGAAGCAGGAGTCCTAAAGCTGCGAGTTAAGGGCTGGGAAGAAATGCCATTTGAGCTGCCTTGGTATGAGAAGTTCCCCGGTCTGCTGCAACAGGACTGTGGAAAGCGAGTTGTTTGTCAGCTTCCTAAAGAGCTGGAGGCAAGACAGTTTTTGGCTTGTCTCCCATTGAAGGATGCAGGCAGTGCTTTGTGCCTTCCACCTCTACAGCAATGGAGGGCGCGGCTGAGAGTTAAGGGGTCATTCTGCCATTGGTGCCTTCTGACACTCTCCCAACCGTTGCACTTCGTGGTTAGTTAAAAGCCTATTGTCTCTCTCCTCCTCAGCATGTGGAACCACAATCCTATGGGCCTCATCCCCATTGCTCAAGGGGAAGATGTAGGCATTTCGTCTGAGCCAGTTTGGCAAGGTGGAAACGTGGAGGATGCAGATGTCCCAGACTGGCGAGTGAAGTGCTGAATAGAAACAGCGTTCAGCCTCCTTTGTATGAGATGTTCCCAGGACGCTGTAAGAGCACTGTGGAAAGGGAGTTTTTTCTCCACTTCCTAAAGAGCTGGAAGCAGGCCAAGATGTGGTTTGTCTCCCATTGAGGGGTGGATCCAGAACCAGTGCCTTGTGCCTTCCACCTCGAGAGCAATGGAGGGCATGGCTGAGAGCAAAGGGGCCTTTCTGACATAGCTGCTTTCCGACGCTCTCTAAGCAGTGTAAAATGGTGGTTGGAAAAAGGCATGCAGTTTATCGCCTCCTAAGCATGTGGATGCTCAATCATTTGGGAATCAGCACAGTCGCTTCAGGGGAAGACGTAGGCATTTCGTCTGAGCCGGGTTGGCAAGGTGGAAATGCGGCATAAGCAGATGTTGCAGATTGGTGAGTTAAGGGCTGAAAAGACACGGTGTTCAGCTGGCTATGTATGGGACGTTCCCAGGACGCTGTAAGAGCACTGTGCAAAGCGAATGCTTTCCCAGCTTCCTAAAGAGCTGGAAGCAGGACAGTTGCTGGCTTGTCTCCAATTGAAGGATGGAGGCAGTGCTTTGTGCCTTCCACCTCTAGAGCAATGGAGGGCACGGCTGAGATCCAAGGGCCCTTTCTGACATAGGTGCATTCTGACACTCTCTGACCCAGTGCACAATGGCGGTTTGTAAAAAGCCTATTGTCTGCTCCTGCTAAGCATGCGGAAGCACAGTCATCTGGGCCTCGTCCCCTTTGCTGAAGGGGAAGATGTAGACATTTCGTCTGAGCCGGGTTGGCCAGGTGGAAATGTGGCAGGAGCAGAAGTTCCAAATCTGCGAGTTAAGCGCTGAAAAGAAATGGCATATCAGCTGCCTTTGTATGAGATGTTGCCAGGACACAGAAAGAGCACTGTTGAAAGCGAGTTCTTGCTCAGCTTCCTAAAGAGATGGAAGGAAGATGGTCTGTGGCTTGTCGCCGCTTAAGGGGGTGTGCCAGTGCATTGTGCATTCCACGTCTAGAGCAATGAAGGGCACGGCTGAGAGCAAAGGGGTCTTTCTGACATAGCTGCTTTCGGACACTCTCTCCAGCAGTGCACAATGGTGGTTGGAAATAGGCGTGCAGTCTATCGCCTCCTAAGCACGTGGACGCTCAATCATTTGGCACTCAGCCCAGTTGCTTCAGGGGAAGATGTAGGCATTTCGTCTGAGCCGGGTTGGCAAGGTGGAATTGCGGCAGAAGCAGGAGTCCTACAGCTGCGAGTTAAGGGCTGGGAAGAAATGCCATTTGTGCTGCCTTTGTATGAGAAGTTCCCCGGTCTGCCGTAACAGGACTGTGGAAAGCGAGTTGTTTGTCAGCTTCCTAAAGAGCTGGAGGCAAGACAGTTTATGGCTTGTCTCCAATTGAAGGATGGAGGCAGTGCTTTGTGCCTTCCACCTCTAGAGCAATGGAGGGCACGGCTCAGAGCAAAGGGCCCTTTCTGACATAGGTGCATTCAGACACTCTCTGACCCAGTGCACAATGGCGGTTTGTAAAAAGCCTATTGTCTGCTCCTGCTAAGCATGTGGCAGCACAATCATGTGGGCTTCGCCCCCGTTGCTTAAGGGGAAGATGTAGGCATTTCGTCTGAGGCGGGTTGGCAAGGTGGAACTGTGGCAGAAGCGGAAGTCCTAAAGCGGCCAGTTAAGCACTGGGAAGAAATGGCTTTTGAGCTGCCTCGGTATGAGAGTTTCCTCGTATGCTGTAACAGCACTGTGGAAAGTGAGTTCTTTCCCAGCTTCCTAAAGAGCTGGAGGCAAGACAGTTTATGGCTTGTCTCCCATTGAAGGATGGAGGCAGTGCTTTGTGTCTTCCACCTCTACAGCAATGGAGGGCGCGGCTGAGAGTAAAGGGGTCTTTCTGCCATTGGTGCTTTCTGACACTCTCCCAACCGTTGCACTTCGTGGTTAGTTAAAAGCCTATTGTCTCTCTCCTCCTCAGCATGTGGAACCACAATCCTATGGGCCTCATCCCCATTGCTCAAGGGGAAGATGTAGGCATATCGTCTGAGCCGGGTTGGCAAGGTGGAAACGTGCAGGATGCAGATGTCCCAGACTGGCGAGTGAAGTGCTGAAAAGAAACGGCGTTCAGCCTCCTTTGTATGAGATGTTCCCAGGACGCTGTAAGAGCACTGTGGAAAGGGAGTTTTTTCTCCACTTCCTAAAGAGCTGGAAGCAGGCCAAGATGTGTTTTTTCTCCCATTGAGGGGTGGATCCAGAATCAGTGCCTTGTGCCTTCCACCTCGAGAGCAATGGAGGGCATGGCTGAGAGCAAAGGGGCCTTTCTGACATAGCTGCTTTCCGACGCTCTCTAAGCAGTGTAAAATGGTGGTTGGAAAAATGCATGCAGGTTATCGCCTCCGAAGCATGTGCATGCTCAATCCTTTGGGAATCAGCACAGTCGCTTTAGGGGAAGATGTAGGCATTTCGTCTGAGCCGGGTTGACTAGGTGGAAATGCGGCATAAGCAGATGTTGCAGATTGGTGAGTTAATGGCTGAAAAGCCACGGTGTTCAGCTGCCTTTGTATGAGACGTTCCCAGGACGCTGTAAGAGCACTGTGGAAAGGGAGTTTTTTCTCCACTTCCTAAAGAGCTGGAAGCAGGCCAAGATGTGGTTTGTCTCCCATTGAGGGGTGGATCCAGAACCAGTGCCTTGTGCCTTCCACCTCGAGAGCAATGGAGGGCATGGCTGAGAGCAAAGGGGCCTTTCTGACATAACTGCTTTCCGACGCTCTCTATGCAGTGTAAAATGGTGGTTGGAAAAAGGCATGCAGTTTATCGCCTTCGAAGCAGGTGGATGCTCAATCCTTTGTGAATCAGCACAGTCGCTCAGGGGAAGATGTAGGCATTTCGTCTGAGCCGGGTTGGCAAGGTGGAAATGGGGCAGAAGCAGATGTTGCAGATTGGTGAGTTAAGGGCTGAAAAGACACGGTGTTCAGCTGCCTTTGTATGAGACGTTCCCAGGACGCTGTAAGAGCACTGTGCAATGCGAGTGCTTTCCCAGCTTCCTAAAGAGCTGGAAGCAGGACAGTTGCTGGCTTGTCTCCAATTGAAGGATGGAGGCAGTGCTTTGTGCCTTCCACCTCTAGAGCAATGGAGGGCACGGCTGAGATCCAAGGGCCCTTTCTGACATAGGTGCATTCTGACACTCTCTGAACCAGTGCACAATGGCGGTTTGTAAAAAGCCTATTGTCTGCTCCTGCTAAGCATGCAGAAGCACAGTCATCTGGGCCTCGTCCCCGTTGCTGAAGGGGAAGATGTAGACATTTCGTCTGAGCCGGGTTGGCCAGGTGGATATGTGGCAGGAGCAGAAGTTCCAAATCTGCGAGTTAAGCGCTGAAAAGAAATGGCATATCAGCTGCCTTTGTATGAGATGTTGCCAGGACACAGAAAGAGCACTGTTGAAAGCGAGTTCTTGCTCAGCTTCCTAAAGAGATGGAAGGAAGATGGTCTGTGGCTTGTCGCCGCTTGAGGGGGGGAGCCAGTGTACTGTGCATTCCACGTCTAGAGCAATGAAGGGCACGGCTGAGAGCAAAGGGGTCTTTCTGACATAGCTGCTTTCCGACACTCTCTCCAGCAGTGCACAATGGTGGTTGGAAAAAGGCGTGCAGTCTATCGCCTCCTAAGCACGTGGACACTCAATCATTTGGGACTCAGCCCAGTTGCTTCAGGGGAAGATGTAGGCATTTCGTCTCAGCCGGGTTGGCAAGGTGGAATTGCGGCAGAAGCAGGAGTCCTAAAGCTGCGAGTTAAGGTCTGGGAAGAAATGCCATTTGAGCTGCCTTGGTATGAGAAGTTCCCCGGTCTGCTGTAACAGGACTGTGGAAAGCGAGTTGTTTGTCAGCTTCCTAAAGAGCTGGAGGCAAGACAGTTTTTGGCTTGTCTCCCATTGAAGGATGCAGGCAGTGCTTTGTGCCTTCCAACTCTACAGCAATGGAGGGCGCGGCTGAGAGTTAAGGGGTCATTCTGCCATTGGTGCCTTCTGACACTCTCCCAACCGTTGCACTTCGTGGTTAGTTAAAAGCCTATTGTCTCTCTCCTCCTCAGCATGTGGAACCACAATCCTATGGGCCTCATCCCCATTGCTCAAGGGGAAGATGTAGGCATTTCGTCTGAGCCAGTTTGGCAAGGTGGAAACGTGCAGGATGCAGATGTCCCAGACTGGCGAGTGAAGTGCTGAAAAGAAACAGCGTTCAGCCTCCTTTGTATGAGATGTTCCCAGGACGCTGTAAGAGCACTGTGGAAAGGGAGTTTTTTCTCCACTTCCTAAAGAGCTGGAAGCAGGCCAAGATGTGGTTTGTCTCCCATTGAGGGGTGGATCCAGAACCAGTGCCTTGTGCCTTCCACCTCGAGAGCAATGGAGGGCATGGCTGAGAGCAAAGGGGCCTTTCTGACATAACTGCTTTCCGACGCTCTCTATGCAGTGTAAAATGGTGGTTGGAAAAAGGCATGCAGTTTATCGCCTTCGAAGCAGGTGGATGCTCAATCCTTTGTGAATCAGCACAGTCGCTCAGGGGAAGATGTAGGCATTTCGTCTGAGCCGGGTTGGCAAGGTGGAAATGGGGCAGAAGCAGATGTTGCAGATTGGTGAGTTAAGGGCTGAAAAGACACGGTGTTCAGCTGCCTTTGTATGAGACGTTCCCAGGACGCTGTAAGAGCACTGTGCAATGCGAGTGCTTTCCCAGCTTCCTAAAGAGCTGGAAGCAGGACAGTTGCTGGCTTGTCTCCAATTGAAGGATGGAGGCAGTGCTTTGTGCCTTCCACCTCTAGAGCAATGGAGGGCACGGCTGAGATCCAAGGGCCCTTTCTGACATAGGTGCATTCTGACACTCTCTGAACCAATGCACAATGGCGGTTTGTAAAAAGCCTATTGTCTGCTCCTGCTAAGCATGCGGAAGCACAGTCATCTGGGCCTCGTCCCCGTTGCTGAAGGGGAAGATGTAGACATTTCGTCTGAGCCGGGTTGGCCAGGTGGATATGTGGCAGGAGCAAAAGTTCCAAATCTGCGAGTTAAGCGCTGAAAAGAAATGGCATATCAGCTGCCTTTGTATGAGATGTTGCCAGGACACAGAAAGAGCACTGTTGAAAGCGAGTTCTTGCTCAGCTTCCTAAAGAGATGGAAGGAAGATGGTCTGTGGCTTGTCGCCGCTTGAGGGGGGGAGCCAGTGCACTGTGCATTCCACGTCTAGAGCAATGAAGGGCACGGCTGAGAGCAAAGGGGTCTTTCTGACATAGCTGCTTTCCGACACTCTCTCCAGCAGTGCACAATGGTGGTTGGAAAAAGGCGTGCAGTCTATCGCCTCCTAAGCACGTGGACACTCAATCATTTGGGACTCAGCCCAGTTGCTTCAGGGGAAGATGTAGGCATTTCGTCTCAGCCGGGTTGGCAAGGTGGAATTGCGGCAGAAGCAGGAGTCCTAAAGCTGCGAGTTAAGGGCTGGGAAGAAATGCCATTTGAGCTGCCTTGGTATGAGAAGTTCCCCGGTCTGCTGCAACAGGACTGTGGAAAGCGAGTTGTTTGTCAGCTTCCTAAAGAGCTGGAGGCAAGACAGTTTTTGGCTTGTCTCCCATTGAAGGATGCAGGCAGTGCTTTGTGCCTTCCACCTCTACAGCAATGGAGGGCGCGGCTGAGAGTTAAGGGGTCATTCTGCCATTGGTGCCTTCTGACACTCTCCCAACCGTTGCACTTCGTGGTTAGTTAAAAGCCTATTGTCTCTCTCCTCCTCAGCATGTGGAACCACAATCCTATGGGCCTCATCCCCATTGCTCAAGGGGAAGATGTAGGCATTTCGTCTGAGCCAGTTTGGCAAGGTGGAAACGTGGAGGATGCAGATGTCCCAGACTGGCGAGTGAAGTGCTGAATAGAAACAGCGTTCAGCCTCCTTTGTATGAGATGTTCCCAGGACGCTGTAAGAGCACTGTGGAAAGGGAGTTTTTTCTCCACTTCCTAAAGAGCTGGAAGCAGGCCAAGATGTGGTTTGTCTCCCATTGAGGGGTGGATCCAGAACCAGTGCCTTGTGCCTTCCACCTCGAGAGCAATGGAGGGCATGGCTGAGAGCAAAGGGGCCTTTCTGACATAGCTGCTTTCCGACGCTCTCTAAGCAGTGTAAAATGGTGGTTGGAAAAAGGCATGCAGTTTATCGCCTCCTAAGCATGTGGATGCTCAATCATTTGGGAATCAGCACAGTCGCTTCAGGGGAAGACGTAGGCATTTCGTCTGAGCCGGGTTGGCAAGGTGGAAATGCGGCATAAGCAGATGTTGCAGATTGGTGAGTTAAGGGCTGAAAAGACACGGTGTTCAGCTGGCTATGTATGGGACGTTCCCAGGACGCTGTAAGAGCACTGTGCAAAGCGAATGCTTTCCCAGCTTCCTAAAGAGCTGGAAGCAGGACAGTTGCTGGCTTGTCTCCAATTGAAGGATGGAGGCAGTGCTTTGTGCCTTCCACCTCTAGAGCAATGGAGGGCACGGCTGAGATCCAAGGGCCCTTTCTGACATAGGTGCATTCTGAC
This sequence comes from Equus caballus, assembly GCF_041296265.1. NCBI lineage: Eukaryota > Metazoa > Chordata > Mammalia > Perissodactyla > Equidae > Equus > Equus caballus. Next base: position 8,646,118 of record NW_027222395.1, read on the forward strand.
ACTCTCTGACCCAGTGCACAATGGCGGTTTGTAAAAAGCCTATTGTCTGCTCCTGCTAAGCATGCGGAAGCACAGTCATCTGGGCCTCGTCCCCTTTGCTGAAGGGGAAGATGTAGACATTTCGTCTGAGCCGGGTTGGCCAGGTGGAAATGTGGCAGGAGCAGAAGTTCCAAATCTGCGAGTTAAGCGCTGAAAAGAAATGGCATATCAGCTGCCTTTGTATGAGATGTTGCCAGGACACAGAAAGAGCACTGTTGAAAGCGAGTTCTTGCTCAGCTTCCTAAAGAGATGGAAGGAAGATGGTCTGTGGCTTGTCGCCGCTTAAGGGGGTGTGCCAGTGCATTGTGCATTCCACGTCTAGAGCAATGAAGGGCACGGCTGAGAGCAAAGGGGTCTTTCTGACATAGCTGCTTTCGGACACTCTCTCCAGCAGTGCACAATGGTGGTTGGAAATAGGCGTGCAGTCTATCGCCTCCTAAGCACGTGGACGCTCAATCATTTGGCACTCAGCCCAGTTGCTTCAGGGGAAGATGTAGGCATTTCGTCTGAGCCGGGTTGGCAAGGTGGAATTGCGGCAGAAGCAGGAGTCCTACAGCTGCGAGTTAAGGGCTGGGAAGAAATGCCATTTGTGCTGCCTTTGTATGAGAAGTTCCCCGGTCTGCCGTAACAGGACTGTGGAAAGCGAGTTGTTTGTCAGCTTCCTAAAGAGCTGGAGGCAAGACAGTTTATGGCTTGTCTCCAATTGAAGGATGGAGGCAGTGCTTTGTGCCTTCCACCTCTAGAGCAATGGAGGGCACGGCTCAGAGCAAAGGGCCCTTTCTGACATAGGTGCATTCAGACACTCTCTGACCCAGTGCACAATGGCGGTTTGTAAAAAGCCTATTGTCTGCTCCTGCTAAGCATGTGGCAGCACAATCATGTGGGCTTCGCCCCCGTTGCTTAAGGGGAAGATGTAGGCATTTCGTCTGAGGCGGGTTGGCAAGGTGGAACTGTGGCAGAAGCGGAAGTCCTAAAGCGGCCAGTTAAGCACTGGGAAGAAATGGCTTTTGAGCTGCCTCGGTATGAGAGTTTCCTCGTATGCTGTAACAGCACTGTGGAAAGTGAGTTCTTTCCCAGCTTCCTAAAGAGCTGGAGGCAAGACAGTTTATGGCTTGTCTCCCATTGAAGGATGGAGGCAGTGCTTTGTGTCTTCCACCTCTACAGCAATGGAGGGCGCGGCTGAGAGTAAAGGGGTCTTTCTGCCATTGGTGCTTTCTGACACTCTCCCAACCGTTGCACTTCGTGGTTAGTTAAAAGCCTATTGTCTCTCTCCTCCTCAGCATGTGGAACCACAATCCTATGGGCCTCATCCCCATTGCTCAAGGGGAAGATGTAGGCATATCGTCTGAGCCGGGTTGGCAAGGTGGAAACGTGCAGGATGCAGATGTCCCAGACTGGCGAGTGAAGTGCTGAAAAGAAACGGCGTTCAGCCTCCTTTGTATGAGATGTTCCCAGGACGCTGTAAGAGCACTGTGGAAAGGGAGTTTTTTCTCCACTTCCTAAAGAGCTGGAAGCAGGCCAAGATGTGTTTTTTCTCCCATTGAGGGGTGGATCCAGAATCAGTGCCTTGTGCCTTCCACCTCGAGAGCAATGGAGGGCATGGCTGAGAGCAAAGGGGCCTTTCTGACATAGCTGCTTTCCGACGCTCTCTAAGCAGTGTAAAATGGTGGTTGGAAAAATGCATGCAGGTTATCGCCTCCGAAGCATGTGCATGCTCAATCCTTTGGGAATCAGCACAGTCGCTTTAGGGGAAGATGTAGGCATTTCGTCTGAGCCGGGTTGACTAGGTGGAAATGCGGCATAAGCAGATGTTGCAGATTGGTGAGTTAATGGCTGAAAAGCCACGGTGTTCAGCTGCCTTTGTATGAGACGTTCCCAGGACGCTGTAAGAGCACTGTGCAATGCGAGTGCTTTCCCAGCTTCCTAAAGAGCTGGAAGCAGGACAGTTGCTGGCTTGTCTCCAATTGAAGGATGGAGGCAGTGCTTTGTGCCTTCCACCTCTAGAGCAATGGAGGGCACGGCTGAGATCCAAGGGCCCTTTCTGACATAGGTGCATTCTGACACTCTCTGAGCCAGTGCACAATGGCGGTTTGTAAAAAGCCTATTGTCTGCTCCTGCTAAGCATGCGGAAGCACAGTCATCTGGGCCTCCTCCCCGTTGCTGAAGGGGAAGATGTATACATTTCGTCTGAGCCGGGTTGGCCAGGTGGAAATGTGGCAGGAGCAGAAGTTCCAAATCTGCGAGTTAAGCGCTGAAAAGAAATGGCCTATCAGCTGCCTTTGTATGAGATGTTGCCAGGACACAGAAAGAGCACTGTTGAAAGCGAGTTCTTGCTCAGCTTCCTAAAGAGATGGAAGGAAGATGGTCTGTGGCTTGTCGCCGCTTGAGGGGGGGAGCCAGTGCATTGTGCATTCCCCGTCGAGAGCAATGAAGGGCACGGCTGTGAGCAAAGGGGTCTTTCTGACAAAGCTGCTTTCCGACACTCTCTCCAGCAGTGCACAATGGTGGTTGGAAAAAGGCGTGCAGTCTATCGCCTCCTAAGCACATGGACGCTCAATCATTTGGGACTCAGCCCAGTTGCTTCAGGGGAAGATGTAGGCATTTCGTCTGAGCCGGGTTGGCAAGGTGGAATTGCGGCAGAAGCAGGAGTCCTAGAGCTGCGAGTTAAGGGCTGGGAAGAAATGCCATTTGTGCTGCCTTTGGATGAGAAGTTACCCGGTCTGCCGTAACAGGACTGTGGAAAGCGAGTTGTTTGTCAGCTTCCTAAAGAGCTGGAGGCAAGACAGTTTATGGCTTGTCTCCAATTGAAGGATGCAGGCAGTGCTTTGTGCCTTCCACCTCTAGAGCAATGGAGGGCACGGCTGAGAGCAAGGGCTCTTTCTGACATAGGTGCATTCTGACACTCTCTGACCCAGTGCACAATGGCGGTTTGTAAAAAGCCTATTGTCTGCTCCTGCTAAGCATGAGGCAGCACAATCATGTGGGCTTCGCCCCCGTTGCTTAAGGGGAAGATGTAGGCATTTCGTCTGAGGCGGGTTGGCAAGGTGGAACAGTGGCAGAAGCGGAAGTCCTAAAGCGGCCAGTTAAGCACTGGGAAGAAATGGCGTTTGAGCTGCCTCGGTATGAGAGTTTCCTCGTATGCTGTAACAGCACTGTGGAAAGCGAGTTCTTTCCCAGCTTCCTAAAGAGCTGGAGGCAAGACAGATTATGGCTTGTCTCCCATTGAAGGATGGAGGCAGTGCTTTGTGCCTTCCACCTCTACAGCAAAGGAGGGCGCGGCTGAGAGTTAAGGGGTCTTTCTGCCATTGGTGCCTTCTGACACTCTCCCAACCGTTGCACTTCGTGGTTAGTTAAAAGCCTATTGTCTCTCTCCTCCTCAGCATGTGGAACCACAATCCTATGGGCCTCATCCCCATTGCTCAAGGGGAAGATGTAGGCATTTCATCTGTGCCGGGTTGTCAAGGTGGAAACGTGCAGGATGCAGATGTCCCAGACTGGCGAGTGAAGTGCTGAAAAGAAACGGCGTTCAGCCTCCTTTGTATGAGATGTTCCCAGGACGCTGTAAGAGCACTGTGGAATTGGAGTTTTTTCTCCACTTGCTAAAGAGCTGGAAGCAGGCCAAGATGTGGTTTGTCTCCCATTGAGGGGTGGATCCAGAACCAGTGCCTTGTGCCTTCCACCTCGAGAGCAATGGAGGGCATGGCTGAGAGCAAAGGGGCCTTTCTGACATAGCTGCTTTCCAACGCTCTCTAAGCTGTGTAAAATGGTGGTTGGAAAATGGCATGCAGTTTATCGCCACCTAAGCATGTGGATGCTCAATCATTTGGGAATCAGCACAGTCGCTTCAGGGGAAGATGTAGGCATTTCGTCTGAGCCGGGTTGGCAAGGTGGAAATGCGGCATAAGCAGATGTTGCAGATTGGTGAGTTAAGGGCTGAAAAGACACGATGTTCAGCTGCCTTTGTATGAGACGTTCCCAGGACGCTGTAAGAGCACTGTGGAATGCGAGTGCTTTCCAAGCTTCCTAAAGAGCTGGAAGCAGGACAGTTGCTGGCTTGTCTCCAATTGAAGGATGGAGGCAGTGCTTTGTGCCTTCCACCTCTAGAGCAATGGAGGGCACGGCTGAGATCCAAGGGCCCTTTCTGACATAGGTGCATTCTGACACTCTCTGTCCCAGTGCACAATGGCGGTTTGTAAAAAGCCTATTGTCTGCTCCTGCAAAGCATGCGGAAGCACAGTCATCTGGGCCTCGTCCCCGTTGCTGAAGGGGAAGATGTAGACATTTCGTCTGAGCCGGGTTGGCCAGGTGGAAATGTGGCAGGAGCAGAAGTTCCAAATCTGCGAGTTAAGCGCTGAAAAGAAATGGCATATCAGCTGCCTTTGTATGAGATGATGCCAGGACACAGAAAGAGCACTGTTGAAAGCGAGTTCTTGCTCAGCTTCCTATAGAGATGGAAGGAAGATGGTCTGTGGCTTGTCGCCGCTTAAGGGGGTGTGCCAGTGCATTGTGCATTCCACGTCTAGAGCAATGAAGGGCACGGCTGAGAGCAAAGGGGTGTTTCTGACATAGCTGCTTTCCGACACTCTCTCCAGCAGTGCACAATGGTGGTTGGAAAAAGGTGTGCAGTCTATCGCCTCCTAAGCACGTGGACGCTCACTCATTTGTGACTCAGCCCAGTTGCTTCAGGGGAAGATGTAGGCATTTCGTCTGAGCCGGGTTGGCAAGGTGGAATTGCGGCAGAAGCAGGAGTCCTACAGCTGCGAGTTAAGGGCTGGGAAGAAATGCCATTTGAGCTGCCTTGGTATGAGAAGTTCCCCGGTCTGCTGTAACAGGACTGTGGAAAGCGAGTTGTTTGTCAGCTTCCTAAAGAGCTGGAGGCAAGACAGTTTATGGCTTGTCTCCAATTGAAGGATGGAGGCAGTGCTTTGTGCCTTCCACCTCTAGAGCAATGGAGGGCACGGCTGAGAGCAAAGGGCCCTTTCTGACATAGGTGCATTCTGACACTCTCTGACCCAGTGCACAATGGCGGTTTGTAAAAAGCCTATTGTCTGCTCCTGCTAAGCATGTGGCAGCACAATCATGTGGGCTTCGCCCCCGTTGCTTAAGGGCAAGATGTAGGCATTTCGTGTGAGCCGGGTTGGCAAGGTGGAACTGTGGCAGAAGCGGAAGTCCTAAAGCGGGCAGTTAAGCACTGGGAAGAAATGGCGTTTGAGCTGCCTCGGTATTAGAGTTTCCTCGTATGCTGTAAGAGCACTGTGGAAAGCGAATTCTTTCCCAGCTTCCTAAAGAGCTGGAGGCAAGACAGTTTATGGCTTGTCTCCCATTGAAGGATGGAGGCAGTGCTTTGTGCCTTCCACCTCTACAGCAATGGAGGGCGCGGCTGAGAGTTAAGGGGTCTTTCTGCCATTGGTCCCTTCTGACACTCTCCCAGCCGTTGCACTTCGTGGTTAGTTAAAAGCCTATTGTCTCTCTCCTCCTCAGCATGTGGAACCACAATCCTATGGGCCTCATCCCCATTGCTCAAGGGGAAGATGTAGGCATTTCGTCTGAGCCGGTTTGGCAAGGTGGAAACGTGCAGGATGCAGATGTCCCAGACTGGCGAGTGAAGTGCTGAAAAGAAACGGCGTTCAGCCTCCTTTCTATGAGATGTTCCCAGGACGCTGTAACAGCACTGTGGAAAGGGAGTTTTTTCTCCACTTCCTAAAGAGCTGGAAGCAGGCCAAGATGTGGTTTGTCTCCCATTGAGGGGTGGATCCAGAACCAGTGCCTTGTGCCTTCCACCTCGAGAGCAATGGAGGGCATGGCTGAGAGCAAAGGGGCCTTTCTGACATAACTGCTTTCCGACGCTCTCTATGCAGTGTAAAATGGTGGTTGGAAAAAGGCATGCAGTTTATCGCCTTCGAAGCAGGTGGATGCTCAATCCTTTGTGAATCAGCACAGTCGCTCAGGGGAAGATGTAGGCATTTCGTCTGAGCCGGGTTGGCAAGGTGGAAATGGGGCAGAAGCAGATGTTGCAGATTGGTGAGTTAAGGGCTGAAAAGACACGGTGTTCAGCTGCCTTTGTATGAGACGTTCCCAGGACGCTGTAAGAGCACTGTGCAATGCGAGTGCTTTCCCAGCTTCCTAAAGAGCTGGAAGCAGGACAGTTGCTGGCTTGTCTCCAATTGAAGGATGGAGGCAGTGCTTTGTGCCTTCCACCTCTAGAGCAATGGAGGGCACGGCTGAGATCCAAGGGCCCTTTCTGACATAGGTGCATTCTGACACTCTCTGAACCAGTGCACAATGGCGGTTTGTAAAAAGCCTATTGTCTGCTCCTGCTAAGCATGCAGAAGCACAGTCATCTGGGCCTCGTCCCCGTTGCTGAAGGGGAAGATGTAGACATTTCGTCTGAGCCGGGTTGGCCAGGTGGATATGTGGCAGGAGCAGAAGTTCCAAATCTGCGAGTTAAGCGCTGAAAAGAAATGGCATATCAGCTGCCTTTGTATGAGATGTTGCCAGGACACAGAAAGAGCACTGTTGAAAGCGAGTTCTTGCTCAGCTTCCTAAAGAGATGGAAGGAAGATGGTCTGTGGCTTGTCGCCGCTTGAGGGGGGGAGCCAGTGTACTGTGCATTCCACGTCTAGAGCAATGAAGGGCACGGCTGAGAGCAAAGGGGTCTTTCTGACATAGCTGCTTTCCGACACTCTCTCCAGCAGTGCACAATGGTGGTTGGAAAAAGGCGTGCAGTCTATCGCCTCCTAAGCACGTGGACACTCAATCATTTGGGACTCAGCCCAGTTGCTTCAGGGGAAGATGTAGGCATTTCGTCTCAGCCGGGTTGGCAAGGTGGAATTGTGGCAGAAGCAGGAGTCCTAAAGCTGCGAGTTAAGGGCTGGGAAGAAATGCCATTTGAGCTGCCTTGGTATGAGAAGTTCCCCGGTCTGCTGTAACAGGACTGTGGAAAGCGAGTTGTTTGTCAGCTTCCTAAAGAGCTGGAGGCAAGACAGTTTTTGGCTTGTCTCCCATTGAAGGATGCAGGCAGTGCTTTGTGCCTTCCAACTCTACAGCAATGGAGGGCGCGGCTGAGAGTTAAGGGGTCTTTCTGCCATTGGTGCCTTCTGACACTCTCCCAGCCGTTGCACTTCGTGGTTAGTTAAAAGCCTATTGTCTCTCTCCTCCTCAGCATGTGGAACCACAATCCTATGGGCCTCATCCCCATTGCTCAAGGGGAAGATGTAGGCATTTCGTCTGATCCGGTTTGGCAAGGTGGAAACGTGCAGGATGCAGATGTCCCAGACTGGCGAGTGAAGTGCTGAAAAGAAATGGCGTTCAGCCTTCTTTGTATGAGATGTTCCCAGGACGCTGTAAGAGCACTGTGGAAAGGGAGTTTTTTCTCCACTTCCTAAAGAGCTGGAAGCAGGCCAAGATGTGGTTTGTCTCCCATTGAGGGGTGGATCCAGAACCAGTGCCTTGTGCCTTCCACCTCGAGAGCAATGGAGGGCATGGCTGAGAGCAAAGGGGCCTTTCTGACATAGCTGCTTTCCGACGCTCTCTAAGCAGTGTAAAATGGTGGTTGGAAAAAGGCATGCAGATTATCGCCTCCTAAGCATGTGGATGCTCAATCATTTGGGAATCAGCACAGTCGCTTCAGGGGAAGATGTAGGCATTTCGTCTGAGCCGGGTTGGCAAGGTGGAAATGCGGCAGAAGCAGATGTTGCAGATTGGTGAGTTAAGGGCTGAAAAGACACGGTGTTCAGCTGCCTTTGTACGAGTCGTTCTCAGGACGATGTAAGAGCACTGTGCAATGCGAGTGCTTTCCCAGCTTCCTAAAGAGCTGGAAGCAGGACAGTTGCTGGCTTGTCTCCAATTGAAGGATGCAGGCAGTGCTTTGTGCCTTCCACCTCTAGAGCAATGGAGGGCACGGCTGAGATCCAAGGGCCCTTTCTGACATAGGTGCATTCTGACACTCTCTGAGCCAGTGCACAATGGCGGTTTGTAAAAAGCCTATTGTCTGCTCCTGCTAAGCATGCGGAAGCACAGTCATCTGGGCCTCGTCCCCGTTGCTGAAGGGGAAGATGTAGACATTTCGTCTGAGCCGGGTTGGCCAGGTGGAAATGTGGCAGGAGCAGAAGTTCCAAATCTGCGAGTTAAGCGCTGAAAAGAAATGGCCTATCATCTGCCTTTGTATGAGATGTTGCCAGGACACAGAAAGAGCACTGTTGAAAGCGAGTTCTTGCTCAGCTTCCTAAAGAGATGGAAGGATGATGGTCGGTGGCTTGTCGCCGCTTGTGGGGGGAGCCAGTGCATTGTGCATTCCACGTCTAGAGCAATGAAGGGCACGGCTGAGAGCAAAGGGGTCTTTCTGACATAGCTGCTTTCCGACACTCTCTCCAGCAGTGCACAATGGTGGTTGGAAATAGGCGTGCAGTCTATCGCCTCCTAAGCACGTGGACGCTCAATCATTTGGGACTCAGCCCAGTTGCTTCAGGGGAAGATGTAGGCATTTCGTCTGAGCCGGGTTGGCAAGGTGGAATTGCGGCAGAAGCAGGAGTCCTACAGCTGCGAGTTAAGGGCTGGGAAGAAATGCCATTTGTGCTGCCTTTGTATGAGAAGTTCCCCGGTCTGCTGTAACAGGACTGTGGAAAGCGAGTTGTTTGTCAGCTTCCTAAAGAGCTGGAGGCAAGACAGTTTATGGCTTGTCTCCAATTGAAGGATGGAGGCAGTGCTTTGTGCCTTCCACCTCTAGAGCAATGGAGGGCACGGCTCAGAGCAAAGGGCCCTTTCTGACATAGGTGCATTCTGACACTCTCTGACCCAGTGCACAATGGCGGTTTGTAAAAAGCCTATTGTCTGCTCCTGCTAAGCATGTGGCAGCACAATCATGTGGGCTTCGCCCCCGTTGCTTAAGGGGAAGATGTAGGCATTTCGTCTGAGGCGGGTTGGCAAGGTGGAACTGTGGCAGAAGCGGAAGTCCTAAAGCGGCCAGTTAAGCACTGGGAAGAAATGGCTTTTGAGCTGCCTCGGTATGAGAGTTTCCTCGTATGCTGTAACAGCACTGTGGAAAGTGAGTTCTTTCCCAGCTTCCTAAAGAGCTGGAGGCAAGACAGTTTATGGCTTGTCTCCCATTGAAGGATGGAGGCAGTGCTTTGTGTCTTCCACCTCTACAGCAATGGAGGGCGCGGCTGAGAGTAAAGGGGTCTTTCTGCCATTGGTGCTTTCTGACACTCTCCCAACCGTTGCACTTCGTGGTTAGTTAAAAGCCTATTGTCTCTCTCCTCCTCAGCATGTGGAACCACAATCCTATGGGCCTCATCCCCATTGCTCAAGGGGAAGATGTAGGCATATCGTCTGAGCCGGGTTGGCAAGGTGGAAACGTGCAGGATGCAGATGTCCCAGACTGGCGAGTGAAGTGCTGAAAAGAAACGGCGTTCAGCCTCCTTTGTATGAGATGTTCCCAGGACGCTGTAAGAGCACTGTGGAAAGGGAGGTTTTTCTCCACTTCCTAAAGAGCTGGAAGCAGGCCAAGATGTGTTTTTTCTCCCATTGAGGGGTGGATCCAGAACCAGTGCCTTGTGCCTTCCACCTCGAGAGCAATGGAGGGCATGGCTGAGAGCAAAGGGGCCTTTCTGACATAGCTGCTTTCCGACGCTCTCTAAGCAGTGTAAAATGGTGGTTGGAAAAATGCATGCAGGTTATCGCCTCCGAAGCATGTGCATGCTCAATCCTTTGGGAATCAGCACAGTCGCTTTAGGGGAAGATGTAGGCATTTCGTCTGAGCCGGGTTGACAAGGTGGAAATGCGGCATAAGCAGATGTTGCAGATTGGTGAGTTAATGGCTGAAAAGCCACGGTGTTCAGCTGCCTTTGTATGAGACGTTCCCAGGACGCTGTAAGAGCACTGTGCAATGCGAGTGCTTTCCCAGCTTCCTAAAGAGCTGGAAGCAGGACAGTTGCTGGCTTGTCTCCAATTGAAGGATGGAGGCAGTGCTTTGTGCCTTCCACCTCTAGAGCAATGGAGGGCACGGCTGAGATCCAAGGGCCCTTTCTGACATAGGTGCATTCTGACACTCTCTGAGCCAGTGCACAATGGCGGTTTGTAAAAAGCCTATTGTCTGCTCCTGCTAAGCATGCGGAAGCACAGTCATCTGGGCCTCCTCCCCGTTGCTGAAGGGGAAGATGTATACATTTCGTCTGAGCCGGGTTGGCCAGGTGGAAATGTGGCAGGAGCAGAAGTTCCAAATCTGCGAGTTAAGCGCTGAAAAGAAATGGCCTATCAGCTGCCTTTGTATGAGATGTTGCCAGGACACAGAAAGAGCACTGTTGAAAGCGAGTTCTTGCTCAGCTTCCTAAAGAGATGGAAGGAAGATGGTCTGTGGCTTGTCGCCGCTTGAGGGGGGGAGCCAGTGCATTGTGCATTCCCCGTCGAGAGCAATGAAGGGCACGGCTGAGAGCAAAGGGGTCTTTCTGACAAAGCTGCTTTCCGACACTCTCTCCAGCAGTGCACAATGGTGGTTGGAAAAAGGCGTGCAGTCTATCGCCTCCTAAGCACGTGGACGCTCAATCATTTGGGACTCAGCCCAGTTGCTTCAGGGGAAGATGTAGGCATGTCGTCTGAGCCGGGTTGGCAAGGTGGAATTGCGGCAGAAGCAGGAGTCCTACAGCTGCGAGTTAAGGGCTGGGAAGAAATGCCATTTGAGCTGCCTTGGTATGAGAAGTTCCCCGGTCTGCTGTAACAGGACTGTGGAAAGCGAGTTGTTTGTCAGCTTCCTAAAGAGCTGGAGGCAAGACAGTTTATGGCTTGTCTCCAATTGAAGGATGGAGGCAGTGCTTTGTGCCTTCCACCTCTAGAGCAATGGAGGGCACGGCTGAGAGCAAAGGGCCCTTTCTGACATAGGTGCATTCTGACACTCTCTGACCCAGTGCACAATGGCGGTTTGTAAAAAGCCTATTGTCTGCTCCTGCTAAGCATGAGGCAGCACAATCATGTGGGCTTCGCCCCCGTTGCTTAAGGGGAAGATGTAGGCATTTCGTCTGAGGCGGGTTGGCAAGGTGGAACAGTGGCAGAAGCGGAAGTCCTAAAGCGGCCAGTTAAGCACTGGGAAGAAATGGCGTTTGAGCTGCCTCGGTATGAGAGTTTCCTCGTATGCTGTAACAGCACTGTGGAAAGCGAGTTCTTTCCCAGCTTCCTAAAGAGCTGGAGGCAAGACAGTTTATGGCTTGTCTCCCATTGAAGGATGGAGGCAGTGCTTTGTGCCTTCCACCTCTACAGCAAAGGAGGGCGCGGCTGAGAGTTAAGGGGTCTTTCTGCCATTGGTGCCTTCTGACACTCTCCCAACCGTTGCACTTCGTGGTTAGTTAAAAGCCTATTGTCTCTCTCCTCCTCAGCATGTGGAACCACAATCCTATGGGCCTCATCCCCATTGCTCAAGGGGAAGATGTAGGCATTTCGTCTGATCCGGTTTGGCAAGGTGGAAACGTGCAGGATGCAGATCTCCCAGACTGGCGAGTGAAGTGCTGAAAAGAAACGGCGTTCAGCCTCCTTTGTATGAGATGTTCCCAGGACGCTGTAAGAGCACTGTGGAAAGGGAGTTTTTTCTCCACTTCCTAAAGAGCTGGAAGCAGGCCAAGATGTGGTTTGTCTCCCATTGAGGGGTGGATCCAGAACCAGTGCCTTGTGCCTTCCACCTCGAGAGCAATGGAGGGCATGGCTGAGACCAAAGGGGCCTTTCTGACATAGCTGCTTTCCGACGCTCTCTAAGCAGTGTAAAATGGTGGTTGGAAAAAGGCATGCAGTTTATCGCCTCCTAAGCATGTGGATGCTCAATCATTTGGGAATCAGCACAGTCGCTTCAGGGGAAGATGTAGGCATTTCGTCTGAGCCGGGTTGGCAAGGTGGAAATGCGGCAGAAGCAGATGTTGCAGATTGGTGAGTTAAGGGCTGAAAAGACACGGTGTTCAGCTGCCTTTGTATGAGTCGTTCTCAGGACGATGTAAGAGCACTGTGCAATGCGAGTGCTTTCCCAGCTTCCTAAAGAGCTGGAAGCAGGACAGTTGCTGACTTGTCTCCAATTGAAGGATGCAGGCAGAGCTTTGTGCCTTCCACCTCTAGAGCAATGGAGGGCACGGCTGAGAGCAAAGGGCCCTTTCTGACATAGGTGCATTCTGGCACTCTCTGACCCAGTACAAAAAGGCGGTTTTTAAAAAGCCTATTGTCTGCTCCTGCTAAGCATGTGGCAGCACAGTCATGTGGGCTTCGCCCCCATTGCTTAAGGGGAAGATGTAGGCATTTCGTCTGAGCCGGGTTGGCAAGGTGGAACTGTGGCAGAAGCGGAAGTCCTAAAGCGGCCAGGTAAGCACTGGGAAGAAATGGCGTTTGAGCTGCCTCGGTATGAGAGTTTGCTCGCATGCGCTAACAGCACTGTGGAAAGCGAGTTCTTTCCCAGCTTCCTAAAGAGCTGGAGGCAAGACAGTTTATGGCTTGTCTCCCATTGAAGGATGGAGGCAGTGCTTTGTGCCTTCCACCTCTACAGCAATGGAGGGCGCGGCTGAGAGTAAAGGGGTCTTTCTGCCATTGGTGCTTTCTGACACTCTCCCAAACGTTGCACATCGTGGTTAGTTAAAAGCCTATTGTCTCTCTCCTCCTCAGCATGTGGAACCACAATCCTATGGGCCTCATCCCAATTGCTCAAGGGGAGGATGTAGGCATTTCTTCTGAGCCGGGTTGTCAAGGTGGAAACGTGCAGGATGCAGATGTCCCAGACTGGCGAGTGAAGTGCTGAAAAGAAACGGCGTTCAGCCTCCTTTGTATGAGATGTTCCCAGGACGCTGTAAGAGCACTGTGGAAAGGGAGATTTTTCTCCACTTCCTAAAGAGCTGGAAGCAGGCCAAGATGTGGTTTGTCTCCCATTGAGGGGTGGATCCAGAACCAGTGCCTTGTGCCTTCCACCTCGAGAGCAATGGAGGGCATGGCTGAGAGCAAAGGGGCCTTTCTGACATAGCTGCTTTCCGACGCTCTCTAAGCAGTGTAAAATGGTGGTTGGAAAAAGGCATGCAGTTTATCGCCTCCTAAGCCTGTGGATGCTCAATCATTTGGGAATCAGCACAGTCGCTTCAGGGGAAGATGCAGGCATTTCGTCTGAGCCGTGTTGGCAAGGTGGAAATGCGGCAGAAGCAGATGTTGCAGATTGGTGAGTTAAGGGCTGAAAAGACACGGTGTTCAGCTGCCTTTGTATGAGACGTTCCCAGGACGCTGTAAGAGCACTGTGCAATGCGAGTGGTTTCCCAGCTTCCTAAAGAGCTGGAAGCAGGACAGTTGCTGGCTTGTCTCCAATTGAAGGAAGGAGGCAGTGCTTTGTGCCTTCCACCTCTAGAGCAATGGAGGGCACGGCTGAGATCCAAGGGCCCTTTCTGACATAGGTGCATTCTGACACTCTCTGAGCCAGTGCACAATGGCGGTTTGTAAAAAGCCTATTGTCTGCTCCTGCTAAGCATGCGGAAGCACAGTCATCTGGGCCTCGTCCCCGTTGCTGAAGGGGAAGATGTAGACATTTCGCCTGAGCCGGGTTGGCCAGGTGGAAATGTGGCAGGAGCAGAAGTTCCAAATCTGCGAGTTAAGCGCTGAAAAGAAATTGCATATCAGCTGCCTTTGTATGAGATGTTGCCAGGACACAGAAAGAGCACTGTTGAAAGCGAGTTCTTGCTCAGCTTCCTAAAGAGATGGAAGGAAGATGGTCTGTGGCTTGTCGCCGCTTGAGGGGCGTAGCCAGTGCATTGTGCATTCCACGTCTAGAGCAATGAAGGGCACGGCTGAGAGCAAAGGGGTCTTTCTGACATAGCTGCTTTCCGAAACTCTCTCCAGCAGTGCACAATGGTGGTTGGAAAACGGCGTGCAGTCTATCGCCTCCTAAGCACGTGGACGCTCAATCATTTGGGACTCAGCCCAGTTGATTCAGGGGAAGATGTAGGCATTTCGCCTGAGCCGGGTTGGCCAGGTGGAATTGCGGCAGAAGCAGGAGTCCTACAGCTGCGAGTTAAGGGCTCGGAAGAAATGCCATTTGAGCTGCCTTGGTATGAGAAGTTCCCCGGTCTGCTGTAACAGGACTGTGGAAAGCGAGTTGTTTGTCAGCTTCCTAAAGAGCTGGAGGCAAGACAGTTTATGGCTTGTCTCCAATTGAAGGATGGAGGCAGTGCTTTGTGCCTTCCACCTCTAGAGCAATGGAGGGCACAGCTGAGAGCAAAGGGCCCTTTCTGACATAGGTGCATTCTTACACTCTCTGACCCAGTGCACAATGGCGGTTTGTAAAAAGCCTATTGTCTGCACCTGCTAAGCATGCGGAAGCACAGTCATCTGGGCCTCGTCCCCGTTGCTGACGGGGAAGATGTAGACATTTCGTCTGAGCCGGGTTGGCCAGGTGGAAATGTGGCAGGAGCAGAAGTTCCAAATCTGCGGGTTAATCGCTGAAAAGAAATGGCATATCAGCTGCCTTTGTATGAGATGTTGCCAGGACACAGAAAGAGCACTGTTGAAAGCGAGTTCTTGCTCAGCTTCCTAAAGAGATGGAAGGAAGATGGTCTGTGGCTTGTCGCCGCTTGAGGGGGGGAGCCAGTTCATTGTGCATTCCACGTCTAGAGCATTGAAGGGCACGGCTGAGAGCAAAGGGGTCTTTCTGACATAGCTGCTTTCCGACACTCTCTCCAGAAGTGCACAATGGTGGTTGGAAAAAGGCGTGCAGTCTATCTCCTCCTAAGCACGTGGACGCTCAATCATTTTTGACTCAGCCCAGTTGCTTCAGGGGTAGATGTAGGCATTTCGTCTGAGCCGGGTTGGCAAGGTGGAATTGCGGCAGCAGCAGGAGTCCTACAGCTGCGAGTTAAGGGCTGGGAAGAAATGCCATTTGAGCTGCCTTGGTATGAGAAGTTCCCCGGTCTGCTGTAACAGGACTGTGGAAAGCGAGTTGTTTGTCAGCTTCCTAAAGAGCTGGAGGCAAGCCAGTTTATGGCTTGTCTCCAATTGAAGGATGGAGGCAGTGCTTTGTGCCTTCCACCTCTAGAGCAATGGAGGGCACGGCTGAGAGCAAAGGGCCCTTTCTGACATAGGTGCATTCTGACACTCTCTGACCCAGTGCACAATGGCGGTTTGTAAAAAGCCTATTGTCTGCTCCTGCTAAGCATGTGGCAGCACAATCATGTGGGCTTCGCCCCCGTTGCTTAAGGGGAAGATGTAGGCATTTCGTCAGAGGCGGGTTGGCAAGGTTTAACTGTGGCAGAAGCGGAAGTCCTAAAGCGGCCAGTTAAGCACTGGGAAGAAATGGCGTTTGAGCTGCCTCGATATGAGAGTTTGCTCGTATGCGCTAACAGCACTGTGGAAAGCGAGTTCTTTCCCAGCTTCCTAAAGAGCTGGAGGCAAGACAGTTTATGGCTTTTCTCCCATTGAAGGATGGAGGCAGTGCTTTGTGCCTTCCACCTCTACAGCAATGGAGGGCGCGGCTGAGAGTAAAGGGGTCTTTCTGCCATTGGTGCTTTCTGACACTCTCCCAACCGTTGCACTTCGTGGTTAGTTAAAAGCCTATTGTCTCTCTCCTCCTCAGCATGTGGAACCACAACACTATGGGCCTCATCCCCATTGCTCAAGGGGAAGATGTAGGCATTTCTTCTGAGCCGGTTTGGCAAGGTGGAAACGTGCAGGATGCAGATGTCCCAGACTGGCGAGTGAAGTGCTGAAAAGAAACGGCATTCAGCCTCCTTTGGATGAGATGTTCCCAGGAAGCTGTAAGAGCACTGTGGAAAGGGAGTTTTTTCTCCACTTCCTAAAGAGCTGGAAGCAGGCCAAGATGTGGTTTGTCTCCCATTGAGGGGTGGATCCAGAACCAGTGCCTTGAGCCTTCCACCTCGAGAGCAATGGAGGGCATGGCTGAGAGCAAAGGGGCCTTTCTGACATAGCTGCTTTCCGACGCTCTCTAAGCAGTGTAAAATGGTGGTTGGAAAAAGGCATGCAGTTTATCGCCTCCTAAGCATGTGGATGCTCAATCTTTTGGGAATCAGCACAGTCGCTTCAGGAGAAGATGCAGGCATTTCATCCTAGCCGGGTTGGCAAGGTGGAACTGCGGAAGAAGCAGATGTTGCAGATTGGTGAGTTAAGGGCTGAAAAGACACGGTGTTCAGCTGCCTTTGTATGAGACGTTCCCAGGACGCTGTAAGAGCACTGTGCAATGCGAGTGCTTTCCCAGCTTCCTAAAGAGCTGGAAGCAGGACAGTTGCTGGCTTGTCTCCAATTGAAGGATGGAGGCAGTGCTTTATGCCTTCCACCTCTAGAGCAATGGAGGGCACGGCTGAGATCCAAGGGCCCTTTCTGACATAGGTGCATTCTGACACTCTCTGAGCCAGTGCACAATGGCGGTTTGTAAAAAGCCTATTGTCTGCTCCTGCTAAGCATGCGGAAGCACAGTCATCTGGGCCTCGTCCCCGTTGCTGAAGGGGAAGATGTAGACATTTCGTCTGAGCCGGGTTGGCCAGGTGGATATGTGGCAGGAGCAGAAGTTCCAAATCTGCGAGTTAAGCGCTGAAAAGAAATGGCCTATCAGCTGCCTTTGTATGAGATGTTGCCAGGACACAGAAAGAGCACTGTTGAAAGCGAGTTCTTGCTCAGCTTCCTAAAGAGATGGAAGGAAGATGGTCTGTGGCTTGTCGCCTCTTGAGGGGGGGAGCCAGTGCATTGTGCATTCCCCGTCGAGAGCAATGAAGGGCACGGCTGAGAGCAAAGGGGTCTTTCTGACATAGCTGCTTTCCGACACTCTCTCCAGCAGTGCACAATGGTGGTTGGAAAAAGGCGTGCAGTCTATCGCCTCCTAAGCACGTGGACGCTCAATCATTTGGGACTCAGCCCAGTTGCTTCAGGGGAAGATGTAGGCATTTCGTCTGAGCCGGGTTGGCAAGGTGGAATTGCGGCAGAAGCAGGAGTCCTACAGCTGCGAGTTAAGGGCTGGGAAGAAATGCCATTTGAGCTGCCTTGGTATGAGAAGTTCCCCGGTCTGCTGTAACAGGACTGTGGAAAGCGAGTTGTTTGTCAGCTTCCTAAAGAGCTGGAGGCAAGACAGTTTATGGCTTGTCTCCAATTGAAGGATGGAGGCAGTGCTTTGTGCCTTCAACCTCTAGAGCAATGGTGGGCACGGCTGAGAGCAAAGGGCCCTTTCTGACATAGGTGCATTCTGACACTCTCTGACCCAGTGCAAAATGGCGGTCTGTAAAAAGCCTATTGTCTGCTCCTGCTAAGCATGTGGCAGCACAATCATGTGGGCTTCGCCCCCGTTGCTTAAGGGGAAGATGTAGGCATTTCGTCTGAGCCGGGTTGGCAAGGTGGAACTGTGGCAGAAGCGGAAGTCCTAAAGCGGCCAGTTAAGCACTGGGAAGAAATGGCGTTTGAGCTGCCTCGGTATGAGAGTTTCCTCGTATGCTGTAACAGCACTGTGGAAAGCGAGTTCTTTCCAGCTTCCTAAAGAGCTGGAGGCAAGACAGTTTATGGCTTTTCTCCCATTGAAGGATGGAGGCAGTGCTTTGTGCCTTCCACCTCTAGAGCAATGGAGGGAGCGGCTGAGAGTAAAGGGGTCTTTCTGCCATTGGTGCTTTCTGACACTCTCCCAACCGTTGCACTTCCTGGTTAGTTAAAAGCCTATTGTCTCTCTCCTCCTCAGCATGTGGAACCACAATCCTATGGGCCTCATCCCCATTGCTCAAGGGGAAGATGTAGGCATTTCGTATGAGCCGGTTTGGCAAGGTGGAAACGTGCAGGATGCAGATGTCCCAGACTGGCGAGTGAAGTGCTGAAAAGAAACGGCGTTGAGCCTCCTTTGTATGAGATGTTCCCAGGACGCTGTAAGAGCACTGTGCAAAGGGAGTTTTTTCTCCACTTCCTAAAGAGCTGGAAGCAGGCCAAGATGTGTTTTGTCTCCCATTGAGGGGTGGATCCAGAACCAGTGCCTTGTGCCTTCCACCTCGAGAGCAATGGAGGGCATGGCTGAGAGCAAAGGGGCCTTTCTGACATAGCTGCTTTCCGACGCTCTCTAAGCAGTGTAAAATGGTGGTTGGAAAAAGGCATGCAGTTTATCGCCTCCGAAGCATGTGGATGCTCAATCCTTTGGGAATCAGCACAGTCGCTTCAAGGGAAGATGTAGGCATTTCGTCTGAGCCGGGTTGGCAAGGTGGAAATGCGGCAGAAGCAGATGTTGCAGATTGGTGAGTTAAGGGATGAAAAGACACGGTGTTCAGCTGCCTTTGTATGAGACGTTCCCAAGACGCTGTAAGAGCACTGTGGAATGCGAGTGGTTTCCCAGCTTCCCAAAGAGCTGGAAGCAGGAGAGTTGCTGGCTTGTCTCCAATTGAAGGATGGAGGCAGTGCTTTGTGCCTTCCACCTCTAGAGCAATGGAGGGCACGGCTGAGATCCAAGGGCCCTTTCTGACATAGGTGCATTCTGAAATTCTCTGAACCAGTGCACAATGGCGGTTTGTAAAAAGCCTATTGTCTGCTCCTGCTAAGCATTCGGAAGCACAGTCATCTGGGCCTCGTCCCCGTTGCTGAAGGGGAAGATGTAGACATTTCGTCTGAGCCGGGTTGGCCAGGTGGAAATGTGGCAGGTGCAGAAGTTCCAAATCTGCGAGTTAAGCGCTGAAAAGAAATGGCACATCAGCTGCCTTTGTATGAGATGTTGCCAGGACACAGAAAGAGCACTGTTGAAAGCGAGTTCTTGCTCAGCTTCCTAAAGAGATGGAAGGAAGATGGTCTGTGGCTTGTCGCCGCTTGAGGGGGGGAGCCAGTACATTGTGCATTCCACGTCTAGAGCAATGAAGGGCACCGCTGAGAGCAAAGGGGCCTTTCTGACATAGCTGCTTTCCGACGCTCTCTAAGCAGTGTAAAATGGTGGTTGGAAAAAGGCATGCAGTTTATCGCCTCCTAAGCATGTGGATGACCAATCCTTTGGGAATCAGCACAGTCGCTTCAGGGGAAGATGTAGCTATTTCTTCTGAGCCGGGTTGGCAAGGTGGAACAGCGGCAGAAGCAGATGTTGCAGATTGGTGAGTTAAGGGCTGAAAAGACACGGTGTTCAGCTGCCTTTGTATGAGACGTTCCCAGGACGCTGTAAGAGCACTGTTTAATGCGAGTGCTTTCCCAGCTTCCTAAAGAGCTGGAAGCATGACAGTTGCTGGCTGGTCTCCAATTGAAGGATGGAGGCAGTGCTTTGTGCCTTCCACCTCTAGAGCAATGGACGGCACGCCTGAGATCCAAGGGCTCTTTCTGACATAGGTGCATTCTGACACTCTCTGAGCCAGTGCACAATGGCGGTTTGTAAAAAGCCTATTGTCTGCTCCTGCTAAGCATGCGGAAGCACAGTCATCTGGGCCTCGTCCCCGTTGCTGAAGGGGAAGATGTAGACATTTTGTCTGAGCCGGGTTGGCCAGGTGGAAATGTGGCAGGAGCAGAAGTTCCAAATCTGCGAGTATAAGCGCTGAAAAGAAATGGCATATCAGCTGCCTTTGTATGAGATGTTGCCAGGACACAGAAAGAGCACTGTTGAAAGAGAGTTCTTCCACAGCTTCCTAAAGAGATGGAAGGAAGATGGTCTGTGGCTTGTCGCCTCTTGAGTGGGGGAGCCAGTGAATTGTGCATTCCACGTCTAGAGCAATGAAGGGCACGGCTGAGAGCAAAGGGGACTTTCTGACATAGCTGCTTTCCGAGACTCTCTCCAGTAGTGCACACTGGTGGTTGGAAAAAGGCGTGCAGTCTACCGCCTCCTAAGCACGTGGACGCTCAATCATTTGGGACTCAGCCCAGTTGCTTCAGGGGAGGATGTAGGCATTTCGTCTGAGCCGGGTTGGCCAGGTGGAACTGCGGCAGAAGCAGGAGTCCTACAGCTGCGAGTTAAGGGCTGGGAAGAAATGCCATTTGAGTTGCCTTGGTATGAGAAGTTCCCCGGTCTGCAGTAACAGGACTGTGGAAAGCGAGTTGTTTGTCAGCTTCCTAAAGAGCTGGAGGCAAGACAGTTTATGGCTTGTCTCCAATTGAAGGATGGAGGCAGTGCTTTGTGCCTTCCACCTCTAGAGCAATGGAGGGCACGGCTGAGAGCAAAGGGCCCTTTCTGACATAGGTGCATTCTGACACTCTCTGACCCAGTGCACAATGGCGGTATGTAAAAAGCCTATTGTCTGCTCCTGCTAAGCATGTGGCAGCACAATCATGTGGGCTTCGCCCCCGTTGCTTAAGGGGTAGGTGTAGGCATTTCGTCTGAGCCGGGTTGGCAAGATGGAACTGTGGCAGAAGCAGAAGTCCTAAAGCGGCCAGTTAAGCACTTGGAAGAAATGGCGTTTGAGCTGCCTCGGTATGAGAGTTTGCTCGTATGCGCTAACAGCACTGTGGAAAGCGAGTTCTTTCCCAGCTTCCTAAAGAGCTGGAGGCAAGACAGTTTATGGCTTGTCTCCCATTGAAGGATGGAGGCAGTGCTTTGTGCCTTCCACCTCTACAGCAATGGAGGGCGCGGCTGAGAGTAAAGGGGTCTTTCTGCCATTGGTGCCTTCTGACACTCTCCCAACCGTTGCACTTCGTGGTTAGTTAAAAGCCTATTGTCTCTCTCCTCCTCAGCATGTGGAACCACAATCCTATGGGCCTCATCCCCATTGCTCAAGGGGAGGATGTAGGCATTTCGTCTGAGCCGGGTTGTCAAGGTGGAAACGTGCAGGATGCAGATGTCCCAGACTGGCGAGTGAAGTGCTGAAAAGAAACGGCGTTCAGCCTCCTTTGTATGAGATGTTCCCAGGACGCTGTAAGAGCACTGTGGAAAGGGAGTTTTTTCTCCACTTCCAAAAGAGCTGGAAGCAGGCCAAGATGTGGTTTGTCTCCCATTGAGGGGTGGATCCAGAACCAGTGCCTTGTGCCTTCCACCTCGAGAGCAATGGAGGGCATGGCTGAGAGCAAAGGGGCCTTTCTGACATAGCTGCTTTCCGACGCTCTCTAAGCAGTGTAAAATGGTGGTTGGAAAAAGGCATGCAGGTTATCGCCTCCGAAGCATGTGGATGCTCAATCCTTTGGGAATCAGCACAGTCGCTTCAGGGGAAGATGTAGGCATTTCGTCTGAGCCGGGTTGGCAAGGTGGAAATGCGGCAGAAGCAGATGTTGCAGATTGGTGAGTTAAGGGCTGAAAAGACAGGGTGTTCAGCTGCCTTTGTATGAGACGTTCCCAAGACGCTGTAAGAGCACTGTGGAATGTGAGTGCTTTCCCAGCTTCCTAAAGAGCTGGAAGCAGGAGAGTTGCTGGCTTGTCTCCAATTGAAGGATGGAGGCAGTGCTTTGTGCCTTCCACCTCTAGAGCAATGGAGGGCACGGCTGAGATCCAAGGGCCCTTTCTGACATAGGTGCATTCTGACACTCTCTGAGCCAGTGCACAATGGCGGTTTGTAAAAAGCCTATTGTCTGCTCCTGCTAAGCATGCGGAAGCACAGTCATCTGGGCCTCGTCCCCGTTGCTGAAGGGGAAGATGTAGACATTTCGTCTGAGCCGGGTTGGCCAGGTGGAAATGTGGCAGGAGCAGAAGTTCCAAATCTGCGAGTATAAGCGCTGAAAAGAAATGGCATATCAGCTGCCTTTGTATGAGATGTTGCCAGGACACAGAAAGAGCACTGTTGAAAGCGAGTTCTTCCACAGCTTCCTAAAGAGATGGAAGGAAGATGGTCTGTGGCTTGTCGCCTCTTGAGTGGGGGAGCCAGTGCATTCTGCATTCCACGTCTAGAGCAATGAAGGGCACGGCTGAGAGCAAAGGGGTCTTTCTGACATAGCTGCTTTCCGACACTCTCTCCAGTAGTGCACACTGGTGGTTGGAAAAAGGTGTGCAGTCTATCGCCTCCTAAGCACGTGGATGCTCAATCATTTGGGACTCAGCCCAGTTGCTTCAGGGGAAGATGTAGGCATTTCGTCTGAGCCGGGTTGGCCAGGTGGAATTGCGGCAGAAGCAGGAGTCCTACAGCTGCGAGTTAAGGGCTGGGAAGAAATGCCATTTGAGCTGCCTTGGTATGAGAAGTTCCCCGGTCTGCTGTAACAGGACTGTGGAAAGCGAGTTGTTTCTCAGCTTCCTAAAGAGCTGGAGGCAAGACAGTTTATGGCTTGTCTCCAATTGAAGGATGGAGGCAGTGCTTTGTGCCTTCCACATCTAGAGCAATGGAGGGCATGGCTCAGAGCAAAGGGCCCTTTCTGACATAGGTGCATTCTGACACTCTCTGACCCAGTGCACAATGGCGGTTTGTAAAATGCCTATTGTCTGCTCCTGCTAAGCATGTGGCAGCACAATCATGTGGGCTTCGCCCCCGTTGCTTAAGGGGAAGGTGTAGGCATTTCCTCTGAGCCGGGTTGGCAAGGTGGAACTGTGGCAGAAGCGGAAGTCCTAAAGCGGCCAGTTAAGCACTGGGAAGAAATGGCGTTTGAGCTGCCTCGGTATGAGAGTTTGCTCGTATGCGCTAACAGCACTGTGGAAAGCGAGTTCTTTCCCAGCTTCCTAAAGAGCTGGAGGCAAGACAGTTTATGGCTTGTCTCCCATTGAAGGATGGAGGCAGTGCTTTGTGCCTTCCACCTCTACAGCAATGGAGGGCGCGGCTGAGAGTAAAGGGGTCTTTCTGCCATTGGTGCTTTCTGACACTCTCCCAATCGTTGCACTTCGTGGTTAGTTAAAAGCCTATTGTCTCTCTCCTCCTCAGCATGTGGAACCACAATCCTATGGGCCTCATCCCCATTGCTCAAGGGGAGGATGTAGGCATTTCGTCTGAGCCGGGTTGGCAAGGTGGAAACGTGCAGGATGCAGATGTCCCAGACTGGCGAGTGAAGTGCTGAAAAGAAACGGCGTTCAGCCTCCTTTGTATGAGATGTTCCCAGGACGCTGTAAGAGCACTGTGGAAAGGGAGTTTTTTCTCCACTTCCTAAAGAGCTGGAAGCAGGCCAAGAAGTGGTTTGTCTCCCATTGAGGGGTGGATCCAGAACCAGTGCCTTGTGCCTTCCACCTCGAGAGCAATGGAGGGCATGGCTGAGAGCAAAGGGGCCTTTCTGACATAGCTGCTTTCCGACGCTCTCTAAGCAGTGTAAAATGGTGGTTGGAAAAAGGCATGCAGTTTATCGCCTCCTAAGCATGTGGATGACCAATCCTTTGGGAATCAGCACAGTCGCTTCAGGGGAAGACGTAGCTATTTCTTCTGAGCCGGGTTGGCAAGGTGGAAATGCGGCAGAAGCAGATGTTGCAGATTGGTGAGTTAAGGGCTGAAAAGACACGGTGTTCAGCTGCCTTTGTATGAGACGTTCCCAGGACGCTGTAAGAGCACTGTGGAATGCGAGTGCTTTCCCAGCTTCCTAAAGAGCTGGAAGCAGGACAGTTGCTGGCTGGTCTCCAATTGAAGGATGGAGGCAGTGCTTTGTGCCTTCCACCTCTAGAGCAATGGACGGCACGCCTGAGATCCAAGGGCTCTTTCTGACATAGGTGCATTCTGACACTCTCTGAGCCAGTGCACAATGGCGGTTTGTAAAAAGCCTATTGTCTGCTCCTGCTAAGCATGCGGAAGCACAGTCATCTGGGCCTCGTCCCCGTTGCTGAAGGGGAAGATGTAGACATTTCGTCTGAGCCGGGTTGGCCAGGTGGAAATGTGGCAGGAGCAGAAGTTCCAAATCTGCGAGTATAAGCGCTGAAAAGAAATGGCATATCAGCTGCCTTTGTATGAGATGTTGCCAGGACACAGAAAGAGCACTGTTGAAAGCGAGTTCTTCCACAGCTTCCTAAAGAGATGGAAGGAAGATTGTCTGTGGCTTGTCGCCTCTTGAGTGGGGGAGCCAGTGCATTCTGCATTCCACGTCTAGAGCAATGGAGGGCATGGCTGAGAGCAAAGGGGCCTTTCTGACATAGCTGCTTTCCGACGCTCTCTAAGCTGTGTAAAATGGTGGTTGGAAAAAGGCATGCAGTTTATCGCCTCCTAAGCATGTGGACGCTCAATCATTTGGGACTCAGCCCAGTTGCTTCAGGGGAAGATGTAGGCATTTTGACTGAGCCGGGTTGGAAAGGTGGAATTGCGGCAGAAGCCGGAGTCCTAAAGCTGCGAGTTAAGGGCTGGGACGAAATGCCATTTGAGCTGCCTTTGTATGAGAAGTTCCCCGGTCTGCTGTAACAGGACTGCGGAAAGCGAGCTGTTTGTCAGCTTCCTAAAGAGCTGGAGGCAAGAAAGTTTATGGCTTGTCTCCCATTGAAGGATGGAGGCAGTGCTTTGTGCCTTCCACCTCTGGAGCAATGGAGGGCACGGCCGAGAGCAAAGGGCCCTTTCTGAAATAGGTGCATTCTGACACTCTTTGAGCCAGTGCACAATGGCGGTTTGTAAAAAGCCTATTGTCTGCTCCTGCTAAGCATGCGGAAGCACAGTCATCTGGGCCTCATCCTCGTTGCTGAAGGGGAAGATGTAGACATTTCGTGAGCCGGGTTGGCCAGGTGGAAATGAGGCAGGAGCAGAAGTTCCATATCTGTGAGTTAAGCGCTGAAAAGAAATGGCATATCAGCTGCCTTTGTATGAGATGTTGCCAGGACACAGAAAGAGCACTGTTGAAAGCGAGTTCTTGCTCAGCTTCCTAAAGAGATGGAAGGAAGATGGTCTGTGGCTTGTCGCCGCTTGAGGGGGGGAGCCAGTGCATTGTGCATTCCACGTCTAGAGCATTGAAGGGCACGGCTGAGAGCAAAGGGGTCTTTCTGACATAGCTGCTTTCCGACACTCTCCCTAGCAGTGCACAATGGTGGTTGGAAAAAGGCGTGCAGTCTATCGCCTCCTAAGCTCGTGGACGCTCAATCATTTGGGACTCAGCCCAGTTGCTTCAGGGGAAGATGTAGGCATTTCGTCTGAGCCGGGTTGGCCAGGCGGAATTGTGGCAGAAGCAGGAGTCCTAACGCTGCGAGTTAAGGGCTGGGAAGAAATGCCATTTCAGCTACCTTGGTATGAGAATTTCCCCGGTCTGCTGTAACAGGACTGTGGAAAGCGAGTTGTCTGTCAGCTTCCTAAAGAGCTGGAGGCAAGACAGTTTATGACTTGTCTCCAATTGAAGGATGGAGGCAGTGCTTTGTGCCTTCCACCTCTAGAGCAATGGAGGGCACGGCTCAGAGCAAAGGGCCCTTTCTGACATAGGTGCATTCTGACACTCTCTGACCCAGTGCACAATGGCGGTTTGTAAAAAGCCTATTGTCTGCTCCTGCTAAGCATGTGGCAGCACAATCATGTGGGCTTCGCCCCCATTGCTTAAGGGGAAGATGTAGGCATTTCGTCTGAGCCGGGTTGGCAAGGGGGAACTGTGGCAGAAGCGGAAGTCCTAAAGCGGCCAGGTAAGCACTTGGAAGAAATGGCGTTTGAGCTGCCTCGGTATGAGAGTTTCCTCGTATGCGCTAACAGCACTGTGGAAAGCGAGTTCTTTCCCAGCTTCCTAAAGAGCTGGAGGCAAGACAGTTTATGGCTTGTCTCCCATTGAAGGATGGAGGCAGTGCTTTGTGCCTTCCACCTCTACAGCAATGGAGGGCGCAGGTGAGAGTAAAGGGGTCTTTCTGCCATTGGTGCTTTCTGACACTCTCCCAACCGTTGCACTTCGTGGTTAGTTAAAAGCCTATTGTCTCTCTCCTCCTCAGCATGTGGAACCACAATCCTATGGGCCTCATCCCAATTGCTCAAGGGGAGGATGTAGGCACTTCGTCTGAGCCGGGTTGTCAAGGTGGAAACGTGCAGGATGCAGATGTCCCAGACTGGCGAGTGAAGTGCTGAAAAGAAACGGCGTTCAGCCTCCTTTGTATGAGATGTTCCCAGGACGCTGTAAGAGCACTGTGGAAAGGGAGTTTTTTCTCCACTTCCTAAAGAGCTGGAAGCAGGCCAAGATGTGGTTTGTCTCCCATTGAGGGGTGGATCCAGAACCAGTGCCTTGTGCCTTCCACCTCGAGAGCAATGGAGGGCATGGCTGAGAGCAAAGGGGCCTTTCTGACATAGCTGCTTTCCGACGCTCTCTAAGCAGTGTAAAATGGTGGTTGGAAAAAGGCATGCAGTTTATCGCCTCCTAAGCACGTGGATGCTCAATCATTTGGGAATCAGCACAGTCGCTTCAGGAGAAGATGTAGGCATTTCGTCTGAGCCGGGTTGGCAAGGTGGAAATGCGGCAGAAGCAGATGTTGCAGATTGGTGAGTTAAGGGCTGAAAAGACACGGTGTTCAGCTGCCTTTGTATGAGACGTTCCCAGGACGCTGTAAGAGCACTGTGCAATGCGAGTGCTTTCCCAGCTTCTTAAAGAGCTGGAAGCAGGACAGTTGCTGGCTTGTCTCCAATTGAAGGATGGAGGCAGTGCTTTGTGCCTTCCACCTCTAGAGCAATGGAGGGCACGGCTCAGAGCAAAGGGCCCTTTCTGACATAGGTGCATTCTGACACTCTCTGACCCAGTGCACAATGGCGGTTTGTAAAAAGCCTATTGTCTGATCCTGCTAAGCGTGTGGCAGCACAATCATGTGGGCTTCGCCCCCATTGCTTAAGGGGAAGATGTAGGCATTCCGTCTGAGCCGGGTTGGCAAGGTGGAACTGTGGCAGAAGCAGAAGTTAAAGCGGCCAGGTAAGCACTGGGAAGAAATGGCGTTTCAGCTGCCTCGGTATGAGAGTTTGCTCGCATGCGCTAACAGCACTGTGGAAAGCGAGTTCTTTCCCAGCTTCCTAAAGAGCTGGAGGCAAGACAGTTTATGGCTTGTCTCCCATTGAAGGATGGAGGCAGTGCTTTGTGCCTTCCACCTCTACAGCAATGGAGGGCGCGGCTGAGAGTAAAGGGGTCTTTCTGCCATTGGTGCTTTCTGACACTCTCCCAACCGTTGCACTTCGTGGTTAGTTAAAAGCCTATTGTCTCTCTCCTCCTCAGCATGTGGAACCACAATCCTATGGGCCTCATCCCCATTGCTCAAGGGGAGGATGTAGGCACTTCGTCTGAGCCGGGTTGTCAAGGTGGAAACGTGCAGGATGCAGATGTCCCAGACTGGCGAGTGAAGTGCTGAAAAGAAACGGCGTTCAGCCTCCTTTGTATGAGATGTTCCCAGGACGCTGTAAGAGCACTGTGGAAAGGGAGTTTTTTCTCCACTTCCTAAAGAGCTGGAAGCAGGCCAAGATGTGGTTTGTCTCCCATTGAGGGGTGGATCCAGAACCAGTGCCTTGTGCCTTCCACCTCGAGAGCAATGGAGGGCATGGCTGAGAGCAAAGGGGCCTTTCTGACATAGCTGCTTTCCGACGCTCTCTAAGCAGTGTAAAATGGTGGTTGGAAAAAGGCATGCAGTTTATCGCCTCCTAAGCACGTGGATGCTCAATCATTTGGGAATCAGCACAGTCGCTTCAGGGGAAGATGTAGGCATTTCGTCTGAGCCGGGTTGGCAAGGTGGTAATGCGGCAGAAGCAGATGTTGCAGATTGGTGAGTTAAGGGCTGAAAAGACACGGTGTTCAGCTGCCTTTGTATGAGACGTTCCCAAGACGCTGTAAGAGCACTGTGGAATGCGAGTGCTTTCCCAGCTTCCTAAAGAGCTGGAAGCAGGACAGTTGCTGGCTTGTCTCCAATTGAAGGATGGAGGCAGTGCTTTGTGCCTTCCACCTCTAGAGCAATGGAGGGCACGGCTGAGATCCAAGGGCCCTTTCTGACATAGGTGCATTCTGACACTCTCTGAGCCAGTGCACAATGGCGGTTTGTAAAAAGCCTATTGTCTGCTCCTGCTAAGCATGCGGAAGCACAGTCATCTGGGCCTCGTCCCCGTTGCTGAAGGGGAAGATGTAGACATTTCATCTGAGCCGGGTTGGCCAGGTGGAAATGTGGCAGGAGCAGAAGTTCCAAATCTGCGAGTTAAGCGCTGAAAAGAAAAGGCATATCAGCTGCCTTTGTATGAGATGTTGCCAGGACACAGAAAGAGCACTGTTGAAAGCGAGTTCTTGCTCACCTTCCTAAAGAGATGGAAGGAAGATGATCTGTGGCTTGTCGCCGCTTGAGGGGGGGAGCCAGTGCATTGTGCATTCCACGTCTAGAGCAATGAAGGGCACGGCTGAGCGCAAAGGGGTATTTCTGACATAGCTGCTTTCAGACACTCTCTCCAGCAGGGCACAAAGGTGGTTGGAAAAAGGTGTGCAGTCTATCGTCTCCTAAGCACGTGGACACTCAATCATTTGGGACTCAGCCCAGTTGCTTCAGGGGAAGATGTAGGCATTTCGTCTGAGCGGGGTTGGCAAGGTGGAATTGCGGCAGAAGCAGGAGTCCTACAGCTGCGAGTCAAGGGCTGGGAAGAAATGCCATTTGAGCTGCCTTTGTATGAGATGTTCCCCGGTCTGCTGTAACAGGACTGTGGAAAGCGAGATGTTTGTCAGCTTCCTAAAGAGCTGGAGGCAAGACAGATTATGGCTTGTCTCCAATTGAAGGATGGAGGCAGTGCTTTGTGCCTTCCACCTCTAGAGCAATGGAGGGCACGGCTGAGAGCAAAGGGCCCTTTCTGACATAGGTGCATTCTGACACTCTCTGACCCAGTGCACAATGGCGGTTTTTAAAAAGCCTATTGTCTGCTCCTGCTAAGCATGTGGCAGCACAATCATGTGGGCTTCGCCCCCGTTGCTTAAGGGGAAGATGTAGGCATTTCGTCTGAGGCGGGTTGGCAAGGTGGAACTGTGGCAGAAGCGGAAGTCCTAAAGCGGCCAGTTAAGCACTGGGAGGAAATGGCGTTTGAGCTGCCTCGGTATGAGAGTTTCCTCGTATGCTGTAACAGCACTGTGGAAAGCGAGTTCTTTCCCAGCTTCCTAAAAAGCTGGAGGCAAGACAGTTTATGGCTTGTCTCCCATTGAAGGATGGAGGCAGTGCTTTGTGCCTTCCACCTCTACAGCAATGGAGGGCGCGGCTGAGAGTTAAGGGGTCTTTCTGCCATTGGTGCCTTCTGACACTCTCCCAACCGTTGCACTTCGTGGTTAGTTAAAAGCCTATTGTCTCTCTCCTCCTCAGCATGTGGAACCACAATCCTATGGGCCTCATCCCCATTGCACAAGGGGAAGATGTAGGCATTTCGTCTGAGCCGGGTTGGCAAGGTGGAAACGTGCAGGATGCAGATGTCCCAGACTGGCGAGTGAAGTGCTGAAAAGAAACGGCGTTCAGCCTCCTTTGTATGAGATGTTCCCAGGAAGCTGTAAGAGCACTGTGGAAAGGGAGTTTTTTCTCCACTTCCTAAAGAGCTGGAAGCAGGCCAAGATGTGGTTTGTCTCCCATTGAGGGGTGGATCCAGAACCAGTGCCTTGTGCCTTCCACCTCGAGAGCAATGGAGGGCATGGCTGAGAGCAAAGGGGCCTTTCTGACATAGCTGCTTTCCGATGCTCTCTAAGAAGTGTAAAATGGTGGTTGGAAAAATGCATGCAGTTTAGTGCCTCCTAAGCATGTGGATGCTCAATCATTTGGGAATCAACACAGTCGCTTCAGGGGAAGATGTAGGCATTTCGTCTGAGCCGGGTTGGCAAGGTGGAAATGCGGCAGAAGCAGAAGTTGCAGATTGGTGAGTTAAGGGCTGAAAACACACGGTGTTCAGCTGCCTTTGTATGAGACGTTCCCAGGACGCTGTAAGAGCACTGAGCAATGCGAGTGCTTTCCCAGCTTCCTAAAGAGCTGGAAGCAGGACAGTTGCTGGCTTGTCTCCAATTGAAGGATGGAGGCAGTGCTTTGTGCCTTCCACCTCTAGAGCAATGGAGGGCACGGCTGAGATCCAAGGGCCCTTTCTGACATAGGTGCATTCTGACACTCTCTGACCAGTGCACAATGGCGGTTTGTAAAAAGCCTATTGTCTGCTCCTGCTAAGCATGCGGAAGCACAGTCATCTGGGCCTCGTCCCCGTTGCTGAAGGGGAAGATGTAGACATTTCGTCTGACCCGGGTTGGCCAGGTGGATATGTGGCAGGAGCAGAAGTTCCACATCTGCGAGTTAAGCGCTGAAAAGAAATGGCATATCAGCTGCCTTTGTATGAGATGTTGCCAGGACACAGAAAGAGCACTGTTGAAAGCGAGTTCTTGCTCAGCTTCCTAAAGAGATGGAAGGAAGATGGTCTGTGGCTTGTCGCCGCTTGAGGGGGGGAGCCAGTGCATTGTGCATTCCACGTCGAGAGCAATGAAGGGCACGGCTGAGAGCAAAGGGGTCTTTCTGACATAGCTGCTTTCCGACACTCTCTCCAGCAGTGCACAATGGTGGTTGGAAAAAGGCGTGCAGTCTATCGCCTCCTAAGCACGTGGACGCTCAATCATTTGGGACTCAGCCCAGTTGCTTCAGGGGAAGATGTAGGCATTTCGTCTGAGCCGGGTTGGCAAGGTGGAATTGCGGCAGAAGCAGGATTCCTAAAGCTGCGAGTTAAGGGCTGGGAAGAAATGCCATTTGAGCTGCCTTGGTATGAGAATTTCCCCGGTCTGCTGTAACAGGACTGTGGAAAGCGAGTTGTTTGTCAGCATCCTAAAGAGCTGGAGGCAAGACAGTTTATGGCTTGTCTCCAATTGAAGGATGGAGGCAGTGCTTTCTGCCTTCCACCTCTAGAGCAATGGAGGGCACGGCTGAGAGCAAAGGGCCCTTTCTGACATAGGTGCATTCTGACACTCTCTTACACAGTCCACAATGGCGGTTTGTAAAAAGCCTATTGTCTGCTCCTGCTAAGCATGTGGCAGCACAATCATGTGGGCTTTGCCCCCGTTGCTTAAGGGGAAGATGTAGGCATTTCGTCTGAGCCGGGTTGGCAAGGTGGAACTGTGGCAGAAGCGGAAGTCCTAAAGCGGCCAGTTAAGCACTGGGAAGAAATGGCGTTTGAGCTGCCTCGGTATGAGAGTTTCCTCGTATGCTGTAACAGCACTGTGGAAAGCGAGTTCTTTCCCAGCTTCCTAAAGAGCTGGAGGCAAGACAGTTTATGGCTTGTCTCCCATTGAAGGATGGAGGCAGTGCTTTGTGCCTTCCACCTCTACAGCAATGGAGGGTGCGGCTGAGAGTAAAGGGGTCTTTCTGCCATTGGTGCTTTCTGACACTCTCCCAACCGTTGAACTTCGTGGTTAGTTAAAAGCCTATTGTCTCTCTCCTCCTCAGCATGTGGAACCACAATCCTATGGGCCTCATCCCCATTGCACAATGGGAAGATGTAGGCATATCGTCTGAGCCGGGTTGGCAAGGTGGAAACGTGCAGGATGCAGATGTCCCAGACTGGCGAGTGAAGTGCTGAAAAGAAACGGCGTTCAGCCTCCTTTGTATGAGATGTTCCCAGGACGCTGTAAGAGCACTGTGGAAAGGGAGTTTTTTCTCCACTTCCTAAAGAGCGGGAAGCAGGCCAAGATGTGGTTTGTCTCCAATTGATGGGTGGATCCAGAACCAGTGCCTTGTGCCTTCCACCTCGAGAGCAATGGAGGGTATGGCTGAGAGCAAAGGGGCCTTTCTGACATAGCTGCTTTCCGACGCTCTCTAAGCAGTGTAAAATGGTGGTTGGAAAAAGGCATGCAGTTTAGTGCCTCCTAAGCATGTGGATGCTCAATCATTTGGGAATCAGCACAGTCGCTTCAGGGGAAGATGTAGGCATTTCGTCTGAGCCGGGTTGGCAAGGTGGAAATGCGGCAGAAGCAGATGTTGCAGATTGGTGAGTTAAGGGCTGAAAAGACACGGTGTTCAGCTGCCTTTGTATGAGACGTTCCCAGGACGCTGTAAGAGCACTGTGCAATGCGAGTGCTTTCCCAGCTTCCTAAAGAGCTGGAAGCAGGACAGTTGCTGGCTTGTCTCCAATTGAAGGATGGAGGCAGTGCTTTGTGCCTTCCACCTCTAGAGCAATGGAGGGCACGGCTGAGATCCAAGGGCCCTTTCTGACATAGGTGCATTCTGACACTCTCTGAGCCAGTGCACAATGGCGGTTTGTAAAAAGCCTATTGTCTGCTCCTGCTAAGCATGCGGAAGCACAGTCATCTGGGCCTCATCCCCGTTGCTGAAGGGGAAGATGTAGACATTTCGTCTGACCCGGGTTGGCCAGGTGGATATGTGGCAGGAGCAGAAGTTCCAAATCTGCGAGTTAAGCACTGAAAAAAATGGCATATCAGCTGCCTTTGTATGAGATGTTGCCAGGACACAGAAAGAGCACTGTTGAAAGCGAGTTCTTGCTCAGCTTCCTAAAGAGATGGAAGGAAGATGGTCTGTGGCTTGTCGCCGCTTGAGGGGGGGAGCCAGTGCATTGTGCATTCCACGTCTAGAGCAATGAAGGGCACGGCTGAGAGCAAAGGGGTCTTTCTGACATAGCTGCTTTCCGACACTCTCTCCAGCAGTGCACAATGGTGGTTGGAAAACGGCGTGCAGTCTATCGCCTCTTAGGCACGTGGACGCTCAATCATTTGGGACTCAGCCCAGTTGCTTCAGGGGAAGATGTAGGCATTTCGTCTGAGCCTGGTTGGCCAGGTGGAATTGCGGCAGAAGCAGGAGTCCTACAGCTGCGAGTTAAGGGCTGGGGAGAAATGCCATTTGAGCTGCCTTGGTATGAGAAGTTCCCCGGTCTGCTGTAACAGGACTGTGGAAAGCGAGTTGTTTGTCAGCTTTCTAAAGAGCTAGAGGCCAGACAGTTTATGGATTGTCTCCAATTGAAGGATGGAGGCAGCGCTTTGTGCCTTCCACCTCTAGAGCAATGGAGGGCACGGCTGAGAGCAAAGGGCCCTTTCTGACATAGGTGCATTCTGACACTCTCTGACCCAGTGCACAATGGCGGTTTGTAAAAAGCCTATTGTCTGATCCTGCTAAGCATGTGGCAGCACAATCATGTGGGCTTCGCCCCCGTTGCTTAAGGGGAAGATGTAGGCATTTCTTCTGAGCCGGGTTGGCAAGGTGGAACTGTGGCAAAAGCGGAAGTCCTAAAGCGGCCAGTTAAGCACTGGGAAGAAATGGCGTTTGAGCTGCCTCGGTATGAGAGTTAACTCGTATGCTGTAACAGCACTGTGGAAAGCGAGTTCTTTCCCAGCTTCCTAAAGAGCTGGAGGCAAGAAAGTTTATGGCTTGTCTCCCTTTGAAGGATGGAGGCAGTGCTTTGTGCCTTCCACCTCTACAGCAATGGAGGACGCGGCTGAGAGTTAAGGGGTCTTTCTGCCATTGGTGCCTTCTGGCACTCTCCCAACCGTTGCACTTCGTGGTTAGTTAAAAGCCTATTGTCTCTCTCCTCCTCAGCATGTGGAACCACAATCCTATGGGCCTCATCCCCATTGCTCAAGGGGAAGATGTAGGCATTTCGTCTGAGCCGGGTTGGCAAGGTGGAAACGTGCAGGATGCAGATGTCCCAGACTGGCGAGTGAAGTGCTGAAAAGAAACGGCATTCAGCCTCCTTTGTATGAGATGTTCCCAGGACGCTGTAAGAGCACTGTGGAAAGGGAGTTTTTTCTCCACTTCCTAAAGAGCTGGAAGCAGGCCAAGATGTGGTTTGTCTCCCATTGAGGGGTGGATCCAGAACCAGTGCCTTGTGCCTTCCACCTCGAGAGCAATGGAGGGCATGGCTGAGAGCAAAGGGGCCTTTCTGACATAGCTGCTTTCCGACGCTCTCTAAGCAGTGTAAAATGGTGGTTGGAAAAAGGCATGCAGTTTATCGCCTCTGAAGCATGTGGATGCTCAATCCTTTGGGAATCAGCACAGTCGCTTCAGGGGAAGATGTAGGCATTTCGTCTGAGCCGGGTTGGCAAGGTGGAAATGTGGCAGAAGCAGATGTTGCAGATTGGTGAGTTAAGGGCTGAAAAGACACGGTGTTCAGCTGCCTTTGTATGAGACGTTCCCAGGACGCTGTAAGAGCACTGTGCAATGCGAGTGCTTTCCCAGCTTCCTAAAGAGCTGGAAGCAGGACAGTTGCTGGCTTGTCTCCAATTGAAGGATGGAGGCAGTGCTTTGTGCCTTCCACCTCTAGAGCAATGGAGGGCACGGCTGAGATCCAAGGGCCCTTTCTGACATAGGTGCATTCTGACACTCTCTGAGCCAGTGCACAATGGCGGTTTGTAAAAAGCCTATTGTCTGCACCTGCTAAGCCTGCGGAAGCACAGTCATCTGGGCCTCGTCCCCGTGGCTGAAGGGGAAGATGTAGACATTTCGTCTGAGCCGGGTTGGCCAGCTGGAAATGTGGCAGGAGCAGAAGTTCCAAATCTGCGAGTTAAGCGCTGAAAAGAAATGGCCTATCAGCTGCCTTTGTATGAGATGTTGCCAGGACACAGAAAGAGCACTGTTGAAAGCGAGTTCTTGCTCAGCTTCCTAAAGAGATGGAAGGAAGATGGTCTGTGGCTTGTCGCCGCTTGAGGGGGGGAGCCAGTGCATTGTGCATTCCACGTCGAGAGCAATGAAGGGCACGGCTGAGAGCAAAGGGGTCTTTCTGACATAGCTGCTTTCCGACACTCTCTCCAGCAGTGCACAATGGTGGTTGGAAAAAGGCGTGCAGTCTATCGCCTCCTAAGCACGTGGACGCTCAATCATTTGGGACTCAGCCCAGTTGCTTCAGGGGAAGATGTAGGCATTTCGTCTGAGCCGGGTTGGCAAGGTGGAATTGCGGCAGAAGCAGGAGTCCTACAGCTGCGAGTTAAGGGCTGGGAAGAAATGCCATTTGAGCTGCCTTGGTATGAGAAGTTCCCCGGTCTGCTGTAACAGGACTGTGGAAAGCGAGTTGTTTGTCAGCTTCCTAAAGAGCTGGAGGCAAGACAGTTTATGGCTTGTCTCCAATTGAAGGATGGAGGCAGTGCTTTGTGCCTTCCACCTCTAGAGCAATGGAGGGCACGGCTCAGAGCAAAGGGCCCTTTCTGACATAGGTGCATTCTGACACTCTCTGACCCAGTGCACAATGGCGGTTTGCAAAAAGCCTATTGTCTGCTCCTGCTAAGCATGTGGCAGCACAATCATGTGGGCTTCGCCCACGTTGCTTAAGGGGAAGATGTAGGCATTTCGTCTGAGGCGGGTTGGCAAGGTGGAACTGTGGCAGAAGCGGAAGTCCTAAAGCAGCCAGTTAAGCACTGGGAAGAAATGGCGTTTGAGCTGCCTCGGTATGAGAGTTTCCTCGTATGCTGTAACAGCACTGTGGAAAGCGAGTTCTTTCCCAGCTTCCTAAAGAGCTGGAGGCAAGACAGTTTATGGCTTGTCTCCCATTGAAGGATGGAGGCAGTGCTTTGTGCCTTCCACCTCTACAGCAATGGAGGGCGCGGCTGAGAGTTAAGGGGTCATTCTGCCATTGGTGCCTTCTGACACTCTCCCAACCGTTGCACTTCGTGGTTAGTTAAAAGCCTATTGTCTCTCTCCTCCTCAGCATGTGGAACCACAATCCTATGGGCCTCATCCCCATTGCTCAAGGGGAAGATGTAGGCATTTCGTCTGAGCCGGGTTGGCAAGGTGGAAACGTGCAGGATGCAGATGTCCCAGACTGGCGAGTGAAGTGCTGAAAAGAAACGGTGTTCAGCCTCCTTTGTATGAGATGTTCCCAGGAAGCTGTAAGAGCACTGTGGAAAGGGAGTTTTTTCTCCACTTCCTAAAGAGCTGGAAGCAGGCCAAGATGTGGTTTGTCTCCCATTGAGGGGTGGATCCAGAACCAGTGCCTTGTGCCTTCCACCTCGAGAGCAATGGAGGGCATGGCTGAGAGCAAAGGGGTCTTTCTGACATAGCTGCTTTCCGACGCTCTCTAAGCAGTGTAAAATGGTGGTTGGAAAAAGGCATGCAGGTTATCGCCTCCGAAGCATGTGGATGCTCAATCCTTTGGGAATCAGCACAGTCGCTTCAGGGGAAGATGTAGGCAGTTCGTCTGAGCCGGGTTGGCAAGGTGGAAATGCGGCAGAAGCAGATGTTGCAGATTGGTGAGTTAAGGGCTGAAAAGACACGGTGTTCAGCTGCCTTTGTATGAGACGTTCCCAGGACGCTGTAAGAGCAATGTGCAATGCGAGTGGTTTCCCAGCTTCCTAAAGAGCTGGAAGCAGGACAGTTGCTGGCTTGTCTCCCATTGAAGGATGGAGGCAGTGCTTTGTGCCTTCCACCTCTACAGCAATTGAGGGCGCGGCTGAGAGTTAAGGGGTCATTCTGCCATTGGTGCCTTCTGACACTCTCCCAACCGTTGCACTTCGTGGTTAGTTAAAAGCCTATTGTCTCTCTCCTCCTCAGCATGTGGAAGCACAATCCTATGGGCCTCATCCCCATTGCTCAAGGGGAAGATGTAGGCATTTCGTCTGAGCCGGGTTGGCAAGGTGGAAACGTGCAGGATGCAGATGTCCCAGACTGGCGAGTGAAGTGCTGAATAGAAACGGCGTTCAGCCTCCTTTGTATGAGATGTTCCCAGGAAGCTGTAAGAGCACTGTGGAAAGGGAGTTTTTTCTCCACTTACTAAAGAGCTGGAAGCAGGCCAAGATATGGTTTGTCTCCCAATGAGGGGTGGATCCAGAACCAGTGCCTTGTGCCTTCCACCTCGAGAGCAATGGAGGGCATGGCTGAGAGCAAAGGGGTCTTTCTGACATAGCTGCTTTCCGACGCTCTCTAAGCAGTGTAAAATGGTGGTTGGAAAAAGGCATGCAGGTTATCGCCTCCGAAGCATGTGGATGCTCAATCCTTTGGGAATCAGCACAGTCGCTTCAGGGGAAGATGTAGGCATTTCGTCTGAGCCGGGTTGGCAAGGTGGAAATGCGGCAGAAGCATATGTTGCAGATTGGTGAGTTAAGGGCTGAAAAGACACGGTGTTCAGCTGCCTTTGTATGAGACGTTCCCAGGACGCTGTAAGAGCACTGTGGAATGCGAGTGCTTTCCCAGCTTCCTAAAGAGCTGGAAGCAGGACAGTTGCTGTCTTGTCTCCAATTGAAGGATGGAGGCAGTGCTTTGTGCCTTCCACCTCTAGAGCAATGGAGGGCACGGCTGAGATCCAAGGGCCCTTTCTGACATAGGTGCATTCTGACACTCTCTGAGCCAGTGCACAATGGCGGTTTGTAAAAAGCCTATTGTCTGCTCCTGCTAAGCATGCGGAAGCACAGTCATCTGGGCCTCGTCCCCATTGCTGAAGGGGAAGATGTAGACATTTCGTCTGAGCCGGGTTGGCCAGCTGGAAATGTGGCAGGAGCAGAAGTTCCAAATCTGCGAGTTAAGCGCTGAAAAGAAATGGCCTATCAGCTGCCTTTGTATGAGATGTTGCCAGGACACAGAAAGAGCACTGTTGAAAGCGAGTTCTTGCTCAGCTTCCTAAAGAGATGGAAGGAAGATGGTCTGTGGCTTGTCGCCGCTTGAGGGGGGGAGCCAGTGCATTGTGCATTCCACGTCGAGAGCAATGAAGGGCACGGCTGAGAGCAAAGGGGTCTTTCTGACATAGCTGCTTTCCGACACTCTCTCCAGCAGTGCACAATGGTGGTTGGAAAAAGGCGTGCAGTCTATCGCCTCCTAAGCACGTGGACGCTCAATCATTTGGGACTCAGCCCAGTTGCTTCAGGGGAAGATGTAGGCATTTCGTCTGAGCCGGGTTGGCAAGGTGGAATTGCGGCAGAAGCAGGAGTCCTACAGCTGCGAGTTAAGGGCTGGGAAGAAATGCCATTTGAGCTGCCTTGGTATGAGAAGTTCCCCGGTCTGCTGTAACAGGACTGTGGAAAGCGAGTTGTTTGTCAGCTTCCTAAAGAGCTGGAGGCAAGACAGTTTATGGCTTGTCTCCAATTGAAGGATGGAGGCAGTGCTTTGTGCCTTCCACCTCTAGAGCAATGGAGGGCACGGCTCAGAGCAAAGGGCCCTTTCTGACATAGGTGCATTCTGACACTCTCTGACCCAGTGCACAATGGCGGTTTGTAAAAAGCCTATTGTCTGCTCCTGCTAAGCATGTGGCAGCACAATCATGTGGGCTTCGCCCCCGTTGCTTAAGGGGAAGATGTAGGCATTTCGTCTGAGGCGGGTTGGCAAGGTGGAACTGTGGCAGAAGCGGAAGTCCTAAAGCGGCCAGTTAAGCACTGGGAAGAAATGGCGTTTGAGCTGCCTCGGTATGAGAGTTTCCTCGTATGCTGTAACAGCACTGTGGAAAGCGAGTTCTTTCCCAGCTTCCTAAAGAGCTGGAGACAAGACAGTTTATGGCTTGTCTCCCATTGAAGGATGGAGGCAGTGCTTTGTGCCTTCCACCTCTACAGCAATGGAGGGCGCGGCTGAGAGTTAAGGGGTCATTCTGCCATTGGTGCCTTCTGACACTCTCCCAACCGTTGCACTTCGTGGTTAGTTAAAAGCCTATTGTCTCTCTCCTCCTCAGCATGTGGAACCACAATCCTATGGGCCTCATCCCCATTGCTCAAGGGGAAGATGTAGGCATTTCGTCTGAGCCGGGTTGGCAAGGTGGAAACGTGCAGGATGCAGATGTCCCAGACTGGCGAGTGAAGTGCTGAAAAGAAACGGCGTTCAGCCTCCTTTGTATGAGATGTTCCCAGGAAGCTGTAAGAGCACTGTGGAAAGGGAGTTTTTTCTCCACTTCCTAAAGAGCTGGAAGCAGGCCAAGATATGGTTTGTCTCCCAATGAGGGGTGGATCCAGAACCAGTGCCTTGTGCCTTCCACCTCGAGACCAATGGAGGGCATGGCTGAGAGCAAAGGGGTCTTTCTGACATAGCTGCTTTCCGACGCTCTCTAAGCAGTGTAAAATGGTGGTTGGAAAAAGGCATGCAGGTTATCGCCTCCGAAGCATGTGGATGCTCAATCCTTTGGGAATCAGCACAGTCGCTTCAGGGGAAGATGTAGGCATTTCGTCTGAGCCGGGTTGGCAAGGTGGAAATGCGGCAGAAGCAGATGTTGCAGATTGGTGAGTTAAGGGCTGAAAAGACACGGTGTTCAGCTGCCTTTGTATGAGACGTTCCCAGGACGCTGTAAGAGCACTGTGCAATGCGAGAGCTTTCCCAGCTTCCTAAAGAGCTGGAAGCAGGACAGTTGCTGGCTTGTCTCCAATTGAAGGATGGAGGCAGTGCTTTGTGCCTTCCACCTCTAGAGCAATGGAGGGCACGGCTGAGATCCAAGGGCCCTTTCTGACATAGGTGCATTCTGACACTCTCTGAGCCAGTGCACAATGGCGGTTTGTAAAAAGCCTATTGTCTGCTCCTGCTAAGCATGCGGAAGCACAGTCATCTGGGCCTCGTCCCCGTTGCTGAAGGGGAAGATGTAGACATTTCGTCTGAGCCGGGTTGGCCAGCTGGAAATGTGGCAGGAGCAGAAGTTCCAAATCTGCGAGTTAAGCGCTGAAAAGAAATGGCCTATCAGCTGCCTTTGTATGAGATGTTGCCAGGACACAGAAAGAGCACTGTTGAAAGCGAGTTCTTGCTCAGCTTCCTAAAGAGATGGAAGGAAGATGGTCTGTGGCTTGTCGCCGCTTGAGGGGGGGAGCCAGTGCATTGTGCATTCCACGTCGAGAGCAATGAAGGGCACGGCTGAGAGCAAAGGGGTCTTTCTGACATAGCTGCTTTCCGACACTCTCTCCAGCAGTGCACAATGGTGGTTGGAAAAAGGCGTGCAGTCTATCGCCTCCTAAGCACGTGGACGCTCAATCATTTGGGACTCAGCCCAGTTGCTTCAGGGGAAGATGTAGGCATTTCGTCTGAGCCGGGTTGGCAAGGTGGAATTGCGGCAGAAGCAGGAGTCCTACAGCTGCGAGTTAAGGGCTGGGAAGAAATGCCATTTGAGCTGCCTTGGTATGAGAAGTTCCCCGGTCTGCTGTAACAGGACTGTGGAAAGCGAGTTGTTTGTCAGCTTCCTAAAGAGCTGGAGGCAAGACAGTTTATGGCTTGTCTCCAATTGAAGGATGGAGGCAGTGCTTTGTGCCTTCCACCTCTAGAGCAATGGAGGGCACGGCTCAGAGCAAAGGGCCCTTTCTGACATAGGTGCATTCTGACACTCTCTGACCCAGTGCACAATGGCGGTTTGTAAAAAGCCTATTGTCTGCTCCTGCTAAGCATGTGGCAGCACAATCATGTGGGCTTCGCCCCCGTTGCTTAAGGGGAAGATGTAGGCATTTCGTCTGAGGCGGGTTGGCAAGGTGGAACTGTGGCAGAAGCGGAAGTCCTAAAGCGGCCAGTTAAGCACTGGGAAGAAATGGCGTTTGAGCTGCCTCGGTATGAGAGTTTCCTCGTATGCTGTAACAGCACTGTGGAAAGCGAGTTCTTTCCCAGCTTCCTAAAGAGCTGGAGGCAAGACAGTTTATGGCTTGTCTCCCATTGAAGGATGGAGGCAGTGCTTTGTGCCTTCCACCTCTACAGCAATGGAGGGCGCGGCTGAGAGTTAAGGGGTCATTCTGCCATTGGTGCCTTCTGACACTCTCCCAACCGTTGCACTTCGTGGTTAGTTAAAAGCCTATTGTCTCTCTCCTCCTCAGCATGTGGAACCACAATCCTATGGGCCTCATCCCCATTGCTCAAGGGGAAGATGTAGGCATTTCGTCTGAGCCGGGTTGGCAAGGTGGAAACGTGCAGGATGCAGATGTCCCAGAAAGGCGAGTGAAGTGCTGAAAAGAAACGGTGTTCAGCCTCCTTTGTATGAGATGTTCCCAGGAAGCTGTAAGAGCACTGTGGAAAGGGAGTTTTTTCTCCACTTCCTAAAGAGCTGGAAGCAGGCCAAGATATGGTTTGTCTCCCAATGAGGGGTGGATCCAGAACCAGTGCCTTGTGCCTTCCACCTCGAGAGCAATGGAGGGCATGGCTGAGAGCAAAGGGGTCTTTCTGACATAGCTGCTTTCCGACGCTCTCTAAGCAGTGTAAAATGGTGGTTGGAAAAAGGCATGCAGGTTATCGCCTCCGAAGCATGTGGATGCTCAATCCTTTGGGAATCAGCACAGTCGCTTCAGGGGAAGATGTAGGCATTTCGTCTGAGCCGGGTTGGCAAGGTGGAAATGCAGCAGAAGCATATGTTGCAGATTGGTGAGGTAAGGGCTGAAAAGACACGGTGTTCACCTGCCTTTGTATGAGACGTTCCCAGGACGCTGTAAGAGCACTGTGGAATGCGAGTGCTTTCCCAGCTTCCTAAAGAGCTGGAAGCAGGACAGTTGCTGTCTTGTCTCCAATTGAAGGATGGAGGCAGTGCTTTGTGCCTTCCACCTCTAGAGCAATGGAGGGCACGGCTGAGATCCAAGGGCCCTTTCTGACATAGGTGCATTCTGACACTCTCTGAGCCAGTGCACAATGGCGGTTTGTAAAAAGCCTATTGTCTGCTCCTGCTAAGCATGCGGAAGCACAGTCATCTGGGCCTCGTCCCCATTGCTGAAGGGGAAGATGTAGACATTTCGTCTGAGCCGGGTTGGCCAGCTGGAAATGTGGCAGGAGCAGAAGTTCCAAATCTGCGAGTTAAGCGCTGAAAAGAAATGGCCTATCAGCTGCCTTTGTATGAGATGTTGCCAGGACACAGAAAGAGCACTGTTGAAAGCGAGTTCTTGCTCAGCTTCCTAAAGAGATGGAAGGAAGATGGTCTGTGGCTTGTCGCCGCTTGAGGGGGGGAGCCAGTGCATTGTGCATTCCACGTCGAGAGCAATGAAGGGCACGGCTGAGAGCAAAGGGGTCTTTCTGACATAGCTGCTTTCCGACACTCTCTCCAGCAGTGCACAATGGTGGTTGGAAAAAGGCGTGCAGTCTATCGCCTCCTAAGCACGTGGACGCTCAATCATTTGGGACTCAGCCCAGTTGCTTCAGGGGAAGATGTAGGCATTTCGTCTGAGCCGGGTTGGCAAGGTGGAATTGCGGCAGAAGCAGGAGTCCTACAGCTGCGAGTTAAGGGCTGGGAAGAAATGCCATTTGAGCTGCCTTGGTATGAGAAGTTCCCCGGTCTGCTGTAACAGGACTGTGGAAAGCGAGTTGTTTGTCAGCTTCCTAAAGAGCTGGAGGCAAGACAGTTTATGGCTTGTCTCCAATTGAAGGATGGAGGCAGTGCTTTGTGCCTTCCACCTCTAGAGCAATGGAGGGCATGGCTCAGAGCAAAGGGCCCTTTCTGACATAGGTGCATTCTGACACTCTCTGACCCAGTGCACAATGGCGGTTTGTAAAATGCCTATTGTCTGCTCCTGCTAAGCATGTGGCAGCACAATCATGTGGGCTTCGCCCCCGTTGCTTAAGGGGAAGATGTAGGCATTTCGTCTGAGCCGGGTTGGCAAGGTGGAACTGTGGCAGAAGCGGAAGTCCTAAAGCGGCCAGTTAAGCACTGGGAAGAAATGGCGTTTGAGCTGCCTCGGTATGAGAGTTTCCTCGTATGCTGTAACAGCACTGTGGAAAGAGAGTTCTTTCCCAGCTTCCTAAAGAGCTGGAGGCAAGACAGTTTATGGCTTGTCTCCCATTGAAGGATGGAGGCAGTGCTTTGTGCCTTCCACCTCTACAGCAATGGAGGGCGCGGCTGAGAGTTAAGGGGTCATTCTGCCATTGGTGCCTTCTGACACTCTCCCAACCGTTGCACTTCGTCGTTAGTTAAAAGCCTATTGTCTCTCTCCTTCTCAGCATGTGGAAGCACAATCCTATGTGCCTCATCCCCATTGCTCAAGGGGAAGATGTAGGCATTTCGTCTGAGCCGGGTTGTCAAGGTGGAAACGTGCAGGATGCAGATGTCCCAGACTGGCGAGTGAAGTGCTGAAAAGAAACGGCGTTCAGCCTCCTATGTATGAGATGTTCCCAGGACGCTGTAACAGCACTGTGGAAAGGGAGTTTTTTCTCCACTTCCTAAAGAGATGGAAGCAGGCCAAGATGTGGTTTGTCTCCCATTGAGGGGTGGATCCAGAACCAGTGCCTTGTGCCTTCCACCTCGAGAGCAATGGAGGGCATGGCTGAGAGCAAAGGGGCCTTTCTGACATAGCTGCTTTCCGACGCTCTCAAAGCAGTGTAAAATGGTGGTTGGAAAAAGGCATGCAGGTTATCGCCTCCGGAGCATGTGGATGCTCAATCCTTTGGGAATCAGCACAGTCGCTTCAGGGGAAGATGTAGGCATTTCGTCTGAGCCGGGTTGGCAAGGTGGAAATGTGGCAGAAGCAGATGTTGCAGATTGGTGAGTTAAGGGCTGAAAAGACACGGTGTTCAGCTGCCTTTGTATGAGACGTTCCCAGGACGCTGTAAGAGCACTGTGCAATGCGAGTGCTTTCCCAGCTTCCTAAAGAGCTGGAAGCAGGACAGTTGCTGGCTTGTCTCCAATTGAAGGATGGAGGCAGTGCTTTGTGCCTTCCACCTCTAGAGCAATGGAGGGCACGGCTGAGATCCAAGGGCCCTTTCTGACATAGGTGCATTCTGACACTCTCTGACCCAGTGCACAATGGCGGTTTGTAAAAAGCCTATTGTCTGCTCCTGCTAAGCCTGCGGAAGCACAGTCATCTGGGCCTCGTCCCCGTGGCTGAAGGGGAAGATGTAGACATTTCGTCTGAGCCGGGTTGGCCAGCTGGAAATGTGGCAGGAGCAGAAGTTCCAAATCTGCGAGTTAAGCGCTGAAAAGAAATGTCCTATCAGCTGCCTTTGTATGAGATGTTGCCAGGACACAGAAAGAGCACTGTTGAAAGCGAGTTCTTGCTCAGCTTCCTAAAGAGATGGAAGGAAGATGGTCTGTGGCTTGTCGCCGCTTGAGGGGGGGAGCCAGTGCATTGTGCATTCCACGTCGAGAGCAATGAAGGGCACGGCTGAGAGCAAAGGGGTCTTTCTGACATAGCTGCTTTCCGACACTCTCTCCAGCAGTGCACAATGGTGGTTGGAAAAAGGCGTGCAGTCTATCGCCTCCTAAGCACGTGGACGCTCAATCATTTGGGACTCAGCCCAGTTGCTTCAGGGGAAGATGTAGGCATTTCGTCTGAGCCGGGTTGGCAAGGTGGAATTGCGGCAGAAGCAGGAGTCCTACAGCTGCGAGTTAAGGGCTGGGAAGAAATGCCATTTGAGCTGCCTTGGTATGAGAAGTTCCCCGGTCTGCTGTAACAGGACTGTGGAAAGCGAGTTGTTTGTCAGCTTCCTAAAGAGCTGGAGGCAAGACAGTTTATGGCTTGTCTCCAATTGAAGGATGGAGGCAGTGCTTTGTGCCTTCCACCTCTAGAGCAATGGAGGGCACGGCTCAGAGCAAAGGGCCCTTTCTGACATAGGTGCATTCTGACACTCTCTGACCCAGTGCACAATGGCGGTTTGTAAAAAGCCTATTGTCTGCTCCTGCTAAGCATGTGGCAGCACAATCATGTGGGCTTCGCCCACGTTGCTTAAGGGGAAGATGTAGGCATTTCGTCTGAGGCGGGTTGGCAAGGTGGAACTGAGGCAGAAGCGGTAGTCCTAAAGCGGCCAGTTAAGCACTGGGAAGAAATGGCGTTTGAGCTGCCTCGGTATGAGAGTTTCCTCGTATGCTGTAACAGCACTGTGGAAAGCGAGTTCTTTCCCAGCTTCCTAAAGAGCTGGAGGCAAGACAGTTTATGGCTTGTCT
Source organism: Equus caballus (assembly GCF_041296265.1). Taxonomy (NCBI): domain Eukaryota; kingdom Metazoa; phylum Chordata; class Mammalia; order Perissodactyla; family Equidae; genus Equus; species Equus caballus. The sequence continues at coordinate 8,690,547 of NW_027222395.1, forward strand.
CCCATTGAAGGATGGAGGCAGTGCTTTGTGCCTTCCACCTCTACAGCAATGGAGGGCGCGGCTGAGAGTTAAGGGGTCATTCTGCCATTGGTGCCTTCTGACACTCTCCCAACCGTTGCACTTCGTCGTTAGTTAAAAGCCTATTGTCTCTCTCCTCCTCAGCATGTGGAACCACAATCCTATGGGCCTCATCCCCATTGCTCAAGGGGAAGATGTAGGCATTTCGTCTGAGCCGGGTTGGCAAGGTGGAAACGGGCAGGATGCAGATGTCCCAGACTGGCGAGTGAAGTGCTGAAAAGAAACGGTGTTCAGCCTCCTTTGTATGAGATGTTCCCAGGAAGCTGTAAGAGCACTGTGGAAAGGGAGTTTTTTCTCCACTTCCTAAAGAGCTGGAAGCAGGCCAAGATGTGGTTTGTCTCCCATTGAGGGGTGGATCCAGAACCAGTGCCTTGTGCCTTCCACCTCGAGAGCAATGGAGGGCATGGCTGAGAGCAAAGGGGTCTTTCTGACATAGCTGCTTTCCGACGCTCTCTAAGCAGTGTAAAATGGTGGTTGGAAAAAGGCATGCAGGTTATCGCCTCCGAAGCATGTGGATGCTCAATCCTTTGGGAATCAGCACAGTCGCTTCAGGGGAAGATGTAGGCAGTTCGTCTGAGCCGGGTTGGCAAGGTGGAAATGCGGCAGAAGCAGATGTTGCAGATTGGTGAGTTAAGGGCTGAAAAGACACGGTGTTCAGCTGCCTTTGTATGAGACGTTCCCAGGACGCTGTAAGAGCAATGTGCAATGCGAGTGGTTTCCCAGCTTCCTAAAGAGCTGGAAGCAGGACAGTTGCTGGCTTGTCTCCCATTGAAGGATGGAGGCAGTGCTTTGTGCCTTCCACCTCTACAGCAATGGAGGGCGCGGCTGAGAGTTAAGGGGTCATTCTGCCATTGGTGCCTTCTGACACTCTCCCAACCGTTGCACTTCGTGGTTAGTTAAAAGCCTATTGTCTCTCTCCTCCTCAGCATGTGGAAGCACAATCCTATGGGCCTCATCCCCATTGCTCAAGGGGAAGATGTAGGCATTTCGTCTGAGCCGGGTTGGCAAGGTGGAAACGTGCAGGATGCAGATGTCCCAGACTGGCGAGTGAAGTGCTGAATAGAAAGGGCGTTCAGCCTCCTTTGTATGAGATGTTCCCAGGAAGCTGTAAGAGCACTGTGGAAAGGGAGTTTTTTCTCCACTTACTAAAGAGCTGGAAGCAGGCCAAGATATGGTTTGTCTCCCAATGAGGGGTGGATCCAGAACCAGTGCCTTGTGCCTTCCACCTCGAGAGCAATGGAGGGCATGGCTGAGAGCAAAGGGGTCTTTCTGACATAGCTGCTTTCCGACGCTCTCTAAGCAGTGTAAAATGGTGGTTGGAAAAAGGCATGCAGGTTATCGCCTCCGAAGCATGTGGATGCTCAATCCTTTGGGAATCAGCACAGTCGCTTCAGGGGAAGATGTAGGCATTTCGTCTGAGCCGGGTTGGCAAGGTGTAAATGCGGCAGAAGCATATGTTGCAGATTGGTGAGTTAAGGGCTGAAAAGACACGGTGTTCAGCTGCCTTTGTATGAGACGTTCCCAGGACGCTGTAAGAGCACTGTGGAATGCGAGTGCTTTCCCAGCTTCCTAAAGAGCTGGAAGCAGGACAGTTGCTGTCTTGTCTCCAATTGAAGGATGGAGGCAGTGCTTTGTGCCTTCCACCTCTAGAGCAATGGAGGGCACGGCTGAGATCCAAGGGCCCTTTCTGACATAGGTGCATTCTGACACTCTCTGAGCCAGTGCACAATGGCGGTTTGTAAAAAGCCTATTGTCTGCTCCTGCTAAGCATGCAGAAGCACAGTCATCTGGGCCTCGTCCCCATTGCTGAAGGGGAAGATGTAGACATTTCGTCTGAGCCGGGTTGGCCAGCTGGAAATGTGGCAGGAGCAGAAGTTCCAAATCTGCGAGTTAAGCGCTGAAAAGAAATGGCCTATCAGCTGCCTTTGTATGAGATGTTGCCAGGACACAGAAAGAGCACTGTTGAAAGCGAGTTCTTGCTCAGCTTCCTAAAGAGATGGAAGGAAGATGGTCTGTGGCTTGTCGCCGCTTGAGGGGGGGAGCCAGTGCATTGTGCATTCCACGTCGAGAGCAATGAAGGGCACGGCTGAGAGCAAAGGGGTCTTTCTGACATAGCTGCTTTCCGACACTCTCTCCAGCAGTGCACAATGGTGGTTGGAAAAAGGCGTGCAGTCTATCGCCTCCTAAGCACGTGGACGCTCAATCATTTGGGACTCAGCCCAGTTGCTTCAGGGGAAGATGTAGGCATTTCGTCTGAGCCGGGTTGGCAAGGTGGAATTGTGGCAGAAGCAGGAGTCCTACAGCTGCGAGTTAAGGGCTGGGAAGAAATGCCATTTGAGCTGCCTTGGTATGAGAAGTTCCCCGGTCTGCTGTAACAGGACTGTGGAAAGCGAGTTGTTTGTCAGCTTCCTAAAGAGCTGGAGGCAAGACAGTTTATGGCTTGTCTCCAATTGAAGGATGGAGGCAGTGCTTTGTGCCTTCCACCTCTAGAGCAATGGAGGGCACGGCTCAGAGCAAAGGGCCCTTTCTGACATAGGTGCATTCTGACACTCTCTGACCCAGTGCACAATGGCGGTTTGTAAAAAGCCTATTGTCTGCTCCTGCTAAGCATGTGGCAGCACAATCATGTGGGCTTCGCCCCCGTTGCTTAAGGGGAAGATGTAGGCATTTCGTCTGAGGCGGGTTGGCAAGGTGGAACTGTGGCAGAAGCGGAAGTCCTAAAGCGGCCAGTTAAGCACTGGGAAGAAATGGCGTTTGAGCTGCCTCGGTATGAGAGTTTCCTCGTATGCTGTAACAGCACTATGGAAAGCGAGTTCTTTCCCAGCTTCCTAAAGAGCTGGAGGCAAGACAGTTTATGGCTTGTCTCCCATTGAAGGATGGAGGCAGTGCTTTGTGCCTTCCACCTCTACAGCAATGGAGGGCGCGGCTGAGAGTTAAGGGGTCATTCTGCCATTGGTGCCTTCTGACACTCTCCCAACCGTTGCACTTCGTGGTTAGTTAAAAGCCTATTGTCTCTCTCCTCCTCAGCATGTGGAACCACAATCCTATGGGCCTCATCCCCATTGCTCAAGGGGAAGATGTAGGCATTTCGTCTGAGCCGGGTTGGCAAGGTGGAAACGTGCAGGATGCAGATGTCCCAGACTGGCGAGTGAAGTGCTGAAAAGAAACGGCGTTCAGCCTCCTTTGTATGAGATGTTCCCAGGAAGCTGTAAGAGCACTGTGGAAAGGGAGTTTTTTCTCCACTTCCTAAAGAGCTGGAAGCAGGCCAAGATATGGTTTGTCTCCCAATGAGGGGTGGATCCAGAACCAGTGCCTTGTGCCTTCCACCTCGAGAGCAATGGAGGGCATGGCTGAGAGCAAAGGGGTCTTTCTGACATAGCTGCTTTCCGACGCTCTCTAAGCAGTGTAAAATGGTGGTTGGAAAAAGGCATGCAGGTTATCGCCTCCGAAGCATGTGGATGCTCAATCCTTTGGGAATCAGCACAGTCGCTTCAGGGGAAGATGTAGGCATTTCGTCTGAGCCGGGTTGGCAAGGTGGAAATGCGGCAGAAGCATATGTTGCAGATTGGTGAGTTAAGGGCTGAAAAGACACGGTGTTCAGCTGCCTTTGTATGAGACGTTCCCAGGACGCTGTAAGAGCACTGTGGAATGCGAGTGCTTTCCCAGCTTCCTAAAGAACTGGAAGCAGGACAGTTGCTGTCTTGTCTCCAATTGAAGGATGGAGGCAGTGCTTTGTGCCTTCCACCTCTAGAGCAATGGAGGGCACGGCTGAGATCCAAGGGCCCTTTCTGACATAGGTGCATTCTGACACTCTCTGACCCAGTGCACAATGGTGGTTTGTAAAAAGCCTATTGTCTGCTCCTGCTAAGCATGCGGAAGCACAGTCATCTGGGCCTCGTCCCCGTTGCTGAAGGGGAAGATGTAGACATTTCGTCTGAGCCGGGTTGGCCAGCTGGAAATGTGGCAGGAGCAGAAGTTCCAAATCTGCGAGTTAAGCGCTGAAAAGAAATGGCCTATCAGCTGCCTTTGTATGAGATGTTGCCAGGACACAGAAAGAGCACTGTTGAAAGCGAGTTCTTGCTCAGCTTCCTAAAGAGATGGAAGGAAGATGGTCTGTGGCTTGTCGCCGCTTGAGGGGGGGAGCCAGTGCATTGTGCATTCCACGTCGAGAGCAATGAAGGGCACGGCTGAGAGCAAAGGGGTCTTTCTGACATAGCTGCTTTCCGACACTCTCTCCAGCAGTGCACAATGGTGGTTGGAAAAAGGCGTGCAGTCTATCGCCTCCTAAGCACGTGGACGCTCAATCATTTGGGACTCAGCCCAGTTGCTTCAGGGGAAGATGTAGGCATTTCGTCTGAGCCGGGTTGGCAAGGTGGAATTGCGGCAGAAGCAGGAGTCCTACAGCTGCGAGTTAAGGGCTGGGAAGAAATGCCATTTGAGCTGCCTTGGTATGAGAAGTTCCCCGGTCTGCTGTAACAGGACTGTGGAAAGCGAGTTGTTTGTCAGCTTCCTAAAGAGCTGGAGGCAAGACAGTTTATGGCTTGTCTCCAATTGAAGGATGGAGGCAGTGCTTTGTGCCTTCCACCTCTAGAGCAATGGAGGGCACGGCTCAGAGCAAAGGGCCCTTTCTGACATAGGTGCATTCTGACACTCTCTGACCCAGTGCACAATGGCGGTTTGTAAAAAGCCTATTGTCTGCTCCTGCTAAGCATGTGGCAGCACAATCATGTGGGCTTCGCCCCTGTTGCTTAAGGGGAAGATGTAGGCATTTCGTCTGAGCCGGGTTGGCAAGGTGGAACTGTGGCAGAAGCGGAAGTCCTAAAGCGGCCAGTTAAGCACTGGGAAGAAATGGCGTTTGAGCTGCCTCGGTATGAGAGTTTCCTCGTATGCTGTAACAGCACTGTGGAAAGCGAGTTCTTTCCCAGCTTCCTAAAGAGCTGGAGGCAAGACAGTTTATGGCTTCTCTCCCATTGAAGGATGGAGGCAGTGCTTTGTGCCTTCCACCTCTACAGCAATGGAGGGCGCGGCTGAGAGTTAAGGGGTCATTCTGCCATTGGTGCCTTCTGACACTCTCCCAACCGTTGCACTTCGTGGTTAGTTAAAAGCCTATTGTCTCTCTCCTCCTCAGCATGTGGAACCACAATCCTATGGGCCTCATCCCCATTGCTCAAGGGGAAGATGTAGGCATTTCGTCTGAGCCGGGTTGGCAAGGTGGAAACATGCAGGATGCAGATGTCCCAGACTGGCGAGTGAAGTGCTGAAAAGAAACGGCGTTCAGCCTCCTTTGTATGAGATGTTCCCAGGAAGCTGTAAGAGCACTCTGGAAAGGGAGTTTTTTCTCCACTTCCTAAAGAGCTGGAAGCAGGCCAAGATGTGGTTTGTCTCCCATTGAGGGGTGGATCCAGAACCAGTGCCTTGTGCCTTCCACCTCGAGAGCAATGGAGGGCATGGCTGAGAGCAAAGGGGCCTTTCTGACATAGCTGCTTTCCGACGCTCTCTAAGCAGTGTAAAATGGTGGTTGGAAAAAGGCATGCAGGTTATCGCCTCCGAAGCATGTGGATGCTCAATCCTTTGGGAATCAGCACAGTCGCTTCAGGGGAAGATGTAGGCATTTCGTCTGAGCCGGGTTGGCAAGGTGGAAATGCGGCAGAAGCAGATGTTGCAGATTGGTGAGTTAAGGGCTGAAAAGACACGGTGTTCAGCTGCCTTTGTATGAGACGTTCCCAGGACGCTGTTAGAGCACTGTGCAATGCGAGTGCTTTCCCAGCTTCCTAAAGAGCTGGAAGCAGGACAGTTGCTGTCTTGTCTCCAATTGAAGGATGGAGGCAGTGCTTTGTGCCTTCCACCTCTAGAGCAATGGAGGGCACGGCTGAGATCCAAGGGCCCTTTCTGACATAGGTGCATTCTGACACTCTCTGAGCCAGTGCACAATGGCGGTTTGTAAAAAGCCTATTGTCTGCTCCTGCTAAGCATGCGGAAGCACAGTCATCTGGGCCTCGTCCCCGTTGCTGAAGGGGAAGATGTAGACATTTCGTCTGAGCCGGGTTGGCCAGCTGGAAATGTGGCAGGAGCAGAAGTTCCAAATCTGCGAGTTAAGCGCTGAAAAGAAATGGCCTATCAGCTGCCTTTGTATGAGATGTTGCCAGGACACAGAAAGAGCACTGTTGAAAGCGAGTTCTTGCTCAGCTTCCTAAAGAGATGGAAGGAAGATGGTCTGTGGCTTGTCGCCGCTTGAGGGGGGGAGCCAGTGCATTGTGCATTCCACGTCGAGAGCAATGAAGGGCACGGCTGAGAGCAAAGGGGTCTTTCTGACATAGCTGCTTTCCGACACTCTCTCCAGCAGTGCACAATGGTGGTTGGAAAAAGGCGTGCAGTCTATCGCCTCCTAAGCACGTGGACGCTCAATCATTTGGGACTCAGCCCAGTTGCTTCAGGGGAAGATGTAGGCATTTCGTCTGAGCCGGGTTGGCAAGGTGCAATTGCGGCAGAAGCAGGAGTCCTACAGCTGCGAGTTAAGGGCTGGGAAGAAATGCCATTTGAGCTGCCTTGGTATGAGAAGTTCCCCGGTCTGCTGTAACAGGACTGTGGAAAGCGAGTTGTTTGTCAGCTTCCTAAAGAGCTGGAGGCAAGACAGTTTATGGCTTGTCTCCAATTGAAGGATGGAGGCAGTGCTTTGTGCCTTCCACCTCTAGAGCAATGGAGGGCACGGCTGAGAGCAAAGGGCCCTTTCTGACATAGGTGCATTCTGACACTCTCTGACCCAGTGCACAATGGCGGTTTGTAAAAAGCCTATTGTCTGCTCCTGCTAAGCATGTGGCAGCACAATCATGTGGGCTTCGCCCCCGTTGCTTAAGGGCAAGATGTAGGCATTTCGTCTGAGCCGGGTTGGCAAGGTGGAACTGTGGCAGAAGCGGAAGTCCTAAAGCGGCCAGTTAAGCACTGGGAAGAAATGGCGTTTGAGCTGCCTCGGTATGAGAGTTTCCTCGTATGCTGTAACAGCACTATGGAAAGCGAGTTCTTTCCCAGCTTCCTAAAGAGCTGGAGGCAAGACAGTTTATGGCTTGTCTCCCATTGAAGGATGGAGGCAGTGCTTTGTGCCTTCCACCTCTACAGCAATGGAGGGCGCGACTGAGAGTTAAGGGGTCATTCTGCCATTGGTGTCTTCTGACACTCTCCCAACCGTTGCACTTCGTGGTTAGTTAAAAGCCTATTGTCTCTCTCATCCTCAGCATGTGGAACCACAATCCTATGGGCCTCATCCCCATTGCTCAAGGGGAAGATGTAGGCATTTCGTCTGAGCCGGGTTGGCAAGGTGGAAACGTGCAGGATGCAGATGTCCCAGACTGGCGAGTGAAGTGCTGAAAAGAAACGGCGTTCAGCCTCCTTTGTATGAGATGTTCCCAGGAACCTGTAAGAGCACTGTGGAAAGGGAGTTTTTTCTCCACTTCCTAAAGTGCTGGAAGCAGGCCAAGATATGGTTTGTCTCCCAATGAGGGGTGGATCCAGAACCAGTGCCTTGTGCCTTCCACCTCGAGAGCAATGGAGGGCATGGCTGAGAGCAAAGGGGTCTTTCTGACATAGCTGCTTTCCGACGCTCTCTAAGCAGTGTAAAATGGTGGTTGGAAAAAGGCATGCAGGTTATCGCCTCCGAAGCATGTGGATGCTCAATCCTTTGGGAATCAGCACAGTCGCTTCAGGGGAAGATGTAGGCATTTCGTCTGAGCCGGGTTGGCAAGGTGGAAATGCGGCAGAAGCAGATGTTGCAGATTGGTGAGTTAAGGGCTGAAAAAACACGGTGTTCAGCTGCCTTTGTATGAGACGTTCCCAGGACGCTGTAAGAGCACTGTGGAATGCGAGTGCTTTCCCAGCTTCCTAAAGAGCTGGAAGCAGGACAGTTGCTGTCTTGTCTCCAATTGAAGGATGGAGGCAGTGCTTTGTGCCTTCCACCTCTAGAGCAATGGAGGGCACGGCTGAGATCCAAGGGCCCTTTCTGACATAGGTGCATTCTGACACTCTCTGAGCCAGTGCACAATGGCGGTTTGTAAAAAGCCTATTGTCTGCTCCTGCTAAGCATGCGGAAGCACAGTCATCTGGGCCTCGTCCCCGTTGCTGAAGGGGAAGATGTAGACATTTCGTCTGAGCCGGGTTGGCCAGGTGGAAATGTGGCAGGAGCAGAAGTTCCAAATCTGCGAGTTAAGCGCTGTAAAGAAATGGCATATCAGCTGCCTTTGTATGAGATGTTGCCAGGACACAGAAAGAGCACTGTTGAAAGCGAGTTCTTGCTCAGCTTCCTAAAGAGATGGAAGGAAGATGGTCTGTGGCTTGTCGCCGCTTGAGGGGGGGAGCCAGTGCATTGTGCATTCCACGTCGAGAGCAATGAAGGGCACGGCTGAGAGCAAAGGGTTCTTTCTGACATAGCTGCTTTCCGACACTCTCTCCAGCAGTGCACAATGGTGGTTGGAAAAAGGCATGCAGTCTATCGCCTCCTAAGCACGTGGACGCTCAATCATTTGGGACTCAGCCCAGTTGCTTCAGGGGAAGATGTAGGCATTTCGTCTGAGCCGGGTTGGCCAGGTGCAATTGCGGCAGAAGCAGGAGTCCAAAGCTGCGAGTTAAGGGCTGGGAAGAAATGCCATTTGAGCTGCCTTGGTATGAGAAGTTCCCCGGTCTGCTGTATCAGGACTGTGGAAAGCGAGTTGTTTGTCAGCGCCATAAAGAGCTGGAGGCAAGACAGTTTATGGCTTGTCTCCAATTGAAGGATGGAGGCAGTGCTTTGTGCCTTCCACCTCTAGAGCAATGGAGGGCACGGCTGAGAGCAAAGGGCCCTTTCTGACATAGGTGCATTCTGACACTCTCTGACCCAGTGCACAATGGCGGTTTGCAAAAAGCCTATTGTCTGCTCCTGCTAAGCATGCGGAAGCACAGTCATCTGGGCCTCGTCCCTGTTGCTGAAGGGGAAGATGTAGACATTTCGTCTGAGCTGGGTTGGCCAGCTGGAAATGTGGCAGGAGCAGAAGTTCCAAATCTGCGAGTTAAGCGCTGATAAGAAATGGCCTATCAGCTGCCTTTGTATGAGATGTTGCCAGGACACAGAAAGAGCACTGTTGAAAGCGAGTTCTTGCTCAGCTTCCTAAAGAGATGGAAGGAAGATGGTCTGTGGCTTGTCGCCGCTTGAGGGGGGGAGCCAGTGCATTGTGCATTCCACGTCGAGAGCAATGAAGGGCACGGCTGAGAGCAAAGGGGTCTTTCTGACATAGCTGCTTTCCGACACTCTCTCCAGCAGTGCACAATGGTGGTTGGAAAAAGGCGTGCAGTCTATCGCCTCCTAAGCACGTGGACGCTCAATCATTTGGGACTCAGCCCAGTTGCTTCAGGGGAAGATGTAGGCATTTCGTCTGAGCCGGGTTGGCAAGGTGGAATTGCGGCAGAAGCAGGAGTCCTACAGCTGCGAGTTAAGGGCTGGGAAGGAATGCCATTTGAGCTGCCTTGGTATGAGAAGTTCCCCGGTCTGCTGTAACAGGACTGTGGAAAGCGAGTTGTTTGTCAGCTTCCTAAAGAGCTGGAGGCAAGACAGTTTATGGCTTGTCTCCAATTGAAGGATGGAGGCAGTGCTTTGTGCCTTCCACCTCTAGAGCAATGGAGGGCACGGCTGAGAGCAAAGGGCCCTTTCTGACATAGGTGCATTCTGACACTCTCTGACCCAGTGCACAATGGCGGTTTGTAAAAAGCCTATTGTCTGCTCCTGCTAAGCATGTGGCAGCACAATCATGTGGGCTTCGCCCCCGTTGCTTAAGGGGAAGATGTAGGCATTTCGTCTGAGCCGGGTTGGCAAGGTGCAATTGCGGCAGAAGCAGGAGTCCTACAGCTGCGAGTTAAGGGCTGGGAAGAAATGCCATTTGAGCTGCCTTGGTATGAGAAGTTCCCCGGTCTGCTGTATCAGGACTGTGGAAAGCGAGTTGTTTGTCAGCGCCATAAAGAGCTGGAGGCAAGACAGTTTATGGCTTGTCTCCAATTGAAGGATGGAGGCAGTGCTTTGTGCCTTCCACCTCTAGAGCAATGGAGGGCACGGCTGAGAGCAAAGGGCCCTTTCTGACATAGGTGCATTCTGACACTCTCTGACCCAGTGCACAATGGCGGTTTGTAAAAAGCCTATTGTCTGCTCCTGCTAAGCATGCGGAAGCACAGTCATCTGGGCCTCGTCCCTGTTGCTGAAGGGGAAGATGTAGACATTTCGTCTGAGCTGGGTTGGCCAGCTGGAAATGCGGCAGGAGCAGAAGTTCCAAATCTGCGAGTTAAGCGCTGATAAGAAATGGCCTATCAGCTGCCTTTGTATGAGATGTTGCCAGGACACAGAAAGAGCACTGTTGAAAGCGAGTTCTTGCTCAGCTTCCTAAAGAGATGGAAGGAAGATGGTCTGTGGCTTGTCGCCGCTTGAGGGGGGGAGCCAGTGCATTGTGCATTCCACGTCGAGAGCAATGAAGGGCACGGCTGAGAGCAAAGGGGTCTTTCTGACATAGCTGCTTTCCGACACTCTCTCCAGCAGTGCACAATGGTGGTTGGAAAAAGGCGTGCAGTCTATCGCCTCCTAAGCACGTGGACGCTCAATCATTTGGGACTCAGCCCAGTTGCTTCAGGGGAAGATGTAGGCATTTCGTCTGAGCCGGGTTGGCAAGGTGGAATTGCGGCAGAAGCAGGAGTCCTACAGCTGCGAGTTAAGGGCTGGGAAGGAATGCCATTTGAGCTGCCTTGGTATGAGAAGTTCCCCGGTCTGCTGTAACAGGACTGTGGAAAGCGAGTTGTTTGTCAGCTTCCTAAAGAGCTGGAGGCAAGACAGTTTATGGCTTGTCTCCAATTGAAGGATGGAGGCAGTGCTTTGTGCCTTCCACCTCTAGAGCAATGGAGGGCACGGCTGAGAGCAAAGGGCCCTTTCTGACATAGGTGCATTCTGACACTCTCTGACCCAGTGCACAATGGCGGTTTGTAAAAAGCCTATTGTCTGCTCCTACTAAGCATGTGGCAGCACAATCATGTGGGCTTCGCCCCCGTTGCTTAAGGGGAAGATGTAGGCATTTCGTCTGAGCCGGGTTGGCAAGGTGGAACTGTGGCAGAAGCGGAAGTCCTAAAGCGGCCAGTTAAGCACTGGGAAGAAATGGCGTTTGAGCTGCCTCGGTATGAGAGTTTCCTCGTATGCTGTAACAGCACTGTGGAAAGAGAGTTCTTTCCCAGCTTCCTAAAGAGCTGGAGGCAAGACAGTTTATGGCTTGTCTCCCATTGAAGGATGGAGGCAGTGCTTTGTGCCTTCAACCTCTACAGCAATGGAGGGCGCGGCTGAGAGTTAAGGGGTCATTCTGCCATTGGTGCCTTCTGACACTCTCCCAACCGTTGCACTTCGTGGTTAGTTAAAAGCCTATTGTCTCTCTCCTCCTCAGCATGTGGAACCACAATCCTATGGGCCTCATCCCCATTGCACAATGGGAAGATGTAGGCATATCGTCTGAGCCGGGTTGGCAAGGTGGAAACGTGCAGGATGCAGATGTCCCAGACTGGCGAGTGAAGTGCTGAAAAGAAACGGCGTTCAGCCTCCTTTGTATGAGATGTTCCCAGGAAGATGTAAGAGCACTGTGGAAAGGGAGTTTTTTCTCCACTTCCTAAAGAGCTGGAAGCAGGCCAAGAGGTGGTTTGTCTCCCTTTGAGGGGTGGATCCAGAACCAGTGCCTTGTGCCTTCCACCTCGAGAGCAATGGAGGGCATGGCTGAGAGCAAAGGGGCCTTTCTGACATAGCTGCTTTCCGACGCTCTCTAAGCAGTGTAAAATGGTGATTGGGAAAAGGCATGCAGTTTATCGCCTCCTAAGCATGTGGATGCTCAATCCTTTGGGAATCAGCACAGTCGCTTCAGGGGAAGATGTAGGCATTTCGTCTGAGCCGGGTTGGCAAGGTGGAAATGCGGCAGAAGCAGATGTTGCAGATTGGTGAGTTAAGGGCTGAAAAGACACGGTGTTCAGCTGCCTTTGTATGAGACGTTCCCAGGACGCTGTAAGAGCACTGTGGAATGCGAGTGCTTTCCCAGCTTCCTAAAGAGCTGGAAGCAGGACAGTTGCTGTCTTGTCTCCAATTGAAGGATGGAGGCAGTGCTTTGTGCCTTCCACCTCTAGAGCAATGGAGGGCACGGCTGAGATCCAAGGGCCCTTTCTGACATAGGTGCATTCTGACACTCTCTGAGCCAGTGCACAATGGCGGTTTGTAAAAAGCCTATTGTCTGCTCCTGCTAAGCATGCGGAAGCACAGTCATCTGGGCCTCGTCCCCGTTGCTGAAGGGGAAGATGTAGACATTTCGTCTGAGCCGGGTTGGCCAGGTGGAAATGTGGCAGGAGCAGAAGTTCCAAATCTGCGAGTTAAGCACTGAAAAGAAATGGCATATCAGCTGCCTTTGTATGAGATGTTGCCAGGACACAGAAAGAGCACTGTTGAAAGCGAGTTCTTGCTCAGCTTCCTAAAGAGATGGAAGGAAGATGGTCTGAGGCTTGTCGCCGTTTGAGGGGGGGAGCCAGTGCATTGTGCATTCCACGTCGAGAGCAATGAAGGGCACGGCTGAGAGCAAAGGGTTCTTTCTGACATAGCTGCTTTCCGACACTCTCTCCAGCAGTGCACAATGGTGGTTGTAAAAAGGCATGCAGTCTATCGCCTCCTAAGCACGTCGACGCTCAATCATTTGGGACTCAGCCCAGTTGCTTCAGGGGAAGATGTAGGCATTTCGTCTGAGCCGGGTTGGCAAGGTGGAATTGCGGCAGAAGCAGGACTCCTACAGCTGCGAGTTAAGGGCTGGGAAGAAATGCCATTTGAGCTGCCTTGGTATGAGAAGTTCCACGGTCTGCTGTATCAGGACTGTGGAAAGCGAGTTGTTTGTCAGCGCCATAAAGAGCTGGAGGCAAGACAGTTTATGGGTTGTCTCCAATTGAAGGATGGAGGCAGTGCTTTGTGCCTTCCACCTCTAGAGCAATGGAGGGCACGGCTGAGATCCAAGGGCCCTTTCTGACATAGGTGCATTCTGACACTCTCTGAGCCAGTGCACAATGGCGGTTTGTAAAAAGCCTATTGTCTGCTCCTGCTAAGCATGCGGAAGCACAGTCATCTGGGCCTCGTCCCCGTTGCTGAAGGGGAAGATGTAGACATTTCGTCTGAGCCGGGTTGGCCAGCTGGAAATGTGGCAGGAGCAGAAGTTCCAAATCTGCGAGTTAAGCGCTGAAAAGAAATGGCCTATCAGCTGCCTTTGTATGAGATGTTGCCAGGACACAGAAAGAGCACTGTTGAAAGCGAGTTCTTGCTCAGCTTCCTAAAGAGATGGAAGGAAGATGGTCTGTGGCTTGTCGCCGCTTGAGGGGGGGAGCCAGTGCATTGTGCATTCCACGTCGAGAGCAATGAAGGGCACGGCTGAGAGCAAAGGGGTCTTTCTGACATAGCTGCTTTCCGACACTCTCTCCAGCAGTGCACAATGGTGGTTGGAAAAAGGCGTGCAGTCTATCGCCTCCTAAGCACGTGGACGCTCAATCATTTGGGACTCAGCCCAGTTGCTTCAGGGGAAGATGTAGGCATTTCGTCTGAGCCGGGTTGGCAAGGTGGAATTGCGGCAGAAGCAGGAGTCCTACAGCTGCGAGTTAAGGGCTGGGAAGAAATGCCATTTGAGCTGCCTTGGTATGAGAAGTTCCCCGGTCTGCTGTAACAGGACTGTGGAAAGCGAGTTGTTTGTCAGCTTCCTAAAGAGCTGAAGGCAAGACAGTTTATGGCTTGTCTCCAATTGAAGGATGGAGGCAGTGCTTTGTGCCTTCCACCTCTAGAGCAATGGAGGGCACGGCTCAGAGCAAAGGGCCCTTTCTGACATAGGTGCATTCTGACACTCTCTGACCCAGTGCACAATGGCGGTTTGTAAAAAGCCTATTGTCTGCTCCTGCTAAGCATGTGGCAGCACAATCATGTGGGCTTCGCCCCCGTTGCTTAAGGGGAAGATGTAGGCATTTCGTCTGAGCCGGGTTGGCAAGGTGGAACTGTGGCAGAAGCGGAAGTCCTAAAGCGGCCAGTTAAGCACTGGGAAGAAATGGCGTTTGAGCTGCCTCGGTATGAGAGTTTCCTCGTATGCTGTAACAGCACTGTGGAAAGCGAGTTCTTTCCCAGCTTCCTAAAGAGCTGGAGGCAAGACAGTTTATGGCTTGTCTCCCATTGAAGGATGGAGGCAGTGCTTTGTGCCTTCCACCTCTACAGCAATGGAGGGCGCGGCTGAGAGTTAAGGGGTCATTCTGCCATTGGTGCCTTCTGACACTCTCCCAACCGTTGCACTTCGTGGTTAGTTAAAAGCCTATTGTCTCTCTCCTCCTCAGCATGTGGAACCACAATCCTATGGGCCTCATCCCCATTGCACAATGGGAAGATGTAGGCATATCGTCTGAGCCGGGTTGGCAAGGTGGAAACGTGCAGGATGCAGATGTCCCAGACTGGCGAGTGAAGTGCTGAAAAGAAACGGCGTTCAGCCTCCTTTGTATGAGATGTTCCCAGGAAGATGTAAGAGCACTGTGGAAAGGGAGTTTTTTCTCCACTTCCTAAAGAGCTGGAAGCAGGCCAAGAGGTGGTTTGTCTCCCTTTGAGGGGTGGATCCAGAACCAGTGCCTTGTGCCTTCCACCTCGAGAGCAATGGAGGGCATGGCTGAGAGCAAAGGGGCCTTTCTGACATAGCTGCTTTCCGACGCTCTCTAAGCAGTGTAAAATGGTGATTGGGAAAAGGCATGCAGTTTATCGCCTCCTAAGCATGTGGATGCTCAATCCTTTGGGAATCAGCACAGTCGCTTCAGGGGAAGATGTAGGCATTTCGTCTGAGCCGGGTTGGCAAGGTGGAAATGCGGCAGAAGCAGATGTTGCAGATTGGTGAGTTAAGGGCTGAAAAGACACGGTGTTCAGCTGCCTTTGTATGAGACGTTCCCAGGACGCTGTAAGAGCACTGTGGAATGCGAGTGCTTTCCCAGCTTCCTAAAGAGCTGGAAGCAGGACAGTTGCTGTCTTGTCTCCAATTGAAGGATGGAGGCAGTGCTTTGTGCCTTCCACCTCTAGAGCAATGGAGGGCACGGCTGAGATCCAAGGGCCCTTTCTGACATAGGTGCATTCTGACACTCTCTGAGCCAGTGCACAATGGCGGTTTGTAAAAAGCCTATTGTCTGCTCCTGCTAAGCATGCGGAAGCACAGTCATCTGGGCCTCGTCCCCGTTGCTGAAGGGGAAGATGTAGACATTTCGTCTGAGCCGGGTTGGCCAGCTGGAAATGTGGCAGGAGCAGAAGTTCCAAATCTGCGAGTTAAGCACTGAAAAGAAATGGCATATCAGCTGCCTTTGTATGAGATGTTGCCAGGACACAGAAAGAGCACTGTTGAAAGCGAGTTCTTGCTCAGCTTCCTAAAGAGATGGAAGGAAGATGGTCTGTGGCTTGTCGCCGCTTGAGGGGGGGAGCCAGTGCATTGTGCATTCCACGTCGAGAGCAATGAAGGGCACGGCTGAGAGCAAAGGGTTCTTTCTGACATAGCTGCTTTCCGACACTCTCTCCAGCAGTGCACAATGGTGGTTGTAAAAAGGCATGCAGTCTATCGCCTCCTAAGCACGTGGACGCTCAATCATTTGGGACTCAGCCCAGTTGCTTCAGGGGAAGATGTAGGCATTTCGTCTGAGCCGGGTTGGCAAGGTGGAATTGCGGCAGAAGCAGGAGTCCTACAGCTGCGAGTTAAGGGCTGGGAAGAAATGCCATTTGAGCTGCCTTGGTATGAGAAGTTCCCCGGTCTGCTGTATCAGGACTGTGGAAAGCGAGTTGTTTGTCAGCGCCATAAAGAGCTGGAGGCAAGACAGTTTATGGGTTGTCTCCAATTGAAGGATGGAGGCAGTGCTTTGTGCCTTCCACCTCTAGAGCAATGGAGGGCACGGCTGAGATCCAAGGGCCCTTTCTGACATAGGTGCATTCTGACACTCTCTGAGCCAGTGCACAATGGCGGTTTGTAAAAAGCCTATTGTCTGCTCCTGCTAAGCATGCGGAAGCACAGTCATCTGGGCCTCGTCCCCGTTGCTGAAGGGGAAGATGTAGACATTTCGTCTGAGCCGGGTTGGCCAGCTGGAAATGTGGCAGGAGCAGAAGTTCCAAATCTGCGAGTTAAGCGCTGAAAAGAAATGGCCTATCAGCTGCCTTTGTATGAGATGTTGCCAGGACACAGAAAGAGCACTGTTGAAAGCGAGTTCTTGCTCAGCTTCCTAAAGAGATGGAAGGAAGATGGTCTGTGGCTTGTCGCCGCTTGAGGGGGGGAGCCAGTGCATTGTGCATTCCACGTCGAGAGCAATGAAGGGCACGGCTGAGAGCAAAGGGGTCTTTCTGACATAGCTGCTTTCCGACACTCTCTCCAGCAGTGCACAATGGTGGTTGGAAAAAGGCGTGCAGTCTATCGCCTCCTAAGCACGTGGACGCTCAATCATTTGGGACTCAGCCCAGTTGCTTCAGGGGAAGATGTAGGCATTTCGTCTGAGCCGGGTTGGCAAGGTGGAATTGCGGCAGAAGCAGGACTCCTACAGCTGCGAGTTAAGGGCTGGGAAGAAATGCCATTTGAGCTGCCTTGGTATGAGAAGTTCCCCGGTCTGCTGTAACAGGACTGTGGAAAGCGAGTTGTTTGTCAGCTTCCTAAAGAGCTGGAGGCAAGACAGTTTATGGCTTGTCTCCAATTGAAGGATGGAGGCAGTGCTTTGTGCCTTCCACCTCTAGAGCAATGGAGGGCACGGCTGAGAGCAAAGGGCCCTTTCTGAAATAGGTGCATTCTGACACTCTCTGACCCAGTGCACAATGGCGGTTTGTAAAAAGCCTATTGTCTGCTCCTGCTAAGCATGTGGCAGCACAATCATGTGGGCTTCGCCCCCGTTGCTTAAGGGGAAGATGTAGGCATTTCGTCTGAGCCGGGTTGGCAAGGTGGAACTGTGGCAGAAGCGGAAGTCCTAAAGCGGCCAGTTAAGCACTGGGAAGAAATGGCGTTTGAGCTGCCTCGGTATGAGAGTTTCCTCGTATGCTGTAACAGCACTGTGGAAAGCGAGTTCTTTCCCAGCTTCCTAAGGAGCTGGAGGCAAGACAGTTTATGGCTTGTCTCCCATTGAAGGATGGAGGCAGTGCTTTGTGCCTTCCACCTCTACAGCAATGGAGGGCGCGGCTGAGAGTTAAGGGGTCATTCTGCCATTGGTGCCTTCTGACACTCTCCCAACCGTTGCACTTCGTGGTTAGTTAAAAGCCTATTGTCTCTCTCCTCCTCAGCATGTGGAACCACAATCCTATGGGCCTCATCCCCATTGCTCAAGGGAAAGATGTAGGCATTTCGTCTGAGCCGGGTTGGCAAGGTGGAAACGTGCAGGATGCAGATGTCCCAGACTGGCGAGTGAAGTGCTGAAAAGAAACGGCGTTCAGCCTCCTTTGTATGAGATGTTCCCAGGAACCTGTAAGAGCACTGTGGAAAAGGAGTTTTTTCTCCACTTCCTAAAGAGCTGGAAGAAGGCCAAGATATGGTTTGTCTCCCAATGAGGGGTGGATCCAGAACCAGTGCCTTGTGCCTTCCACCTCGAGAGCAATGGAGGGCATGGCTGAGAGCAAAGGGGTCTTTCTGACATAGCTGCTTTCCGACGCTCTCTAAGCAGTGTAAAATGGTGGTTGGAAAAAGGCATGCAGGTTATCGCCTCCGAAGCATGTGGATGCTCAATCCTTTGGGAATCAGCACAGTCGCTTCAGGGGAAGATGTAGGCATTTCGTCTGAGCCGGGTTGGCAAGGTGGAAATGCGGCAGAAGCAGATGTTGCAGATTGGTGAGTTAAGGGCTGAAAAGACACGGTGTTCAGCTGCCTTTGTATGAGACGTTCCCAGGACGCTGTAAGAGCACTGTGCAATGCGAGTGCTTTCCCAGCTTCCTAAAGAGCTGGAAGCAGGACAGTTGCTGTCTTGTCTCCAATTGAAGGATGGAGGCAGTGCTTTGTGCCTTCCACCTCTAGAGCAATGGAGGGCACGGCTGAGATCCAAGGGCCCTTTCTGACATAGGTGCATTCTGACACTCTCTGAGCCAGTGCACAATGGCGGTTTGTAAAAAGCCTATTGTCTGCTCCTGCTAAGCATGCGGAAGCACAGTCATCTGGGCCTCGTCCCCGTTGCTGAAGGGGAAGATGTAGACATTTCGTCTGAGCCGGGTTGGCCAGGTGGAAATGTGGCAGGAGCAGAAGTTCCAAATCTGCGAGTTAAGCGCTGAAAAGAAATGGCATATCAGCTGCCTTTGTATGAGATGTTGCCAGGACACAGAAAGAGCACTGTTGAAAGCGAGTTCTTGCTCAGCTTCCTAAAGAGATGGAAGGAAGATGGTCTGTGGCTTGTCGCCGCTTGAGGGGGGGAGCCAGTGCATTGTGCATTCCACGTCGAGAGCAATGAAGGGCACGGCTGAGAGCAAAGTGTTCTTTCTGACATAGCTGCTTTCCGACACTCTCTCCAGCAGTGCACAATGGTGGTTGGAAAAAGGCGTGCAGTCTATCGCCTCCTAAGCACGTGGACGCTCAATCATTTGGGACTCAGCCCAGTTGCTTCAGGGGAAGATGTAGGCATTTCGTCTGAGCCGGGTTGGCCAGGTGCAATTGCGGCAGAAGCAGGAGTCCTACAGCTGCGAGTTAAGGGCTGGGAAGAAATGCCATTTGAGCTGCCTTGGTATGAGAAGTTCCCCGGTCTGCTGTATCAGGACTGTGGAAAGCGAGTTGTTTGTCAGCGCCATAAAGAGCTGGAGGCAAGACAGTTTATGGCTTGTCTCCAATTGAAGGATGGAGGCAGTGCTTTGTGCCTTCCACCTCTAGAGCAATGGAGGGCACGGCTGAGAGCAAAGGGCCCTTTCTGACATAGGTGCATTCTGACACTCTCTGACCCAGTGCACAATGGCGGTTTGTAAAAAGCCTATTGTCTGCTCCTGCTAAGCATGCGGAAGCACAGTCATCTGGGCCTCGTCCCCGTTGCTGAAGGGGAAGATGTAGACATTTCGTCTGAGCTGGGTTGGCCAGCTGGAAATGTGGCAGGAGCAGAAGTTCCAAATCTGCGAGTTAAGCGCTGATAAGAAATGGCCTATCAGCTGCCTTTGTATGAGATGTTGCCAGGACACAGAAAGAGCACTGTTGAAAGCGAGTTCTTGCTCAGCTTCCTAAAGAGATGGAAGGAAGATGGTCTGTGGCTTGTCGCCGCTTGAGGGGGGGAGCCAGTGCATTGTGCATTCCACGTCGAGAGCAATGAAGGGCACGGCTGAGAGCAAAGGGGTCTTTCTGACATAGCTGCTTTCCGACACTCTCTCCAGCAGTGCACAATGGTGGTTGGAAAAAGGCGTGCAGTCTATCGCCTCCTAAGCACGTGGACGCTCAATCATTTGGGACTCAGCCCAGTTGCTTCAGGGGAAGATGTAGGCATTTCGTCTGAGCCGGATTGGCAAGGTGGAATTGCGGCAGAAGCAGGAGTCCTACAGCTGCGAGTTAAGGGCTGGGAAGGAATGCCATTTGAGCTGCCTTGGTATGAGAAGTTCCCCGGTCTGCTGTAACAGGACTGTGGAAAGCGAGTTGTTTGTCAGCTTCCTATAGAGCTGGAGGCAAGACAGTTTATGGCTTGTCTCCAATTGAAGGATGGAGGCAGTGCTTTGTGCCTTCCACCTCTAGAGCAATGGAGGGCACGGCTGAGAGCAAAGGGCCCTTTCTGACATAGGTGCATTCTGACACTCTCTGACCCAGTGCACAATGGCGGTTTGTAAAAAGCCTATTGTCTGCTCCTGCTAAGAATGTGGCAGCACAATCATGTGGGCTTCGCCCCCGTTGCTTAAGGGGAAGATGTAGGCATTTCGTCTGAGGCGGGTTGGCAAGGTGGAACTGTGGCAGAAGCGGAAGTCCTAAAGCGGCCAGTTAAGCACTGGGAAGAAATGGCGTTTGAGCTGCCTCGGTATGAGAGTTTCCTCGTATGCTGTAACAGCACTGTGGAAAGCGAGTTCTTTCCCAGCTTCCTAAAGAGCTGGAGGCAAGACAGTTTATGGCTTGTCTCCCATTGAAGGATGGAGGCAGTGCTTTGTGCCTTCCACCTCTACAGCAATGGAGGGCGCGGCTGAGAGTTAAGGGGTCATTCTGCCATTGGTGCCTTCTGACACTCTCCCAACCGTTGCACTTCGTGGTTAGTTAAAAGCCTATTGTCTCTCTCATCCTCAGCATGTGGAACCAGAATCCTATGGGCCTCATCCCCATTGCACAATGGGAAGATGTAGGCATATCGTCTGAGCCGGGTTGGCAAGGTGGAAACGTGCAGGATGCAGATGTCCCAGACTGGCGAGTGAAGTGCTGAAAAGAAACGGCGTTCAGCCTCCTTTGTATGAGATGTTCCCAGGAAGATGTAAGAGCACTGTGGAAAGGGAGTTTTTTCTCCACTTCCTAAAGAGCTGGAAGCAGGCCAAGAGGTGGTTTGTCTCCCTTTGAGGGGTGGATCCAGAACCAGTGCCTTGTGCCTTCCACCTCGAGAGCAATGGAGGGCATGGCTGAGAGCAAAGGGGCCTTTCTGACATAGCTGCTTTCCGACGCTCTCTAAGCAGTGTAAAATGGTGATTGGGAAAAGGCATGCAGTTTATCGCCTCCTAAGCATGTGGATGCTCAATCCTTTGGGAATCAGCACAGTCGCTTCAGGGGAAGATGTAGGCATTTCGTCTGAGCCGGGTTGGCAAGGTGGAAATGCGGCAGAAGCAGATGTTGCAGATTGGTGAGTTAAGGCCTGAAAAGACACGGTGTTCAGCTGCCTTTGTATGAGACGTTCCCAGGACGCTGTAAGAGCAATGTGCAATGCGAGTGGTTTCCCAGCTTCCTAAAGAGCTGGAAGCAGGACAGTTGCTGGCTTGTCTCCAATTGAAGGATGGAGGCAGTGCTTTGTGCCTTCCACCTCTAGAGCAATGGAGGGCACGGCTGAGATCCAAGGGCCCTTTCTGACATAGGTGCATTCTGACACTCTCTGAGCCAGTGCACAATGGCGGTTTGTAAAAAGCCTATTGTCTGCTCCTGCTAAGCATGCGGAAGCACAGTCATCTGGGCCTCGTCCCCGTTGCTGAAGGGGAAGATGTAGACATTTCGTCTGAGCCGGGTTGGCCAGCTGGAAATGTGGCAGGAGCAGAAGTTCCAAATCTGCGAGTTAAGCACTGAAAAGAAATGGCCTATCAGCTGCCTTTGTATGAGATGTTGCCAGGACACAGAAAGAGCACTGTTGAAAGCGAGTTCTTGCTCAGCTTCCTAAAGAGATGGAAGGAAGATGGTCTGTGGCTTGTCGCCGCTTGAGGGGGGGAGCCAGTGCATTGTGCATTCCACGTCGAGAGCAATGAAGGGCACGGCTGAGAGCAAAGTGTTCTTTCTGACATAGCTGCTTTCCGACACTCTCTCCAGCAGTGCACAATGGTGGTTGGAAAAAGGCGTGCAGTCTATCGCCTCCTAAGCACGTGGACGCTCAATCATTTGGGACTCAGCCCAGTTGCTTCAGGGGAAGATGTAGGCATTTCGTCTGAGCCGGGTTGGCCAGGTGCAATTGCGGCAGAAGCAGGAGTCCTACAGCTGCGAGTTAAGGGCTGGGAAGAAATGCCATTTGAGCTGCCTTGGTATGAGAAGTTCCCCGGTCTGCTGTATCAGGACTGTGGAAAGCGAGTTGTTTGTCAGCGCCATAAAGAGCTGGAGGCAAGACAGTTTATGGCTTGTCTCCAATTGAAGGATGGAGGCAGTGCTTTGTGCCTTCCACCTCTAGAGCAATGGAGGGCACGGCTGAGAGCAAAGGGCCCTTTCTGACATAGGTGCATTCTGACACTCTCTGACCCAGTGCACAATGGCGGTTTGTAAAAAGCCTATTGTCTGCTCCTGCTAAGCATGCGGAAGCACAGTCATCTGGGCCTCGTCCCCGTTGCTGAAGGGGAAGATGTAGACATTTCGTCTGAGCTGGGTTGGCCAGCTGGAAATGTGGCAGGAGCAGAAGTTCCAAATCTGCGAGTTAAGCGCTGATAAGAAATGGCCTATCAGCTGCCTTTGTATGAGATGTTGCCAGGACACAGAAAGAGCACTGTTGAAAGCGAGTTCTTGCTCAGCTTCCTAAAGAGATGGAAGGAAGATGGTCTGTGGCTTGTCGCCGCTTGAGGGGGGGAGCCAGTGCATTGTGCATTCCACGTCGAGAGCAATGAAGGGCACGGCTGAGAGCAAAGGGGTCTTTCTGACATAGCTGCTTTCCGACACTCTCTCCAGCAGTGCACAATGGTGGTTGGAAAAAGGCGTGCAGTCTATCGCCTCCTAAGCACGTGGACGCTCAATCATTTGGGACTCAGCCCAGTTGCTTCAGGGGAAGATGTAGGCATTTCGTCTGAGCCGGATTGGCAAGGTGGAATTGCGGCAGAAGCAGGAGTCCTACAGCTGCGAGTTAAGGGCTGGGAAGGAATGCCATTTGAGCTGCCTTGGTATGAGAAGTTCCCCGGTCTGCTGTAACAGGACTGTGGAAAGCGAGTTGTTTGTCAGCTTCCTATAGAGCTGGAGGCAAGACAGTTTATGGCTTGTCTCCAATTGAAGGATGGAGGCAGTGCTTTGTGCCTTCCACCTCTAGAGCAATGGAGGGCACGGCTGAGAGCAAAGGGCCCTTTCTGACATAGGTGCATTCTGACACTCTCTGACCCAGTGCACAATGGCGGTTTGTAAAAAGCCTATTGTCTGCTCCTGCTAAGAATGTGGCAGCACAATCATGTGGGCTTCGCCCCCGTTGCTTAAGGGGAAGATGTAGGCATTTCGTCTGAGGCGGGTTGGCAAGGTGGAACTGTGGCAGAAGCGGAAGTCCTAAAGCGGCCAGTTAAGCACTGGGAAGAAATGGCGTTTGAGCTGCCTCGGTATGAGAGTTTCCTCGTATGCTGTAACAGCACTGTGGAAAGCGAGTTCTTTCCCAGCTTCCTAAAGAGCTGGAGGCAAGACAGTTTATGGCTTGTCTCCCATTGAAGGATGGAGGCAGTGCTTTGTGCCTTCCACCTCTACAGCAATGGAGGGCGCGGCTGAGAGTTAAGGGGTCATTCTGCCATTGGTGCCTTCTGACACTCTCCCAACCGTTGCACTTCGTGGTTAGTTAAAAGCCTATTGTCTCTCTCATCCTCAGCATGTGGAACCAGAATCCTATGGGCCTCATCCCCATTGCACAATGGGAAGATGTAGGCATATCGTCTGAGCCGGGTTGGCAAGGTGGAAACGTGCAGGATGCAGATGTCCCAGACTGGCGAGTGAAGTGCTGAAAAGAAACGGCGTTCAGCCTCCTTTGTATGAGATGTTCCCAGGAAGATGTAAGAGCACTGTGGAAAGGGAGTTTTTTCTCCACTTCCTAAAGAGCTGGAAGCAGGCCAAGAGGTGGTTTGTCTCCCTTTGAGGGGTGGATCCAGAACCAGTGCCTTGTGCCTTCCACCTCGAGAGCAATGGAGGGCATGGCTGAGAGCAAAGGGGCCTTTCTGACATAGCTGCTTTCCGACGCTCTCTAAGCAGTGTAAAATGGTGATTGGGAAAAGGCATGCAGTTTATCGCCTCCTAAGCATGTGGATGCTCAATCCTTTGGGAATCAGCACAGTCGCTTCAGGGGAAGATGTAGGCATTTCGTCTGAGCCGGGTTGGCAAGGTGGAAATGCGGCAGAAGCAGATGTTGCAGATTGGTGAGTTAAGTCCTGAAAAGACACGGTGTTCAGCTGCCTTTGTATGAGACGTTCCCAGGACGCTGTAAGAGCAATGTGCAATGCGAGTGGTTTCCCAGCTTCCTAAAGAGCTGGAAGCAGGACAGTTGCTGGCTTGTCTCCAATTGAAGGATGGAGGCAGTGCTTTGTGCCTTCCACCTCTAGAGCAATGGAGGGCACGGCTGAGATCCAAGGGCCCTTTCTGACATAGGTGCATTCTGACACTCTCTGAGCCAGTGCACAATGGCGGTTTGTAAAAAGCCTATTGTCTGCTCCTGCTAAGCATGCGGAAGCACAGTCATCTGGGCCTCGTCCCCGTTGCTGAAGGGGAAGATGTAGACATTTCGTCTGAGCCGGGTTGGCCAGCTGGAAATGTGGCAGGAGCAGAAGTTCCAAATCTGCGAGTTAAGCACTGAAAAGAAATGGCCTATCAGCTGCCTTTGTATGAGATGTTGCCAGGACACAGAAAGAGCACTGTTGAAAGCGAGTTCTTGCTCAGCTTCCTAAAGAGATGGAAGGAAGATGGTCTGTGGCTTGTCGCCGCTTGAGGGGGGGAGCCAGTGCATTGTGCATTCCACGTCGAGAGCAATGAAGGGCACGGCTGAGAGCAAAGGGGTCTTTCTGACATAGCTGCTTTCCGACACTCTCTCCAGCAGTGCACAATGGTGGTTGGAAAAAGGCGTGCAGTCTATCGCCTCCTAAGCACGTGGACGCTCAATCATTTGGGACTCAGCCCAGTTGCTTCAGGGGAAGATGTAGGCATTTCGTCTGAGCCGGGTTGGCAAGGTGGAATTGCGGCAGAAGCAGGAGTCCTACAGCTGCGAGTTAAGGGCTGGGAAGAAATGCCATTTGAGCTGCCTTGGTATGAGAAGTTCCCCGGTCTGCTGTAACAGGACTGTGGAAAGCGAGTTGTTTGTCAGCTTCCTAAAGAGCTGGAGGCAAGACAGTTTATGGCTTGTCTCCAATTGAAGGATGGAGGCAGTGCTTTGTGCCTTCCACCTCTAGAGCAATGGAGGGCACGGCTGAGAGCAAAGGGCCCTTTCTGACATAGGTGCATTCTGACACTCTCTGACCCAGTGCACAATGGCGGTTTGTAAAAAGCCTATTGTCTGCTCCTGCTAAGCATGTGGCAGCACAATCATGTGGGCTTCGCCCCCGTTGCTTAAGGGGAAGATGTAGGCATTTCGTCTGAGCCGGGTTGGCAAGGTGGAACTGTGGCAGAAGCGGAAGTCCTAAAGCGGCCAGTTAAGCACTGGGAAGAAATGGCGTTTGAGCTGCCTCGGTATGAGAGTTTCCTCGTATGCTGTAACAGCACTGTGGAAAGCGAGTTCTTTCCCAGCTTCCTAAAGAGCTGGAGGCAAGACAGTTTATGGCTTGTCTCCCATTGAAGGATGGAGGCAGTGCTTTGTGCCTTCCACCTCTACAGCAATGGAGGGCGCGGCTGAGAGTTAAGGGGTCTTTCTGCCATTGGTGCCTTCTGACACTCTCCCAACCGTTCCACTTCGTGGTTAGTTAAAAGCCTATTGTCTCTCTCCTCCTCAGCATGTGGAAACACAATCCTATGGGCCTCATACCCATTGCTCAAGGGGAAGATGTAGGCATTTCATCTGAGCAGGTTTGGCAAGGTGGAAACGTGCAGGATGCAGATGTCCCAGACTGGCGAGTGAAGTGCTGAAAAGAAACGGCGTTCAGCCTCCTTTGTATGAGATGTTCCCAGGACGCTGTAAGAGCACTGTGGAAAGGGAGTTTTTTCTCCACTTCCTAAAGAGCTGGAAGCAGGCCAAGATGTGGTTTGTCTCCCATTGAGGGGTGGATCCAGAACCAGTGCCTTGTGCCTTCCACCTCGAGAGCAATGGAGGGCATGGCTGAGAGCAAAGGGGCCTTTCTGACATAACTGCTTTCCGACGCTCTCTATGCAGTGTAAAATGGTGGTTGGAAAAAGGCATGCAGTTTATCGCCTTCGAAGCAGGTGGATGCTCAATCCTTTGTGAATCAGCACAGTCGCTCAGGGGAAGATGTAGGCATTTCGTCTGAGCCGGGTTGGCAAGGTGGAAATGGGGCAGAAGCAGATGTTGCAGATTGGTGAGTTAAGGCCTGAAAAGACACGGTGTTCAGCTGCCTTTGTATGAGACGTTCCCAGGACGCTGTAAGAGCACTGTGCAATGCGAGTGCTTTCCCAGCTTCCTAAAGAGCTGGAAGCAGGACAGTTGCTGGCTTGTCTCCAATTGAAGGATGGAGGCAGTGCTTTGTGCCTTCCACCTCTAGAGCAATGGAGGGCACGGCTGAGATCCAAGGGCCCTTTCTGACATAGGTGCATTCTGACACTCTCTGAACCAGTGCACAATGGCGGTTTGTAAAAAGCCTATTGTCTGCTCCTGCTAAGCATGCGGAAGCACAGTCATCTGGGCCTCGTCCCCGTTGCTGAAGGGGAAGATGTAGACATTTCGTCTGAGCCGGGTTGGCCAGGTGGATATGTGGCAGGAGCAGAAGTTCCAAATCTGCGAGTTAAGCGCTGAAAAGAAATGGCATATCAGCTGCCTTTGTATGAGATGTTGCCAGGACACAGAAAGAGCACTGTTGAAAGCGAGTTCTTGCTCAGCTTCCTAAAGAGATGGAAGGAAGATGGTCTGTGGCTTGTCGCCGCTTGAGGGGGGGAGCCAGTGCACTGTGCATTCCACGTCTAGAGCAATGAAGGGCACGGCTGAGAGCAAAGGGGTCTTTCTGACATAGCTGCTTTCCGACACTCTCTCCAGCAGTGCACAATGGTGGTTGGAAAAAGGCGTGCAGTCTATCGCCTCCTAAGCACGTGGATGCTCAATCATTTGGGACTCAGCCCAGTTGCTTCAGGGGAAGATGTAGGCATTTCGTCTGAGCCGGGTTGGCAAGGTGGAATTGCGGTAGAAGCAGGAGTCCTACAGCTGCGAGTTAAGGGCTGGGAAGAAATGCCATTTGAGCTGCCTTGGTATGAGAATTTCCCTGGTCTGCTGTAACAGGACTGTGGAAAGCGAGTTGTTTGTCAGCTTCCTAAAGAGCTGGAGGCAAGACAGTTTATGGCTTGTCTCCAATTGAAGGATGGAGGCAGTGCTTTGTGCCTTCCACCTCTAGAGCAATGGAGGGCACGGCTCAGAGCAAAGGGCCCTTTCTGACATAGGTGCATTCTGACACTCTCTGACCCAGTGCACAATGGCGGTTTGTAAAAAGCCTATTGTCTGCTCCTGCTAAGCATGTGGCAGCACAATCATGTGGGCTTCGCCCACGTTGCTTAAGGGGAAGATGTAGGCATTTCGTCTGAGGCGGGTTGGCAAGGTGGAACTGTGGCAGAAGCGGAAGTCCTAAAGCGGCCAGTTAAGCACTGGGAAGAAATGGCGTTTGAGCTGCCTCGGTATGAGAGTTTCCTCGTATGCTGTAACAGCACTGTGGAAAGCGAGTTCTTTCCCAGCTTCCTAAAGAGCTGGAGGCAAGACAGTTTATGGCTTGTCTCCCATTGAAGGATGGAGGCAGTGCTTTGTGCCTTCCACCTCTACAGCAATGGAGGGCGCGGCTGAGAGTTAAGGGGTCTTTCTGCCATTGGTGCCTTCTGACACTCTCCCAACCGTTCCACTTCGTGGTTAGTTAAAAGCCTATTGTCTCTCTCCTCCTCAGCATGTGGAAACACAATCCTATGGGCCTCATCCCCATTGCTCAAGGGGAAGATGTAGGCATTTCATCTGAGCCGGTTTGGCAAGGTGGAAACGTGCAGGATGCAGATGTCCCAGACTGGCGAGTGAAGTGCTGAAAAGAAACGGCGTTCAGCCTCCTTTGTATGAGATGTTCCCAGGACGCTGTAAGAGCACTGTGGAAAGGGAGTTTTTTCTCCACTTCCTAAAGAGCTGGAAGCAGGCCAAGATGTGGTTTGTCTCCCATTGAGGGTTGGATCCAGAACCAGTGCCTTGTGCCTTCCACCTCGAGAGCAATGGAGGGCATGGCTGAGAGCAAAGGGGCCTTTCTGACATAACTGCTTTCCGACGCTCTCTATGCAGTGTAAAATGGTGGTTGGAAAAAGGCATGCAGTTTATCGCCTTCGAAGCAGGTGGATGCTCAATCCTTTGTGAATCAGCACAGTCGCTCAGGGGAAGATGTAGGCATTTCGTCTGAGCCGGGTTGGCAAGGTGGAAATGGGGCAGAAGCAGATGTTGCAGATTGGTGAGTTAAGGCCTGAAAAGACACGGTGTTCAGCTGCCTTTGTATGAGACGTTCCCAGGACGCTGTAAGAGCACTGTGCAATGCGAGTGCTTTCCCAGCTTCCTAAAGAGCTGGAAGCAGGGCAGTTGCTGGCTTGTCTCCAATTGAAGGATGGAGGCAGTGCTTTGTGCCTTCCACCTCTAGAGCAATGGAGGGCACGGCTGAGATCCAAGGGCCCTTTCTGACATAGGTGCATTCTGACACTCTCTGAACCAGTGCACAATGGCGGTTTGTAAAAAGCCTATTGTCTGCTCCTGCTAAGCATGCGGAAGCACAGTCATCTGGGCCTCGTCCCCGTTGCTGAAGGGGAAGATGTAGACATTTCATCTGAGCCGGGTTGGCCAGGTGGATATGTGGCAGGAGCAGAAGTTCCAAATCTGCGAGTTAAGCGCTGAAAAGAAATGGCATATCAGCTGCCTTTGTATGAGATGTTGCCAGGACACAGAAAGAGCACTGTTGAAAGCGAGTTCTTGCTCAGCTTCCTAAAGAGATGGAAGGAAGATGGTCTGTGGCTTGTCGCCGCTTGAGGGGGGGAGCCAGTGCACTGTGCATTCCACGTCTAGAGCAATGAAGGGCACGGCTGAGAGCAAAGGGGTCTTTCTGACATAGCTGCTTTCCGACACTCTCTCCAGCAGTGCACAATGGTGGTTGGAAAAAGGCGTGCAGTCTATCGCCTCCTAAGCACGTGGACACTCAATCATTTGGGACTCAGCCCAGTTGCTTCAGGGGAAGATGTAGGCATTTCGTCTCAGCCGGGTTGGC
This sequence comes from Equus caballus, assembly GCF_041296265.1. NCBI lineage: Eukaryota > Metazoa > Chordata > Mammalia > Perissodactyla > Equidae > Equus > Equus caballus. The sequence continues at coordinate 8,719,360 of NW_027222395.1, forward strand.
AAGGTGGAATTGCGGCAGAAGCAGGAGTCCTAAAGCTGCGAGTTAAGGGCTGGGAAGAAATGCCATTTGAGCTGCCTTGGTATGAGAAGTTCCCCGGTCTGCTGTAACAGGACTGTGGAAAGCGAGTTGTTTGTCAGCTTCCTAAAGAGCTGGAGGCAAGACAGTTTTTGGCTTGTCTCCCATTGAAGGATGCAGGCAGTGCTTTGTGCCTTCCACCTCTACAGCAATGGAGGGCGCGGCTGAGAGTTAAGGGGTCATTCTGCCATTGGTGCCTTGTGACACTCTCCCAACCGTTGCACTTCGTGGTTAGTTAAAAACCTATTGTCTCTCTCCTCCTCAGCATGTGGAACCACAATCCTATGGGCCTCATCCCCATTGCTCAAGGGGAAGATGTAGGCATTTCGTCTGAGCCAGTTTGGCAAGGTGGAAACGTGCAGGATGCAGATGTCCCAGACTGGCGAGTGAAGTGCTGAAAAGAAACAGCGTTCAGCCTCCTTTGTATGAGATGTTCCCAGGACGCTGTAAGAGCACTGTGGAAAGGGAGTTTTTTCTCCACTTCATAAAGAGCTGGAAGCAGGCCAAGATGTGGTTTGTCTCCCATTGAGGGGTGGATCCAGAACCAGTGCCTTGTGCCTTCCACCTCGAGAGCAATGGAGGGCATGGCTGAGAGCAAAGGGGCCTTTCTGACATAGCTGCTTTCCGACGCTCTCTAAGCAGTGTAAAATGGTGGTTGGAAAAAGGCATGCAGTTTATCGCCTCCTAAGCATGTGGATGCTCAATCATTTGGGAATCAGCACAGTCGCTTCAGGGGAAGACGTAGGCATTTCGTCTGAGCCGGGTTGGCAAGGTGGAAATGCGGCATAAGCAGATGTTGCAGATTGGTGAGTTAATGGCTGAAAAGCCACGGTGTTCAGCTGCCTTTGTATGAGACGTTCCCAGGACGCTGTAAGAGCAGTGTGCAATGCGAGTGCTTTCCCAGCTTCCTAAAGAGCTGGAAGCAGGACAGTTGCTGGCTTGTCTCCAATTGAAGGATGGAGGCAGTGCTTTGTGCCTTCCACCTCTAGAGCAATGGAGGGCACGGCTGAGATCCAAGGGCCCTTTCTGACATAGGTGCATTCTGACACTCTCTGAGCCAGTGCACAATGGCGGTTTGTAAAAAGCCTATTGTCTGCTCCTGCTAAGCATGCGGAAGCACAGTCATCTGGGCCTCGTCCCCGTTGCTGAAGGGGAAGATGTAGACATTTCGTCTGAGCCGGGTTGGCCAGGTGGAAATGTGGCAGGAGCAGAAGTTCCAAATCTGCGAGTTAAGCGCTGAAAAGAAATGGCCTATCAGCTGCCTTTGTATGAGATGTTGCCAGGACACAGAAAGAGCACTGTTGAAAGCGAGTTCTTGCTCAGCTTCCTAAAGAGATGGAAGGAAGATGGTCTGTGGCTTGTCGCCGCTTGAGGGGGGGAGCCAGTGCATTGTGCATTCCCCGTCGAGAGCAATTAAGGGCACGGCTGAGAGCAAAGTGGTCTTTCTGACAAAGCTGCTTTCCGACACTCTCTCCAGCAGTGCACAATGGTGGTTGGAAAAAGGCGTGCAGTCTATCGCCTCCTAAGCACGTGGACGCTCAATCATTTTTGACTCAGCCCAGTGGCTTCAGGGGAAGATGTAGGCATTTCGTCTGAGCCGGGTTGGCAAGGTGGAATTGCGGCAGAAGCAGGAGTCCTAGAGCTGCGAGTTAAGGGCTGGGAAGAAATGCCATTTGTGCTGCCTTTGGATGAGAAGTTACCCGGTCTGCCGTAACAGGACTGTGGAAAGCGAGTTGTTTGTCAGCTTCCTAAAGAGCTGGAGGCAAGACAGTTTATGGCTTGTCTCCAATTGAAGGATGCAGGCAGTGCTTTGTGCCTTCCACCTCTAGAGCAATGGAGGGCACGGCTGAGAGCAAGGGCCCTTTCTGACATAGGTGCATTCTGACACTCTCTGACCCAGTGCACAATGGCGGTTTGTAAAAAGCCTATTGTCTGCTCCTGCTAAGCATGAGGCAGCACAATCATGTGGGCTTCGCCCCCGTTGCTTAAGGGGAAGATGTAGGCATTTCGTCTGAGGCGCGTTGGCAAGGTGGAACAGTGGCAGAAGTGGAAGTCCTAAAGCGGCCAGTTAAGCACTGGGAAGAAATGGCGTTTGAGCTGCCTCGGTATGAGAGTTTCCTCGTATGCTGTAACAGCACTGTGGAAAGCGAGTTCTTTCCCAGCTTCCTAAAGAGCTGGAGGCAAGACAGTTTATGGCTTGTCTCCCATTGAAGGATGGAGGCAGTGCTTTGTGCCTTCCACCTCTACAGCAAAGGAGGGCGCGGCTGAGAGTTAAGGGGTCTTTCTGCCATTGGTGCCTTCTGACACTCTCCCAACCGTTGCACTTCGTGGTTAGTTAAAAGCCTATTGTCTCTCTCCTCCTCAGCATGTGGAAACACAATCCTATGGGCCTCATCCCCATTGCTCAAGGGGAAGATGTAGGCATTTCATCTGCGCCGGGTTGTCAAGGTGGAAACGTGCAGGATGCAGATGTCCCAGACTGGCGAGTGAAGTGCTGAAAAGAAACGGCGTTCAGCCTCCTTTGTATGAGATGTTCCCAGGACGCTGTAAGAGCACTGTGGAATTGGAGTTTTTTCTCCACTTGCTAAAGAGCTGGAAGCAGGCCAAGATGTGGTTTGTCTCCCATTGAGGGGTGGATCCAGAACCAGTGCCTTGTGCCTTCCACCTCGAGAGCAATAGAGGGCATGGCTGAGAGCAAAGGGGCCTTTCTGACATAGCTGCTTTCCAACGCTCTCTAAGCTGTGTAAAATGGTGGTTGGAAAATGGCATGCAGTTTATCGCCACCTAAGCATGTGGATGCTCAATCATTTGGGAATCAGCACAGTCGCTTCAGGGGAAGATGTAGGCATTTCGTCTGAGCCGGGTTGGCAAGGTGGAAATGCGGCAGAAGCAGATGTTGCAGATTGGTGAGTTAAGGGCTGAAAAGACACGATGTTCAGCTGCCTTTGTATGAGACGTTCCCAGGACGCTGTAAGAGCACTGTGGAATGCGAGTGCTTTCCCAGCTTCCTAAAGAGCTGGAAGCAGGACAGTTGCTGGCTTGTCTCCAATTGAAGGATGGAGGCAGTGCTTTGTGCCTTCCACCTCTAGAGCAATGGAGGGCACGGCTGAGATCCAAGGGCCCTTTCTGACATAGGTGCATTCTGACACTCTCTGTCCCAGTGCACAATGGCGGTTTGTAAAAAGCCTATTGTCTGCTCCTGCAAAGCATGCGGAAGCACAGTCATCTGGGCCTCGTCCCCGTTGCTGAAGGGGAAGATGTAGACATTTCGTCTGAGCCGGGTTGGCCAGGTGGAAATGTGGCAGGAGCAGAAGTTCCAAATCTGCGAGTTAAGCGCTGAAAAGAAATGGCATATCAGCTGCCTTTGTATGAGATGATGCCAGGACACAGAAAGAGCACTGTTGAAAGCGAGTTCTTGCTCAGCTTCCTAAAGAGATGGAAGGAAGATGGTCTGTGGCTTGTCGCCGCTTAAGGGGGTGTGCCAGTGCATTGTGCATTCCACGTCTAGAGCAATGAAGGGAACGGCTGAGAGCAAAGGGGTCTTTCTGACATAGCTGCTTTCCGACACTCTCTCCAGCAGTGCACAATGGTGGTTGGAAAAAGGTGTGCAGTCTATCGCCTCCTAAGCACGTGGACGCTCACTCATTTGTGACTCAGCCCAGTTGCTTCAGGGGAAGATGTAGGCATTTCGTCTGATCCGGGTTGGCCAGGTGGAATTGCGGCAGAAGCAGGAGTCCTACAGCTGCGAGTTAAGGGCTGGGAAGAAATGCCATTTGAGCTGCCTTGGTATGAGAAGTTCCCCGGTCTGCTGTAACAGGACTGTGGAAAGCGAGTTGTTTGTCAGCTTCCTAAAGAGCTGGAGGCAAGACAGTTTATGGCTTGTCTCCAATTGAAGGATGGAGGCAGTGCTTTGTGCCTTCCACCTCTAGAGCAATGGAGGGCACGGCTGAGAGCAAAGGGCCCTTTCTGACATAGGTGCATTCTGACACTCTCTGACCCAGTGCACAATGGCGGTTTGTAAAAAGCCTATTGTCTGCTCCTGCTAAGCATGTGGCAGCACAATCATGTGGGCTTCGCCCCCGTTGCTTAAGGGCAAGATGTAGGCATCTCGTGTGAGCCGGGTTGGCAAGGTGGAACTGTGGCAGAAGCGGAAGTCCTAAAGCGGGCAGTTAAGCACTGGGAAGAAATGGCGTTTGAGCTGCCTCGGTATTAGAGTTTCCTCGTATGCTGTAAGAGCACTGTGGAAAGCGAATTCTTTCCCAGCTTCCTAAAGAGCTGGAGGCAAGACAGTTTATGGCTTGTCTCCCATTGAAGGATGGAGGCAGTGCTTTGTGCCTTCCACCTCTACAGCAATGGAGGGCGCGGCTGAGAGTTAAGGGGTCTTTCTGCCATTGGTCCCTTCTGACACTCTCCCAGCCGTTGCACTTCGTGGTTAGTTAAAAGCCTATTGTCTCTCTCCTCCTCAGTATGTGGAAACACAATCCTATGGGCCTCATCCCCATTGCTCAAGGGGAAGATGTAGGCATTTCGTCTGAGCCGGTTTGGCAAGGTGGAAATGTGCAGGATGCAGATGTCCCAGACTGGCGAGTGAAGTGCTGAAAAGAAACGGCGTTCAGCCTCCTTTCTATGAGATGTTCCCAGGACGCTGTAACAGCACTGTGGAAAGGGAGTTTTTTCTCCATTGCCTAAAGAGCTGGAAGCAGGCCAAGATGTGGTTTGTCTCCCATTGAGGGGTGGATCCAGAACCAGTGCCTTGTGCCTTCCACCTCGAGAGCAATGGAGGGCATGGCTGAGAGCAAAGGGGCCTTTCTGACATAGCTGCTTTCCGACGCTCTCTAAGCTGTGTAAAATGGTGGTTGGAAAAATGCATGCAGTTTATCGCCTCCTAAGCATGTGGATGCTCAATCATTTGGGAATCAGCACAGTCGCTTCAGGGGAAGATGCAGGCATTTGGTCTGAGCCGGGTTGGCAAGGTGGAAATGCGGCGGAAGCAGATGTTGCAGATTGGTGAGTTAAGGCCTGAAAAGACACGATGTTCAGCTGCCTTTGTATGAGACGTTCCCAGGACGCTGTAAGAGCACTGTGGAATGCGAGTGCTATCCCATCTTCCTAGAGAGCTGGAAGCAGGACAGTTGCTGGCTTGTCTCCAATTGAAGGATGGAGGCAGTGCTTTGTGCCTTCCACCTCCAGAGCAATGGAGGGCACGGCTGAGATCCAAGGGCCCTTTCTGACATAGGTGCATTCTGACACTCTCTGACCCAGTGCTCAATGGCGGTTTGTAAAAAGCCTATTGTCTGCTCCTGCTAAGCATGCGGAAGCACAGTCATCTGGGCCTCGTCCCCGTTGCTGAAGGGGAAGATGTAGACATTTCGTCTGAGCCGGGTTGGCCAGGTGGAAATGTGGCAGGAGCAGAAGTTCCAAATCTGCGAGTTAAGCGCTGAAAAGAAATGGCATATCAGCTGCCTTTGTATGAGATGTTGCCAGGACACAGAAAGAGCACTGTTGAAAGCGAGTTCTTGCTCAGCTTCCTAAAGAGATGGAAGGATGATGGTCGGTGGCTTGTCGCCGCTTGAGGGGGGGAGCCAGTGCATTGTGCATTCAACGTCTAGAGCAATGAAGGGCACGGCTGAGAGCAAAGGGGTCTTTCTGACATAGCTGCTTTCCGACACTCTCTCCAGCAGTGCACAATGGTGGTTGGAAAAAGGCGTGCAGTCTATCGCCTCCTAAGCACGTGGACGCTCAATCATTTGGCACTCAGCCCAGTTGCTTCAGGGGAAGATGTAGGCATTTCGTCTGAGCCGGGTTGGCAAGGTGGAATTGCGGCAGAAGCAGGAGTCCTACAGCTGCGAGTTAAGGGCTGGGAAGAAATGCCATTTGAGCTGCCTTGGTATGAGAAGTTCCCCGGTCTGCTGTAACAGGACTGTGGAAAGCGAGTTGTTTGTCAGCTTCCTAAAGAGCTGGAGGCAAGACAGTTTATGGCTTGTCTCCAATTGAAGGATGGAGGCAGTGCTTTGTGCCTTCCACCTCTAGAGCAATGGAGGGCACGGCTGAGAGCAAAGGGCCCTTTCTGACATAGGTGCATTCTGACACTCTCTGACCCAGTGCACAATGGCGGTTTGTAAAAAGCCTATTGTCTGCTCCTGCTAAGCATGTGGCAGCACAATCATGTGGGCTTCGCCCCCGTTGCTTAAGGGGAAGATGTAGGCATTTCGTCTGAGGCGGGTTGGCAAGGTGGAACTGTGGCAGAAGCGGAAGTCCTAAAGCGGCCAGTTAAGCACTGGGAAGAAATGGCGTTTGAGCTGCCACGGTATGAGAGTTTCCTCGTATGCTGTAACAGCACTGTGGAAAGCGAGTTCTTCCCCAGCTTCCTAAAGAGCTGGAGGCAAGACAGTTTATGGCTTGTCTCCCATTGAAGGATGGAGGCAGTGCTTTGTGCCTTCCACCTCTACAGCAATGGAGGGCGCGGCTGAGAGTTAAGGGGTCTTTCTGCCATTGGTGCCTTCTGACACTCTCCCAGCCGTTGCACTTCGTGGTTAGTTAAAAGCCTATTGTCTCTCTCCTCCTCAGCATGTGGAACCACAATCCTATGGGCCTCATCCCCATTGCTCAAGGGGAAGATGTAGGCATTTCGTCTGATCCGGTTTGGCAAGGTGGAAACGTGCAGGATGCAGATCTCCCAGACTGGCGAGTGAAGTGCTGAAAAGAAATGGCGTTCAGCCTCCTTTGTATGAGATGTTCCCAGGACGCTGTAAGAGCACTGTGGAAAGGGAGTTTTTTCTCCACTTCCTAAAGAGATGGAAGCAGGCCAAGATGTGGTTTGTCTCCCATTGAGGGTTGGATCCAGAACCAGTGCCTTGTGCCTTCCACCTCGAGAGCAATGGAGGGCATGGCTGAGAGCAAAGGGGCCTTTCTGACATAGCTGCTTTCCGACGCTCTCTAAGCAGTGTAAAATGGTGGTTGGAAAAAGGCATGCAGTTTATCGCCTCCTAAGCATGTGGATGCTCAATCATTTGGGAATCAGCACAGTTGCTTCAGGGGAAGATGTAGGCATTTCGTCTGAGCCGGGTTGGCAAGGTGGAAATGCGGCAGAAGCAGATGTTGCAGATTGGTGAGTTAAGGGCTGAAAAGACACGGTGTTCAGCTGCCTTTGTACGAGTCGTTCTCAGGACGATGTAAGAGCACTGTGCAATGCGAGTGCTATCCCAGCTTCCTAAAGAGCTGGAAGCAGGACAGTTGCTGGCTTGTCTCCAATTGAAGGAAGGAGGCAGTGCTTTGTGCCTTCCACCTCTAGAGCAATGGAGGGCACGGCTGAGATCCAAGGGCCCTTTCTGACATAGGTGCATTCTGACACTCTCTGAGCCAGTGCACAATGGCGGTTTGTAAAAAGCCTATTGTCTGCTCCTGCTAAGCATGCGGAAGCACAGTCATCTGGGCCTCGTCCCCGTTGCTGAAGGGGAAGATGTAGACATTTCGCCTGAGCCGGGTTGGCCAGGTGGAAATGTGGCAGGAGCAGAAGTTCCAAATCTGCGAGTTAAGCGCTGAAAAGAAATTGCATATCAGCTGCCTTTGTATGAGATGTTGCCAGGACACAGAAAGAGCACTGTTGAAAGCGAGTTCTTGCTCAGCTTCCTAAAGAGATGGAAGGAAGATGGTCTGTGGCTTGTCGCCGCTTGAGGGGCGTAGCCAGTGCATTGTGCATTCCACGTCTAGAGCAATGAAGGGCAAGGCTGAGAGCAAAGGGGTCTTTCTGACATAGCTGCTTTCCGACACTCTCTCCAGCAGTGCACAATGGTGGTTGGAAAACGGCGTGCAGTCTATCGCCTCCTAAGCACGTGGACGCTCAATCATTTGGGACTCAGCCCAGTTGATTCAGGGGAAGATGTAGGCATTTCGCCTGAGCCGGGTTGGCAAGGTGGAATTGAGGCAGAAGCAGGAGTCCTACAGCTGCGAGTTAAGGGCTGGGAAGAAATGCCATTTGAGCTGCCTTGGTATGAGAAGTTCCCCGGTCTGCTGTAACAGGACTGTGTAAAGCGAGTTGTTTGTCAGCTTCCTAAAGAGCTGGAGGCAAGACAGTTTATGGCTTGTCTCCAATTGAAGGATGGAGGCAGTGCTTTGTGCCTTCCACCTCTAGAGCAATGGAGGGCACAGCTGAGAGCAAAGGGCCCTTTCTGACATAGGTGCATTCTGACACTCTCTGAGCCAGTGCACAATGGCGGTTTGTAAAAAGCCTATTGTCTGCACCTGCTAAGCATGCGGAAGCACAGTCATCTGGGCCTCGTCCCCGTTGCTGACGGGGAAGATGTAGACATTTCGTCTGAGCCGGGTTGGCCAGGTGGAAATGTGGCAGGAGCAGAAGTTCCAAATCTGCGGGTTAAGCGCTGAAAAGAAATTGCATATCAGCTGCCTTTGTATGAGATGTTGCCAGGACACAGAAAGAGCACTGTTGAAAGCGAGTTCTTGCTCAGCTTCCTAAAGAGATGGAAGGAAGATGGTCTGTGGCTTGTCGCCGCTTGAGGGGGGGAGCCAGTGCATTGTGCATTCCACGTCTAGAGCATTGAAGGGCACGGCTGAGAGCAAAGGGGTCTTTCTGACATAGCTGCTTTCCGACACTCTCTCCAGAAGTGCACAATGGTGGTTGGAAAAAGGCGTGCAGTCTATCACCTCCTAAGCACGTGGACGCTCAATCATTTTTGACTCAGCCCAGTTGCTTCAGGGGTAGATGTAGGCATTTCGTCTGAGCCAGGTTGGCAAGGTGGAATTGCGGCAGCAGCAGGAGTCCTACAGCTGCGAGTTAAGGGCTGGGAAGAAATGCCATTTGAGCTGCCTTGGTATGAGAAGTTCCCCGGTCTGCTGTAACAGGACTGTGGAAAGCGAGTTGTTTGTCAGCTTCCTAAAGAGCTGGAGGCAAGCCAGTTTTTGGCTTGTCTCCAATTGAAGGATGGAGGCAGTGCTTTGTGCCTTCCACCTCTAGAGCAATGGAGGGCACGGCTGAGAGCAAAGGGCCCTTTCTGACATAGGTGCATTCTGACACTCTCTGACCCAGTGCACAATGGCGGTTTGTAAAAAGCCTATTGTCTGCTCCTGCTAAGCATGTGGCAGCACAATCATGTGGGCTTCGCCCCCGTTGCTTAAGGGGAAGATGTAGGCATTTCGTCAGAGGCGGGTTGGCAAGGGTTAACTGTGGCAGAAGCGGAAGTCCTAAAGCGGCCAGTTAAGCACTGGGAAGAAATGGCGTTTGAGCTGCCTCGATATGAGAGTTTGCTCGTATGCGCTAACAGCACTGTGGAAAGCGAGTTCTTTCCCAGCTTCCTAAAGAGCTGGAGGCAAGACAGTTTATGGCTTTTCTCCCATTGAAGGATGGAGGCAGTGCTTTGTGCCTTCCACCTCTACAGCAATGGAGGGTGCGGCTGAGAGTAAAGGGGTCTTTCTGCCATTGGTGCTTTCTGACACTCTCCCAACCGTTGCACTTCGTGGTTAGTTAAAAGCCTATTGTCTCTCTCCTCCTCAGCATGTGGAACCACAACACTATGGGCCTCATCCCCATTGCTCAAGGGGAAGATGTAGGCATTTCTTCTGAGCCGGTTTGGCAAGGTGGAAACGTGCAGGATGCAGATGTCCCAGACTGGCGAGTGAAGTGCTGAAAAGAAACGGCATTCAGCCTCCTTTGGATGAGATGTTCCCAGGAAGCTGTAAGAGCACTGTGGAAAGGGAGTTTTTTCTCCACTTCCTAAAGAGCTGGAAGCAGGCCAAGATGTGGTTTGTCTCCCATTGAGGGGTGGATCCAGAACCAGTGCCTTGAGCCTTCCACCTCGAGAGCAATGGAGGGCATGGCTGAGAGCAAAGGGGCCTTTCTGACATAGCTGCTTTCCGACGCTCTCTAAGCAGTGTAAAATGGTGGTTGGAAAAAGGCATGCAGTTTATCGCCTCCTAAGCATGTGGATGCTCAATCTTTTGGGAATCAGCACAGTCGCTTCAGGAGAAGATGCAGGCATTTCATCTGAGTCGGGTTGGCAAGGTGGAACTGCGGCAGAAGCAGATGTTGCAGATTGGTGAGTTAAGGGCTGAAAAGACACGGTGTTCAGCTGCCTTTGTATGAGACGTTCCCAGGACGCTGTAAGAGCACTGTGCAATGCGAGTGCTTTCCCAGCTTCCTAAAGAGCTGGAAGCAGGACAGTTGCTGGCTTGTCTCCAATTGAAGGATGGAGGCAGTGCTTTATGCCTTCCACCTCTAGAGCAATGGAGGGCACGGCTGAGATCCAAGGGCCCTTTCTGACATAGGTGCATTCTGACACTCTCTGAGCCAGTGCACAATGGCGGTTTGTAAAAAGCCTATTGTCTGCTCCTGCTAAGCATGCGGAAGCACAGTCATCTGGGCCTCGTCCCCGTTGCTGAAGGGGAAGATGTAGACATTTCGTCTGAGCCGGGTTGGCCAGGTGGATATGTGGCAGGAGCAGAAGTTCCAAATCTGCGAGTTAAGCGCTGAAAAGAAATGGCATATCAGCTGCCTTTGTATGAGATGTTGCCAGGACACAGAAAGAGCACTGTTGAAAGCGAGTTCTTGCTCAGCTTCCTAAAGAGATGGAAGGAAGATGGTCTGTGGCTTGTCGCCGCTTGAGGGGGGGAGCCAGTGCATTGTGCATTCCACGTCTAGAGCAATGAAGGGCACGGCTGAGAGCAAAGGGGTCTTTCTGACATAGCTGCTTTCCGACACTCTCTCCAGCAGTGCACAATGGTGGTTGGAAAAAGGCGTGCAGTCTATCGCCTCCTAAGCACATGGACGCTCAATCATTTGGGACTCAGCCCAGTTGCTTCAGGGGAAGATGTAGGCATTTCGTCTGAGCCGGGTTGGCAAGGTGGAATTGCGGCAGAAGCAGGAGTCCTACAGCTGCGAGTTAAGGGCTGGGAAGAAATGCCATTTGAGCTGCCTTGGTATGAGAAGTTCCCCGGTCTGCTGTAACAGGACTGTGGAAAGCGAGTTGTTTGTCAGCTTCCTAAAGAGCTGGAGGCAAGACAGTTTATGGCTTGTCTCCAATTGAAGGATGGAGGCAGTGCTTTGTGCCTTCCACCTCTAGAGCAATGGTGGGCACGGCTGAGAGCAAAGGGCCCTTTCTGACATAGGTGCATTCTGACACTCTCTGACCCAGTGCAAAATGGCGGTCTGTAAAAAGCCTATTGTCTGCTCCTGCTAAGCATGTGGCAGCACAATCATGTGGGCTTCGCCCCCGTTGCTTAAGGGGAAGATGTAGGCATTTCGTCTGAGCCGGGTTGGCAAGGTGGAACTGTGGCAGAAGCGGAAGTCCTAAAGCGGCCAGTTAAGCACTGGGAAGAAATGGCGTTTGAGCTGCCTCGGTATGAGAGTTTCCTCGTATGCTGTAACAGCACTGTGGAAAGCGAGTTCTTTCCAGCTTCCTAAAGAGCTGGAGGCAAGACAGTTTATGGCTTTTCTCCCATTGAAGGATGGAGGCAGTGCTTTGTGCCTTCCACCTCTAGAGCAATGGAGGGAGCGGCTGAGAGTAAAGGGGTCTTTCTGCCATTGGTGCTTTCTGACACTCTCCCAACCGTTGCACTTCCTGGTTGGTTAAAAGCCTATTGTCTCTCTCCTCCTCAGCATGTGGAACCACAATCCTATGGGCCTCATCCCCATTGCTCAAGGGGAAGATGTAGGCATTTCGTATGAGCCGGTTTGGCAAGGTGGAAACGTGCAGGATGCAGATGTCCCAGACTGGCGAGTGAAGTGCTGAAAAGAAACGGCGTTGAGCCTCCTTTGTATGAGATGTTCCCAGGACGCTGTAAGAGCACTGTGCAAAGGGAGTTTTTTCTCCACTTCCTAAAGAGCTGGAAGCAGGCCAAGATGTGTTTTGTCTCCCATTGAGGGGTGGATCCAGAACCAGTGCCTTGTGCCTTCCACCTCGAGAGCAATGGAGGGCATGGCTGAGAGCAAAGGGGCCTTTCTGACATAGCTGCTTTCCGACGCTCTCTAAGCAGTGTAAAATGGTGGTTGGAAAAAGGCATGCAGGTTATCGCCTCCGAAGCATGTGGATGCTCAATCCTTTGGGAATCAGCACAGTCGCTTCAGGGGAAGATGTAGGCATTTCGTCTGAGCCGGGTTGGCAAGGTGGAAATGCGGCAGAAGCAGATGTTGCAGATTGGTGAGTTAAGGGCTGAAAAGACAGGGTGTTCAGCTGCCTTTGTATGAGACGTTCCCAAGATGCTGTAAGAGCACTGTGGAATGTGAGTGCTTTCCCAGCTTCCTAAAGAGCTGGAAGGAGGACAGTTGCTGGCTTGTCTCCAATTGAAGGATGGAGGCAGTGCTTTGTGCCTTCCACCTCTAGAGCAATGGAGGGCACGGCTGAGATCCAAGGGCCCTTTCTGACATAGGTGCATTCTGACACTCTCTGACCCAGTGCACAATGGCGGTTTGTAAAAAGCCTATTGTCTGCTCCTGCTAAGCATGCGGAAGCACAGTCATCTGGGCCTCGTCCCCGTTGCTGAAGGGGAAGATGTAGACATTTCGTCTGAGCCGGGTTGGCCAGGTGGAAATGTGGCAGGAGCAGAAGTTCCAAATCTGCGAGTATAAGCGCTGAAAAGAAATGGCATATCAGCTGCCTTTGTATGAGATGTTGCCAGGACACAGAAAGAGCACTGTTGAAAGCGAGTTCTTCCACAGCTTCCTAAAGAGATGGAAGGAAGATGGTCTGTGGCTTGTCGCCTCTTGAGTGGGGGAGCCAGTGCATTCTGCATTCCACGTCTAGAGCAATGAAGGGCACGGCTGAGAGCAAAGGGGTCTTTCTGACATAGCTGCTTTCCGACACTCTCTCCAGTAGTGCACACTGGTGGTTGGAAAAAGGTGTGCAGTCTATCGCCTCCTAAGCACGTGGATGCTCAATCATTTGGGACTCAGCCCAGTTGCTTCAGGGGAAGATGTAGGCATTTCGTCTGAGCCGGGTTGGCAAGGTGGAATTGCGGCAGAAGCAGGAGTCCTACAGCTGCGAGTTAAGGGCTGGGAAGAAATGCCATTTGAGCTGCCTTGGTATGAGAAGTTCCCCGGTCTGCTGTAACAGGACTGTGGAAAGCGAGTTGTTTGTCAGCTTCCTAAAGAGCTGGAGGCAAGACAGTTTATGGCTTGTCTCCAATTGAAGGATGGAGGCAGTGCTTTGTGCCTTCCACCTCTAGAGCAATGGAGGGCACGGCTCAGAGCAAAGGGCCCTTTCTGAAATAGGTGCATTCTGACACTCTCTGACCCAGTGCACAATGGCGGTTTGTAAAAAGCCTATTGTCTGCTCCTGCTAAGCATGTGGCAGCACAATCATGTGGGCTTCGCCCCCGTTGCTTAAGGGGAAGGTGTAGGCATTTCCTCTGAGCCGGGTTGGCAAGGTGGAACTGTGGCAGAAGCGGAAGTCCTAAAGCGGCCAGTTAAGCACTTGGAAGAAATGGCGTTTGAGCTGCCTCGGTATGAGAGTTTGCTCGTATGCGCTAACAGCACTGTGGAAAGCGAGTTCTTTCCCAGCTTCGTAAAGAGCTGGAGGCAAGACAGTTTATGGCTTGTCTCCCATTGAAGGATGGAGGCAGTGCTTTGTGCCTTCCACCTCTACAGCAATGGAGGGCGCGGCTGAGAGTAAAGGGGTCTTTCTGCCATTGGTGCTTTCTGACACTCTCCCAATCGTTGCACTTCGTGGTTAGTTAAAAGCCTATTGTCTCTCTCCTCCTCAGCATGTGGAACCACAATCCTATGGGCCTCATCCCCATTGCTCAAGGGGAGGATGTAGGCATTTCGTCTGAGCCGGGTTGTCAAGGTGGAAACGTGCAGGATGCAGATGTCCCAGAAAGGCGAGTGAAGTGCTGAAAAGAAACGGCGTTCAGCCTCCTTTGTATGAGATGTTCCCAGGACGCTGTAAGAGCACTGTGGAAAGGGAGTTTTTTCTCCACTTCCTAAAGAGCTGGAAGCAGGCCAAGAAGTGGTTTGTCTCCCATTGAGGGGTGGATCCAGAACCAGTGCCTTGTGCCTTCCACCTCGAGAGCAATGGAGGGCATGGCTGAGAGCAAAGGGGCCTTTCTGACATAGCTGCTTTCCGACGCTCTCTAAGCAGTGTAAAATGGTGGTTGGAAAAAGGCATGCAGTTTATCGCCTCCTAAGCATGTGGATGACCAATCCTTTGGGAATCAGCACAGTCGCTTCAGGGGAAGACGTAGCTATTTCTTCTGAGCCGGGTTGGCAAGGTGGAAATGCGGCAGAAGCAGATGTTGCAGATTGGTGAGTTAAGGGCTGAAAAGACACGGTGTTCAGCTGCCTTTGTATGAGACGTTCCCAGGACGCTGTAAGAGCACTGTGGAATGCGAGTGCTTTCCCAGCTTCCTAAAGAGCTGGAAGCAGGACAGTTGCTGGCTGGTCTCCAATTGAAGGATGGAGGCAGTGCTTTGTGCCTTCCACCTCTAGAGCAATGGACGGCACGCCTGAGATCCAAGGGCTCTTTCTGACATAGGTGCATTCTGACACTCTCTGAGCCAGTGCACAATGGCGGTTTGTAAAAAGCCTATTGTCTGCTCCTGCTAAGCATGCGGAAGCCCAGTCATCTGGGCCACGTCCCCGTTGCTGAAGGGGAAGATGTAGACATTTCGTCTGAGCCGGGTTGGCCAGGTGGAAATGTGGCAGGAGCAGAAGTTCCAAATCTGCGAGTATAAGCGCTGAAAAGAAATGGCATATCAGCTGCCTTTGTATGAGATGTTGCCAGGACACAGAAAGAGCACTGTTGAAAGCGAGTTCTTCCACAGCTTCCTAAAGAGATGGAAGGAAGATTGTCTGTGGCTTGTCGCCTCTTGAGTGGGGGAGCCAGTGCATTCTGCATTCCACGTCTAGAGCAATGGAGGGCATGGCTGAGAGCAAAGGGGCCTTTCTGACATAGCTGCTTTCCGACGCTCTCTAAGCTGTGTAAAATGGTGGTTGGAAAAAGGCATGCAGTTTATCGCCTCCTAAGCATGTGGACGCTCAATCATTTGGGACTCAGCCCAGTTGCTTCAGGGGAAGATGTAGGCATTTTGACTGAGCCGGGTTGGAAAGGTGGAATTGCGGCAGAAGCCGGAGTCCTAAAGCTGCGAGTTAAGGGCTGGGACGAAATGCCATTTGAGCTGCCTTTGTATGAGAAGTTCCCCGGTCTGCTGTAACAGGACTGCGGAAAGCGAGCTGTTTGTCAGCTTCCTAAAGAGCTGGAGGCAAGACAGTTTATGGCTTGTCTCCAATTGAAGGATGGAGGCAGTGCTTTGTGCCTTCCACCTCTGGAGCAATGGAGGGCACGGCCGAGAGCAAAGGGCCCTTTCTGAAATAGGTGCATTCTGACACTCTTTGAGCCAGTGCACAATGGCGGTTTGTAAAAAGCCTATTGTCTGCTCCTGCTAAGCATGCGGAAGCACAGTCATCTGGGCCACGTCCTCGTTGCTGAAGGGGAAGATGTAGACATTTCGTGAGCCGGGTTGGCCAGGTGGAAATGAGGCAGGAGCAGAAGTTCCATATCTGTGAGTTAAGCGCTGAAAAGAAATGGCATATCAGCTGCCTTTGTATGAGATGTTGCCAGGACACAGAAAGAGCACTGTTGAAAGCGAGTTCTTGCTCAGCTTCCTAAAGAGATGGAAGGAAGATGGTCTGTGGCTTGTCGCCGCTTGAGCGGGGGAGCCAGTGCATTGTGCATTCCACGTCTAGAGCAATGAAGGGCACGGCTGAGAGCAAAGGGGTCTTTCTGACATAGCTGCTGTCCGACACTCTCTCCAGCAGTGCACAATGGTGGTTGGAAAAAGGCGTGCAGTCTATCGCCTCCTAAGCACGCGGACGCTCAATCATTTGGGACTCAGCCCAGTTGCTTCAGGGGAAGATGTAGGCATTTCGTCTGAGCCTGGTTGGCAAGGTGGAATTGCGGCAGAAGAAGGAGTCCTAAAGCTGCGAGTTAAGGGCTGGGAAGAAATGCCATTTGAGCTGCCTTGGTATGAGAAGTTCCCCGGTCTGCTGTAACAGGACTGTGGAAAGCGAGTTGTTTGTCAGCTTCCTAAAGAGCTGGAGGCAAGACAGTTTATGGCTTGTCTCCAATTAAAGGATGGAGGCAATGCTTTGTGCCTTCAACCTCTAGAGCAATGGAGGGCACGGCTGAGAGCAAAGGGCCCTTTCTGACATAGGTGCATTCTGACACTCTCTGACCCAGTGCACAATGGCGGTTTGTAAAAAGCCTATTGTCTGCTCCTGCTAAGCGTGTGGAAGCACAATCATGTGGGCTTCGCCCCCGTTGCTTAAGGGGAAGATGTAGGCATTTCGTCTGAGCCGGGTTGGCAAGGTGGAACTGTGGCAGAAGCGGAAGTTAAAGCGGCCAGGTAAGCACTGGGAAGAAATGGCGTTTCAGCTGCCTCGGTATGAGAGTTTGCTCGCATGCGCTAACAGCACTGTGGAAAGCGAGTTCTTTCCCAGCTTCCTAAAGAGCTGGAGGCAAGACAGTTTATGGCTTGTCTCCCATTGAAGGATGGAGGCAGTGCTTTGTGCCTTCCACCTCTACAGCAATGGAGGGCGCGGCTGAGAGTAAAGGGGTCTTTCTGCCATTGGTGCTTTCTGACACTCTCCCAACCGTTGCACTTCGTGGTTAGTTAAAAGCCTATTGTCTCTCTCCTCCTCAGCATGTGGAACCACAATCCTATGGGCCTCATCCCCATTGCTCAAGGGGAGGATGTAGGCACTTCGTCTGAGCCGGGTTGTCAAGGTGGAAACGTGCAGGATGCAGATGTCCCAGACTGGCGAGTGAAGTGCTGAAAAGAAACGGCGTTCAGCCTCCTTTGTATGAGATGTTCCCAGGACGCTGTAAGAGCACTGTGGAAAGGGAGTTTTTTCTCCACTTCCTAAAGAGCTGGAAGCAGGCCAAGATGTGGTTTGTCTCCCATTGAGGGGTGGATCCAGAACCAGTGCCTTGTGCCTTCCACCTCGAGAGCAATGGAGGGCATGGCTGAGAGCAAAGGGGCCTTTCTGACATAGCTGCTTTCCGACGCTCTCTAAGCAGTGTAAAATGGTGGTTGGAAAAAGGCATGCACTTTATCGCCTCCTAAGCATGTGGATGCTCAATCATTTGGGAATCAGCACAGTCGCTTCAGGGGAAGATTTAGGCATTTCGTCTGAGCCGGGTTGGCAAGGTGGAAATGCGGCAGAAGCAGATGTTGCAGATTGGTGAGTTAAGGGCTGAAAAGACACGGTGTTCAGCTGCCTTTGTATGAGACGTTCCCAGGACGCTGTAAGAGCACTGTGGAATGCGAGTGCTTTCCCAGCTTCCTAAAGAGCTGGAAGCAGGACAGTTGCTGGCTTGTCTCCAATTGAAGGATGGAGGCAGTGCTTTGTGCCTTCCACCTCTAGAGCAATGGAGGGCACGGCTGAGATCCAAGGGCCCTTTCTGACATAGGTGCATTCTGACACTCTCTGAGCCAGTGCACAATGGCGGTTTGTAAAAAGCCTATTGTCTGCTCCTGCTAAGCATGCGGAAGCACAGTCATCTGGGCCTCGTCCCCGTTGCTGAAGGGGAAGATGCAGACATTTCGTCTGAGCCGGGTTGGCCAGGTGGAAATGTGGCAGGAGCAGAAGTTCCAAATCTGCGAGTTAAGCGCTGAAAAGAAATGGCATACCAGCTGCCTTTGTATGAGATGTTGCCAGGACACAGAAAGAGCACTGTTGAAAGCGAGTTCTTGCTCAGCTTCCTAAAGAGATGGAAGGAAGATGGTCTGTGGCTTGTCGCCGCTTGAGGGGGGGAGCCAGTGCATTGTGCATTCCACGTCGAGAGCAATGAAGGGCACGGCTGAGAGCAAAGGGGTCTTTCTGACATAGCTGCTTTCCGACACTCTCTCCAGCAGTGCACAATGGTGGTTGGAAAACGGCGTGCAGTCTATCGCCTCCTAAGCACGTGGACGCTCAATCATTTGGGACTCAGCCCAGTTGCTTCAGGGGAAGATGTAGGCATTTCGTCTGAGCCGGGTTGGCAAGGTCGAATTGCGGCAGAAGCAGGAGTCCTACAGCTGCGAGTTAAGGGCTGGGAAGAAATGCCATTTGAGCTGCCTTGGTATGAGAAGTTCCCCGGTCTGCTGTAACAGGACTGTGGAAAGCGAGTTGTTTGTCAGCTTCCTAAAGAGCTGGAGCAAGACAGTTTATGGCTTGTCTCCAATTGAAGGATGGAGGCAGTGCTTTGTGCCTTCCACCTCTAGAGCAATGGAGGGCACGGCTCAGAGCAAAGGGCCCTTTCTGACATAGGTGCATTCTGACACTCTCTGAGCCAGTGCACAATGGCGGTTTGTAAAAAGCCTATTGTCTGCTCCTGCTAAGCATGTGGCAGCACAATCATGTGGGCTTCGCCCCCGTTGCTTAAGGGGAAGATGTAGGCATTTCGTCTGTGGCGGGTTGGCAAGGTGGAACTGTGGCAGAAGCGGAAGTCCTTAAGCGGCCAGTTAAGAACTGGGAAGAAATAGCGTTTGAGCTGCCTCGGTATGAGAGTTTCCTCGTATGCTGTAACAGCACTGTGGAAAGCGAGTTCTTTCCCAGCTTCGTAAAGAGCTGGAGGCAAGACAGTTTATGGCTTGTCTCCCATTGAAGGATGGAGGCAGTGCTTTGTGCCTTCCACCTCTACAGCAATGGAGGGCGCGGCTGAGAGTAAAGGGGTCTTTCTGCCATTGGTGCTTTCTGACACTCTCCCAACCGTTGCACTTCGTGGTTAGTTAAAAGCCTATTGTCTCTCTCCTCCTCAGCATGTGGAACCACAATCCTATGGGCCTCATCCCCATTGCTCAAGGGGAGGATGTAGGCATTTCGTCTGAGCCGGGTTGTCAAGGTGGAAACGTGCAGGATGCAGATGTCCCAGACTGGCGAGTGAAGTGCTGAAAAGAAACGGCGTTCAGCCTCCTTTGTATGAGATGTTCCCAGGACGCTGTAAGAGCACTGTGGAAAGGGAGTTTTTTCTCCACTTCCTAAAGAGCTGGAAGCAGGCCAAGATGTGGTTTGTCTCCCATTGAGGGGTGGATCCAGAACCAGTGCCTTGTGCCTTCCACCTCGAGAGCAATGGAGGGCATGGCTGAGAGCAAAGGGGCCTTTCTGACATAGCTGCTTTCCGACGCTCTCTAAGCAGTGTAAAATGGTGGTTGGAAAAAGGCATGCACTTTATCGCCTCCTAAGCATGTGGATGCTCAATCATTTGGGAATCAGCACAGTCGCTTCAGGGGAAGATGCAGGCATTTCGTCTGAGCCGGGTTGGCAAGGTGGTAATGCCGCAGAAGCAGATGTTGCAGATTGGTGAGTTAAGGGATGAAAAGACACGGTGTTCAGCTGCCTTTGTATGAGACGTTCCCAGGACGCTGTAAGAGCACTGTGCAATGCGAGTGCTTTCCCAGCTTCCTAAAGAGCTGGAAGCAGGACAGTTGCTGGCTTGTCTCCAATTGAAGGATGGAGGCAGTGCTTTGTGCCTTCCACCTCTAGAGCAATGGAGGGCACGGCTGAGATCCAAGGGCCCTTTCTGACATAGGTGCATTCTGACACTCTCTGAGCCAGTGCACAATGGCGGTTTGTAAAAAGCCTATTGTCTGCTCCTGCTAAGCATGCGGAAGCACAGTCATCTGGGCCTCGTCCCCGTTGCTGAAGGGGAAGATGTAGACATTTCGTCTGAGCCAGGTTGGCCAGGTGGAAATGTGGCAGGAGCAGAAGTTCCAAATCTGCGAGTTAAGCGCTGAAAAGAAATGGCATATCAGCTGCCTTTGTATGAGATGTTGCCAGGAGACAGAAAGAGCACTCTTGAAAGCGAGTTCTTGCTCAGCTTCCTAAAGAGATGGAAGGAAGATGGTCTGTGGCTTGTCGCCGCTTGAGGGGGGGAGCCAGTGCATTGTGCATTCCACGTCTAGAGCAATGAAGGGCACGGCTGAGAGCAAAGGGGTCTTTCTGACATAGCTGCTTTCCGACACTCTCTCCAGCAGTGCACAATGGTGGTTGGAAAAAGGCGTGCAGTCTATCGCCTCCTAAGCACGTGGACGCTCAATCATTTGGGACTCAGCCCAGTTGCTTCAGGGGAAGATGTAGGCATTTCGTCTGAGCCGGGTTGGCAAGGTGGAATTGCGGCAGAAGCAGGAGTCCTACAGCTGCGAGTTAAGGGCTGGGAAGAAATGCCATTTGAGCTGCCTTGGTATGAGAAGTTCCCCGGTCTGCTGTAACAGGACTGTGGAAAGCGAGTTGTTTGTCAGCTTCCTAAAGAGCTGGAGGCAAGACAGTTTATGGCTTGTCTCCAATTGAAGGATGGAGGCAGTGCTTTGTGCCTTCCACCTCTAGAGCAATGGTGGGCACGGCTGAGAGCAAAGGGCCCTTTCTGACATAGGTGCATTCTGACACTCTCTGACCCAGTGCAAAATGGCGGTCTGTAAAAAGCCTATTGTCTGCTCCTGCTAAGCATGTGGCAGCACAATCATGTGGGCTTCGCCCCCGTTGCTTAAGGGGAAGATGTAGGCATTTCGTCTGAGCCGGGTTGGCAAGGTGGAACTGTGGCAGAAGCGGAAGTCCTAAAGCGGCCAGTTAAGCACTGGGAAGAAATGGCGTTTGAGCTGCCTCGGTATGAGAGTTTCCTCGTATGCTGTAACAGCACTGTGGAAAGCGTGTTCTTTCCAGCTTCCTAAAGAGCTGGAGGCAAGACAGTTTATGGCTTTTCTCCCATTGAAGGATGGAGGCAGTGCTTTGTGCCTTCCACCTCTAGAGCAATGGAGGGAGCGGCTGAGAGTAAAGGGGTCTTTCTGCCATTGGTGCTTTCTGACACTCTCCCAACCGTTGCACTTCCTGGTTAGTTAAAAGCCTATTGTCTCTCTCCTCCTCAGCATGTGGAACCACAATCCTATGGGCCTCATCCCCATTGCTCAAGGGGAAGATGTAGGCATTTCGTATGAGCCGGTTTGGCAAGGTGGAAACGTGCAGGATGCAGATGTCCCAGACTGGCGAGTGAAGTGCTGAAAAGAAACGGCGTTGAGCCTCCTTTGTATGAGATGTTCCCAGGACGCTGTAAGAGCACTGTGCAAAGGGAGTTTTTTCTCCACTTCCTAAAGAGCTGGAAGCAGGCCAAGATGTGTTTTGTCTCCCATTGAGGGGTGGATCCAGAACCAGTGCCTTGTGCCTTCCACCTCGAGAGCAATGGAGGGCATGGCTGAGAGCAAAGGGGCCTTTCTGACATAGCTGCTTTCCGACGCTCTCTAAGCAGTGTAAAATGGTGGTTGGAAAAAGGCATGCAGGTTATCGCCTCCGAAGCATGTGGATGCTCAATCCTTTGGGAATCAGCACAGTCGCTTCAGGGGAAGATGTAGGCATTTCGTCTGAGCCGGGTTGGCAAGGTGGAAATGCGGCAGAAGCAGATGTTGCAGATTGGTGAGTTAAGGGCTGAAAAGACAGGGTGTTCAGCTGCCTTTGTATGAGACGTTCCCAAGATGCTGTAAGAGCACTGTGGAATGTGAGTGCTTTCCCAGCTTCCTAAAGAGCTGGAAGGAGGACAGTTGCTGGCTTGTCTCCAATTGAAGGATGGAGGCAGTGCTTTGTGCCTTCCACCTCTAGAGCAATGGAGGGCACGGCTGAGATCCAAGGGCCCTTTCTGACATAGGTGCATTCTGACACTCTCTGACCCAGTGCACAATGGCGGTTTGTAAAAAGCCTATTGTCTGCTCCTGCTAAGCATGCGGAAGCACAGTCATCTGGGCCTCGTCCCCGTTGCTGAAGGGGAAGATGTAGACATTTCGTCTGAGCCGGGTTGGCCAGGTGGAAATGTGGCAGGAGCAGAAGTTCCAAATCTGCGAGTATAAGCGCTGAAAAGAAATGGCATATCAGCTGCCTTTGTATGAGATGTTGCCAGGACACAGAAAGAGCACTGTTGAAAGCGAGTTCTTCCACAGCTTCCTAAAGAGATGGAAGGAAGATGGTCTGTGGCTTGTCGCCTCTTGAGTGGGGGAGCCAGTGCATTCTGCATTCCACGTCTAGAGCAATGAAGGGCACGGCTGAGAGCAAAGGGGTCTTTCTGACATAGCTGCTTTCCGACACTCTCTCCAGTAGTGCACACTGGTGGTTGGAAAAAGGTGTGCAGTCTATCGCCTCCTAAGCACGTGGATGCTCAATCATTTGGGACTCAGCCCAGTTGCTTCAGGGGAAGATGTAGGCATTTCGTCTGAGCCGGGTTGGCAAGGTGGAATTGCGGCAGAAGCAGGAGTCCTACAGCTGCGAGTTAAGGGCTGGGAAGAAATGCCATTTGAGCTGCCTTGGTATGAGAAGTTCCCCGGTCTGCTGTAACAGGACTGTGGAAAGCGAGTTGTTTGTCAGCTTCCTAAAGAGCTGGAGGCAAGACAGTTTATGGCTTGTCTCCAATTGAAGGATGGAGGCAGTGCTTTGTGCCTTCCACCTCTAGAGCAATGGAGGGCACGGCTCAGAGCAAAGGGCCCTTTCTGAAATAGGTGCATTCTGACACTCTCTGACCCAGTGCACAATGGCGGTTTGTAAAAAGCCTATTGTCTGCTCCTGCTAAGCATGTGGCAGCACAATCATGTGGGCTTCGCCCCCGTTGCTTAAGGGGAAGGTGTAGGCATTTCCTCTGAGCCGGGTTGGCAAGGTGGAACTGTGGCAGAAGCGGAAGTCCTAAAGCGGCCAGTTAAGCACTTGGAAGAAATGGCGTTTGAGCTGCCTCGGTATGAGAGTTTGCTCGTATGCGCTAACAACACTGTGGAAAGCGAGTTCTTTCCCAGCTTCGTAAAGAGCTGGAGGCAAGACAGTTTATGGCTTGTCTCCCATTGAAGGATGGAGGCAGTGCTTTGTGCCTTCCACCTCTACAGCAATGGAGGGCGCGGCTGAGAGTAAAGGGGTCTTTCTGCCATTGGTGCTTTCTGACACTCTCCCAATCGTTGCACTTCGTGGTTAGTTAAAAGCCTATTGTCTCTCTCCTCCTCAGCATGTGGAACCACAATCCTATGGGCCTCATCCCCATTGCTCAAGGGGAGGATGTAGGCATTTCGTCTGAGCCGGGTTGTCAAGGTGGAAACGTGCAGGATGCAGATGTCCCAGACTGGCGAGTGAAGTGCTGAAAAGAAACGGCGTTCAGCCTCCTTTGTATGAGATGTTCCCAGGACGCTGTAAGAGCACTGTGGAAAGGGAGTTTTTTCTCCACTTCCTAAAGAGCTGGAAGCAGGCCAAGAAGTGGTTTGTCTCCCATTGAGGGGTGGATCCAGAACCAGTGCCTTGTGCCTTCCACCTCGAGAGCAATGGAGGGCATGGCTGAGAGCAAAGGGGCCTTTCTGACATAGCTGCTTTCCGACGCTCTCTAAGCAGTGTAAAATGGTGGTTGGAAAAAGGCATGCAGTTTATCGCCTCCTAAGCATGTGGATGACCAATCCTTTGGGAATCAGCACAGTCGCTTCAGGGGAAGACGTAGCTATTTCTTCTGAGCCGGGTTGGCAAGGTGGAAATGCGGCAGAAGCAGATGTTGCAGATTGGTGAGTTAAGGGCTGAAAAGACACGGTGTTCAGCTGCCTTTGTATGAGACGTTCCCAGGACGCTGTAAGAGCACTGTGGAATGCGAGTGCTTTCCCAGCTTCCTAAAGAGCTGGAAGCAGGACAGTTGCTGGCTGGTCTCCAATTGAAGGATGGAGGCAGTGCTTTGTGCCTTCCACCTCTAGAGCAATGGACGGCACGCCTGAGATCCAAGGGCTCTTTCTGACATAGGTGCATTCTGACACTCTCTGAGCCAGTGCACAATGGCGGTTTGTAAAAAGCCTATTGTCTGCTCCTGCTAAGCATGCGGAAGCCCAGTCATCTGGGCCACGTCCCCGTTGCTGAAGGGGAAGATGTAGACATTTCGTCTGAGCCGGGTTGGCCAGGTGGAAATGTGGCAGGAGCAGAAGTTCCAAATCTGCGAGTATAAGCGCTGAAAAGAAATGGCATATCAGCTGCCTTTGTATGAGATGTTGCCAGGACACAGAAAGAGCACTGTTGAAAGCGAGTTCTTCCACAGCTTCCTAAAGAGATGGAAGGAAGATTGTCTGTGGCTTGTCGCCTCTTGAGTGGGGGAGCCAGTGCATTCTGCATTCCACGTCTAGAGCAATGGAGGGCATGGCTGAGAGCAAAGGGGCCTTTCTGACATAGCTGCTTTCCGACGCTCTCTAAGCTGTGTAAAATGGTGGTTGGAAAAAGGCATGCAGTTTATCGCCTCCTAAGCATGTGGACGCTCAATCATTTGGGACTCAGCCCAGTTGCTTCAGGGGAAGATGTAGGCATTTTGACTGAGCCGGGTTGGAAAGGTGGAATTGCGGCAGAAGCCGGAGTCCTAAAGCTGCGAGTTAAGGGCTGGGACGAAATGCCATTTGAGCTGCCTTTGTATGAGAAGTTCCCCGGTCTGCTGTAACAGGACTGCGGAAAGCGAGCTGTTTGTCAGCTTCCTAAAGAGCTGGAGGCAAGACAGTTTATGGCTTGTCTCCAATTGAAGGATGGAGGCAGTGCTTTGTGCCTTCCACCTCTGGAGCAATGGAGGGCACGGCCGAGAGCAAAGGGCCCTTTCTGAAATAGGTGCATTCTGACACTCTTTGAGCCAGTGCACAATGGCGGTTTGTAAAAAGCCTATTGTCTGCTCCTGCTAAGCATGCGGAAGCACAGTCATCTGGGCCACGTCCTCGTTGCTGAAGGGGAAGATGTAGACATTTCGTGAGCCGGGTTGGCCAGGTGGAAATGAGGCAGGAGCAGAAGTTCCATATCTGTGAGTTAAGCGCTGAAAAGAAATGGCATATCAGCTGCCTTTGTATGAGATGTTGCCAGGACACAGAAAGAGCACTGTTGAAAGCGAGTTCTTGCTCAGCTTCCTAAAGAGATGGAAGGAAGATGGTCTGTGGCTTGTCGCCGCTTGAGCGGGGGAGCCAGTGCATTGTGCATTCCACGTCTAGAGCAATGAAGGGCACGGCTGAGAGCAAAGGGGTCTTTCTGACATAGCTGCTGTCCGACACTCTCTCCAGCAGTGCACAATGGTGGTTGGAAAAAGGCGTGCAGTCTATCGCCTCCTAAGCACGCGGACGCTCAATCATTTGGGACTCAGCCCAGTTGCTTCAGGGGAAGATGTAGGCATTTCGTCTGAGCCTGGTTGGCAAGGTGGAATTGCGGCAGAAGAAGGAGTCCTAAAGCTGCGAGTTAAGGGCTGGGAAGAAATGCCATTTGAGCTGCCTTGGTATGAGAAGTTCCCCGGTCTGCTGTAACAGGACTGTGGAAAGCGAGTTGTTTGTCAGCTTCCTAAAGAGCTGGAGGCAAGACAGTTTATGGCTTGTCTCCAATTAAAGGATGGAGGCAATGCTTTGTGCCTTCAACCTCTAGAGCAATGGAGGGCACGGCTCAGAGCAAAGGGCCCTTTCTGACATAGGTGCATTCTGACACTCTCTGACCCAGTGCACAATGGCGGTTTGTAAAAAGCCTATTGTCTGCTCCTGCTAAGCGTGTGGAAGCACAATCATGTGGGCTTCGCCCCCGTTGCTTAAGGGGAAGATGTAGGCATTTCGTCTGAGCCGGGTTGGCAAGGTGGAACTGTGGCAGAAGCGGAAGTTAAAGCGGCCAGGTAAGCACTGGGAAGAAATGGCGTTTCAGCTGCCTCGGTATGAGAGTTTGCTCGCATGCGCTAACAGCACTGTGGAAAGCGAGTTCTTTCCCAGCTTCCTAAAGAGCTGGAGGCAAGACAGTTTATGGCTTGTCTCCCATTGAAGGATGGAGGCAGTGCTTTGTGCCTTCCACCTCTACAGCAATGGAGGGCGCGGCTGAGAGTAAAGGGGTCTTTCTGCCATTGGTGCTTTCTGACACTCTCCCAACCGTTGCACTTCGTGGTTAGTTAAAAGCCTATTGTCTCTCTCCTCCTCAGCATGTGGAACCACAATCCTATGGGCCTCATCCCCATTGCTCAAGGGGAGGATGTAGGCACTTCGTCTGAGCCGGGTTGTCAAGGTGGAAACGTGCAGGATGCAGATGTCCCAGACTGGCGAGTGAAGTGCTGAAAAGAAACGGCGTTCAGCCTCCTTTGTATGAGATGTTCCCAGGACGCTGTAAGAGCACTGTGGAAAGGGAGTTTTTTCTCCACTTCCTAAAGAGCTGGAAGCAGGCCAAGATGTGGTTTGTCTCCCATTGAGGGGTGGATCCAGAACCAGTGCCTTGTGCCTTCCACCTCGAGAGCAATGGAGGGCATGGCTGAGAGCAAAGGGGCCTTTCTGACATAGCTGCTTTCCGACGCTCTCTAAGCAGTGTAAAATGGTGGTTGGAAAAAGGCATGCACTTTATCGCCTCCTAAGCATGTGGATGCTCAATCATTTGGGAATCAGCACAGTCGCTTCAGGGGAAGATTTAGGCATTTCGTCTGAGCCGGGTTGGCAAGGTGGAAATGCGGCAGAAGCAGATGTTGCAGATTGGTGAGTTAAGGGCTGAAAAGACACGGTGTTCAGCTGCCTTTGTATGAGACGTTCCCAGGACGCTGTAAGAGCACTGTGGAATGCGAGTGCTTTCCCAGCTTCCTAAAGAGCTGGAAGCAGGACAGTTGCTGGCTTGTCTCCAATTGAAGGATGGAGGCAGTGCTTTGTGCCTTCCACCTCTAGAGCAATGGAGGGCACGGCTGAGATCCAAGGGCCCTTTCTGACATAGGTGCATTCTGACACTCTCTGAGCCAGTGCACAATGGCGGTTTGTAAAAAGCCTATTGTCTGCTCCTGCTAAGCATGCGGAAGCACAGTCATCTGGGCCTCGTCCCCGTTGCTGAAGGGGAAGATGCAGACATTTCGTCTGAGCCGGGTTGGCCAGGTGGAAATGTGGCAGGAGCAGAAGTTCCAAATCTGCGAGTTAAGCGCTGAAAAGAAATGGCATACCAGCTGCCTTTGTATGAGATGTTGCCAGGACACAGAAAGAGCACTGTTGAAAGCGAGTTCTTGCTCAGCTTCCTAAAGAGATGGAAGGAAGATGGTCTGTGGCTTGTCGCCGCTTGAGGGGGGGAGCCAGTGCATTGTGCATTCCACGTCGAGAGCAATGAAGGGCACGGCTGAGAGCAAAGGGGTCTTTCTGACATAGCTGCTTTCCGACACTCTCTCCAGCAGTGCACAATGGTGGTTGGAAAACGGCGTGCAGTCTATCGCCTCCTAAGCACGTGGACGCTCAATCATTTGGGACTCAGCCCAGTTGCTTCAGGGGAAGATGTAGGCATTTCGTCTGAGCCGGGTTGGCAAGGTCGAATTGCGGCAGAAGCAGGAGTCCTACAGCTGCGAGTTAAGGGCTGGGAAGAAATGCCATTTGAGCTGCCTTGGTATGAGAAGTTCCCCGGTCTGCTGTAACAGGACTGTGGAAAGCGAGTTGTTTGTCAGCTTCCTAAAGAGCTGGAGGCAAGACAGTTTATGGCTTGTCTCCAATTGAAGGATGGAGGCAGTGCTTTGTGCCTTCCACCTCTAGAGCAATGGTGGGCACGGCTGAGAGCAAAGGGCCCTTTCTGACATAGGTGCATTCTGACACTCTCTGACCCAGTGCAAAATGGCGGTCTGTAAAAAGCCTATTGTCTGCTCCTGCTAAGCATGTGGCAGCACAATCATGTGGGCTTCGCCCCCGTTGCTTAAGGGGAAGATGTAGGCATTTCGTCTGAGCCGGGTTGGCAAGGTGGAACTGTGGCAGAAGCGGAAGTCCTAAAGCGGCCAGTTAAGCACTGGGAAGAAATGGCGTTTGAGCTGCCTCGGTATGAGAGTTTCCTCGTATGCTGTAACAGCACTGTGGAAAGCGAGTTCTTTCCAGCTTCCTAAAGAGCTGGAGGCAAGACAGTTTATGGCTTTTCTCCCATTGAAGGATGGAGGCAGTGCTTTGTGCCTTCCACCTCTAGAGCAATGGAGGGAGCGGCTGAGAGTAAAGGGGTCTTTCTGCCATTGGTGCTTTCTGACACTCTCCCAACCGTTGCACTTCCTGGTTAGTTAAAAGCCTATTGTCTCTCTCCTCCTCAGCATGTGGAACCACAATCCTATGGGCCTCATCCCCATTGCTCAAGGGGAAGATGTAGGCATTTCGTATGAGCCGGTTTGGCAAGGTGGAAACGTGCAGGATGCAGATGTCCCAGACTGGCGAGTGAAGTGCTGAAAAGAAACGGCGTTGAGCCTCCTTTGTATGAGATGTTCCCAGGACGCTGTAAGAGCACTGTGCAAAGGGAGTTTTTTCTCCACTTCCTAAAGAGCTGGAAGCAGGCCAAGATGTGTTTTGTCTCCCATTGAGGGGTGGATCCAGAACCAGTGCCTTGTGCCTTCCACCTCGAGAGCAATGGAGGGCATGGCTGAGAGCAAAGGGGCCTTTCTGACATAGCTGCTTTCCGACGCTCTCTAAGCAGTGTAAAATGGTGGTTGGAAAAAGGCATGCAGGTTATCGCCTCCGAAGCATGTGGATGCTCAATCCTTTGGGAATCAGCACAGTCGCTTCAGGGGAAGATGTAGGCATTTCGTCTGAGCCGGGTTGGCAAGGTGGAAATGCGGCAGAAGCAGATGTTGCAGATTGGTGAGTTAAGGGCTGAAAAGACAGGGTGTTCAGCTGCCTTTGTATGAGACGTTCCCAAGATGCTGTAAGAGCACTGTGGAATGTGAGTGCTTTCCCAGCTTCCTAAAGAGCTGGAAGGAGGACAGTTGCTGGCTTGTCTCCAATTGAAGGATGGAGGCAGTGCTTTGTGCCTTCCACCTCTAGAGCAATGGAGGGCACGGCTGAGATCCAAGGGCCCTTTCTGACATAGGTGCATTCTGACACTCTCTGACCCAGTGCACAATGGCGGTTTGTAAAAAGCCTATTGTCTGCTCCTGCTAAGCATGCGGAAGCACAGTCATCTGGGCCTCGTCCCCGTTGCTGAAGGGGAAGATGTAGACATTTCGTCTGAGCCGGGTTGGCCAGGTGGAAATGTGGCAGGAGCAGAAGTTCCAAATCTGCGAGTATAAGCGCTGAAAAGAAATGGCATATCAGCTGCCTTTGTATGAGATGTTGCCAGGACACAGAAAGAGCACTGTTGAAAGCGAGTTCTTCCACAGCTTCCTAAAGAGATGGAAGGAAGATGGTCTGTGGCTTGTCGCCTCTTGAGTGGGGGAGCCAGTGCATTCTGCATTCCACGTCTAGAGCAATGAAGGGCACGGCTGAGAGCAAAGGGGTCTTTCTGACATAGCTGCTTTCCGACACTCTCTCCAGTAGTGCACACTGGTGGTTGGAAAAAGGTGTGCAGTCTATCGCCTCCTAAGCACGTGGATGCTCAATCATTTGGGACTCAGCCCAGTTGCTTCAGGGGAAGATGTAGGCATTTCGTCTGAGCCGGGTTGGCAAGGTGGAATTGCGGCAGAAGCAGGAGTCCTACAGCTGCGAGTTAAGGGCTGGGAAGAAATGCCATTTGAGCTGCCTTGGTATGAGAAGTTCCCCGGTGTGCTGTAACAGGACTGTGGAAAGCGAGTTGTTTGTCAGCTTCCTAAAGAGCTGGAGGCAAGACAGTTTATGGCTTGTCTCCAATTGAAGGATGGAGGCAGTGCTTTGTGCCTTCCACCTCTAGAGCAATGGAGGGCACGGCTCAGAGCAAAGGGCCCTTTCTGAAATAGGTGCATTCTGACACTCTCTGACCCAGTGCACAATGGCGGTTTGTAAAAAGCCTATTGTCTGCTCCTGCTAAGCATGTGGCAGCACAATCATGTGGGCTTCGCCCCCGTTGCTTAAGGGGAAGGTGTAGGCATTTCCTCTGAGCCGGGTTGGCAAGGTGGAACTGTGGCAGAAGCGGAAGTCCTAAAGCGGCCAGTTAAGCACTTGGAAGAAATGGCGTTTGAGCTGCCTCGGTATGAGAGTTTGCTCGTATGCGCTAACAGCACTGTGGAAAGCGAGTTCTTTCCCAGCTTCGTAAAGAGCTGGAGGCAAGACAGTTTATGGCTTGTCTCCCCTTGAAGGATGGAGGCAGTGCTTTGTGCCTTCCACCTCTACAGCAATGGAGGGCGCGGCTGAGAGTAAAGGGGTCTTTCTGCCATTGGTGCTTTCTGACACTCTCCCAATCGTTGCACTTCGTGGTTAGTTAAAAGCCTATTGTCTCTCTCCTCCTCAGCATGTGGAACCACAATCCTATGGGCCTCATCCCCATTGCTCAAGGGGAGGATGTAGGCATTTCGTCTGAGCCGGGTTGTCAAGGTGGAAACGTGCAGGATGCAGATGTCCCAGAAAGGCGAGTGAAGTGCTGAAAAGAAACGGCGTTCAGCCTCCTTTGTATGAGATGTTCCCAGGACGCTGTAAGAGCACTGTGGAAAGGGAGTTTTTTCTCCACTTCCTAAAGAGCTGGAAGCAGGCCAAGAAGTGGTTTGTCTCCCATTGAGGGGTGGATCCAGAACCAGTGCCTTGTGCCTTCCACCTCGAGAGCAATGGAGGGCATGGCTGAGAGCAAAGGGGCCTTTCTGACATAGCTGCTTTCCGACGCTCTCTAAGCAGTGTAAAATGGTGGTTGGAAAAAGGCATGCAGTTTATCGCCTCCTAAGCATGTGGATGACCAATCCTTTGGGAATCAGCACAGTCGCTTCAGGGGAAGACGTAGCTATTTCTTCTGAGCCGGGTTGGCAAGGTGGAAATGCGGCAGAAGCAGATGTTGCAGATTGGTGAGTTAAGGGCTGAAAAGACACGGTGTTCAGCTGCCTTTGTATGAGACGTTCCCAGGACGCTGTAAGAGCACTGTGGAATGCGAGTGCTTTCCCAGCTTCCTAAAGAGCTGGAAGCAGGACAGTTGCTGGCTGGTCTCCAATTGAAGGATGGAGGCAGTGCTTTGTGCCTTCCACCTCTAGAGCAATGGACGGCACGCCTGAGATCCAAGGGCTCTTTCTGACATAGGTGCATTCTGACACTCTCTGAGCCAGTGCACAATGGCGGTTTGTAAAAAGCCTATTGTCTGCTCCTGCTAAGCATGCGGAAGCCCAGTCATCTGGGCCACGTCCCCGTTGCTGAAGGGGAAGATGTAGACATTTCGTCTGAGCCGGGTTGGCCAGGTGGAAATGTGGCAGGAGCAGAAGTTCCAAATCTGCGAGTATAAGCGCTGAAAAGAAATGGCATATCAGCTGCCTTTGTATGAGATGTTGCCAGGACACAGAAAGAGCACTGTTGAAAGCGAGTTCTTCCACAGCTTCCTAAAGAGATGGAAGGAAGATTGTCTGTGGCTTGTCGCCTCTTGAGTGGGGGAGCCAGTGCATTCTGCATTCCACGTCTAGAGCAATGGAGGGCATGGCTGAGAGCAAAGGGGCCTTTCTGACATAGCTGCTTTCCGACGCTCTCTAAGCTGTGTAAAATGGTGGTTGGAAAAAGGCATGCAGTTTATCGCCTCCTAAGCATGTGGACGCTCAATCATTTGGGACTCAGCCCAGTTGCTTCAGGGGAAGATGTAGGCATTTTGACTGAGCCGGGTTGGAAAGGTGGAATTGCGGCAGAAGCCGGAGTCCTAAAGCTGCGAGTTAAGGGCTGGGACGAAATGCCATTTGAGCTGCCTTTGTATGAGAAGTTCCCCGGTCTGCTGTAACAGGACTGCGGAAAGCGAGCTGTTTGTCAGCTTCCTAAAGAGCTGGAGGCAAGACAGTTTATGGCTTGTCTCCAATTGAAGGATGGAGGCAGTGCTTTGTGCCTTCCACCTCTGGAGCAATGGAGGGCACGGCCGAGAGCAAAGGGCCCTTTCTGAAATAGGTGCATTCTGACACTCTTTGAGCCAGTGCACAATGGCGGTTTGTAAAAAGCCTATTGTCTGCTCCTGCTAAGCATGCGGAAGCACAGTCATCTGGGCCACGTCCTCGTTGCTGAAGGGGAAGATGTAGACATTTCGTGAGCCGGGTTGGCCAGGTGGAAATGAGGCAGGAGCAGAAGTTCCATATCTGTGAGTTAAGCGCTGAAAAGAAATGGCATATCAGCTGCCTTTGTATGAGATGTTGCCAGGACACAGAAAGAGCACTGTTGAAAGCGAGTTCTTGCTCAGCTTCCTAAAGAGATGGAAGGAAGATGGTCTGTGGCTTGTCGCCGCTTGAGGGGGGGAGCCAGTGCATTGTGCATTCCACGTCGAGAGCAATGAAGGGCACGGCTGAGAGCAAAGGGGTCTTTCTGACATAGCTGCTTTCCGACACTCTCTCCAGCAGTGCACAATGGTGGTTGGAAAACGGCGTGCAGTCTATCGCCTCCTAAGCACGTGGACGCTCAATCATTTGGGACTCAGCCCAGTTGCTTCAGGGGAAGATGTAGGCATTTCGTCTGAGCCGGGTTGGCAAGGTCGAATTGCGGCAGAAGCAGGAGTCCTACAGCTGCGAGTTAAGGGCTGGGAAGAAATGCCATTTGAGCTGCCTTGGTATGAGAAGTTCCCCGGTCTGCTGTAACAGGACTGTGGAAAGCGAGTTGTTTGTCAGCTTCCTAAAGAGCTGGAGCAAGACAGTTTATGGCTTGTCTCCAATTGAAGGATGGAGGCAGTGCTTTGTGCCTTCCACCTCTAGAGCAATGGAGGGCACGGCTCAGAGCAAAGGGCCCTTTCTGACATAGGTGCATTCTGACACTCTCTGAGCCAGTGCACAATGGCGGTTTGTAAAAAGCCTATTGTCTGCTCCTGCTAAGCATGTGGCAGCACAATCATGTGGGCTTCGCCCCCGTTGCTTAAGGGGAAGATGTAGGCATTTCGTCTGTGGCGGGTTGGCAAGGTGGAACTGTGGCAGAAGCGGAAGTCCTTAAGCGGCCAGTTAAGAACTGGGAAGAAATAGCGTTTGAGCTGCCTCGGTATGAGAGTTTCCTCGTATGCTGTAACAGCACTGTGGAAAGCGAGTTCTTTCCCAGCTTCGTAAAGAGCTGGAGGCAAGACAGTTTATGGCTTGTCTCCCATTGAAGGATGGAGGCAGTGCTTTGTGCCTTCCACCTCTACAGCAATGGAGGGCGCGGCTGAGAGTAAAGGGGTCTTTCTGCCATTGGTGCTTTCTGACACTCTCCCAACCGTTGCACTTCGTGGTTAGTTAAAAGCCTATTGTCTCTCTCCTCCTCAGCATGTGGAACCACAATCCTATGGGCCTCATCCCCATTGCTCAAGGGGAGGATGTAGGCATTTCGTCTGAGCCGGGTTGTCAAGGTGGAAACGTGCAGGATGCAGATGTCCCAGACTGGCGAGTGAAGTGCTGAAAAGAAACGGCGTTCAGCCTCCTTTGTATGAGATGTTCCCAGGACGCTGTAAGAGCACTGTGGAAAGGGAGTTTTTTCTCCACTTCCTAAAGAGCTGGAAGCAGGCCAAGATGTGGTTTGTCTCCCATTGAGGGGTGGATCCAGAACCAGTGCCTTGTGCCTTCCACCTCGAGAGCAATGGAGGGCATGGCTGAGAGCAAAGGGGCCTTTCTGACATAGCTGCTTTCCGACGCTCTCTAAGCAGTGTAAAATGGTGGTTGGAAAAAGGCATGCACTTTATCGCCTCCTAAGCATGTGGATGCTCAATCATTTGGGAATCAGCACAGTCGCTTCAGGGGAAGATGCAGGCATTTCGTCTGAGCCGGGTTGGCAAGGTGGTAATGCCGCAGAAGCAGATGTTGCAGATTGGTGAGTTAAGGGATGAAAAGACACGGTGTTCAGCTGCCTTTGTATGAGACGTTCCCAGGACGCTGTAAGAGCACTGTGCAATGCGAGTGCTTTCCCAGCTTCCTAAAGAGCTGGAAGCAGGACAGTTGCTGGCTTGTCTCCAATTGAAGGATGGAGGCAGTGCTTTGTGCCTTCCACCTCTAGAGCAATGGAGGGCACGGCTGAGATCCAAGGGCCCTTTCTGACATAGGTGCATTCTGACACTCTCTGAGCCAGTGCACAATGGCGGTTTGTAAAAAGCCTATTGTCTGCTCCTGCTAAGCATGCGGAAGCACAGTCATCTGGGCCTCGTCCCCGTTGCTGAAGGGGAAGATGTAGACATTTCGTCTGAGCCAGGTTGGCCAGGTGGAAATGTGGCAGGAGCAGAAGTTCCAAATCTGCGAGTTAAGCGCTGAAAAGAAATGGCATATCAGCTGCCTTTGTATGAGATGTTGCCAGGAGACAGAAAGAGCACTCTTGAAAGCGAGTTCTTGCTCAGCTTCCTAAAGAGATGGAAGGAAGATGGTCTGTGGCTTGTCGCCGCTTGAGGGGGGGAGCCAGTGCATTGTGCATTCCACGTCTAGAGCAATGAAGGGCACGGCTGAGAGCAAAGGGGTCTTTCTGACATAGCTGCTTTCCGACACTCTCTCCAGCAGTGCACAATGGTGGTTGGAAAAAGGCGTGCAGTCTATCGCCTCCTAAGCACGTGGACGCTCAATCATTTGGGACTCAGCCCAGTTGCTTCAGGGGAAGATGTAGGCATTTCGTCTGAGCCGGGTTGGCAAGGTGGAATTGCGGCAGAAGCAGGAGTCCTACAGCTGCGAGTTAAGGGCTGGGAAGAAATGCCATTTGAGCTGCCTTGGTATGAGAAGTTCCCCGGTCTGCTGTAACAGGACTGCGGAAAGCGAGCTGTTTGTCAGCTTCCTAAAGAGCTGGAGGCAAGACAGTTTATGGCTTGTCTCCAATTGAAGGATGGAGGCAGTGCTTTGTGCCTTCCACCTCTGGAGCAATGGAGGGCACGGCCGAGAGCAAAGGGCCCTTTCTGAAATAGGTGCATTCTGACACTCTTTGAGCCAGTGCACAATGGCGGTTTGTAAAAAGCCTATTGTCTGCTCCTGCTAAGCATGCGGAAGCACAGTCATCTGGGCCACGTCCTCGTTGCTGAAGGGGAAGATGTAGACATTTCATGAGCCGGGTTGGCCAGGTGGAAATGAGGCAGGAGCAGAAGTTCCATATCTGTGAGTTAAGCGCTGAAAAGAAATGGCATATCAGCTGCCTTTGTATGAGATGTTGCCAGGACACAGAAAGAGCACTGTTGAAAGCGAGTTCTTGCTCAGCTTCCTAAAGAGATGGAAGGAAGATGGTCTGTGGCTTGTCGCCGCTTGAGGGGGGGAGCCAGTGCATTGTGCATTCCACGTCGAGAGCAATGAAGGGCACGGCTGAGAGCAAAGGGGTCTTTCTGACATAGCTGCTTTCCGACACTCTCTCCAGCAGTGCACAATGGTGGTTGGAAAACGGCGTGCAGTCTATCGCCTCCTAAGCACGTGGACGCTCAATCATTTGGGACTCAGCCCAGTTGCTTCAGGGGAAGATGTAGGCATTTCGTCTGAGCCGGGTTGGCAAGGTCGAATTGCGGCAGAAGCAGGAGTCCTACAGCTGCGAGTTAAGGGCTGGGAAGAAATGCCATTTGAGCTGCCTTGGTATGAGAAGTTCCCCGGTCTGCTGTAACAGGACTGTGGAAAGCGAGTTGTTTGTCAGCTTCCTAAAGAGCTGGAGCAAGACAGTTTATGGCTTGTCTCCAATTGAAGGATGGAGGCAGTGCTTTGTGCCTTCCACCTCTAGAGCAATGGAGGGCACGGCTCAGAGCAAAGGGCCCTTTCTGACATAGGTGCATTCTGACACTCTCTGAGCCAGTGCACAATGGCGGTTTGTAAAAAGCCTATTGTCTGCTCCTGCTAAGCATGTGGCAGCACAATCATGTGGGCTTCGCCCCCGTTGCTTAAGGGGAAGATGTAGGCATTTCGTCTGTGGCGGGTTGGCAAGGTGGAACTGTGGCAGAAGCGGAAGTCCTTAAGCGGCCAGTTAAGAACTGGGAAGAAATAGCGTTTGAGCTGCCTCGGTATGAGAGTTTCCTCGTATGCTGTAACAGCACTGTGGAAAGCGAGTTCTTTCCCAGCTTCGTAAAGAGCTGGAGGCAAGACAGTTTATGGCTTGTCTCCCATTGAAGGATGGAGGCAGTGCTTTGTGCCTTCCACCTCTACAGCAATGGAGGGCGCGGCTGAGAGTAAAGGGGTCTTTCTGCCATTGGTGCTTTCTGACACTCTCCCAACCGTTGCACTTCGTGGTTAGTTAAAAGCCTATTGTCTCTCTCCTCCTCAGCATGTGGAACCACAATCCTATGGGCCTCATCCCCATTGCTCAAGGGGAGGATGTAGGCATTTCGTCTGAGCCGGGTTGTCAAGGTGGAAACGTGCAGGATGCAGATGTCCCAGACTGGCGAGTGAAGTGCTGAAAAGAAACGGCGTTCAGCCTCCTTTGTATGAGATGTTCCCAGGACGCTGTAAGAGCACTGTGGAAAGGGAGTTTTTTCTCCACTTCCTAAAGAGCTGGAAGCAGGCCAAGATGTGGTTTGTCTCCCATTGAGGGGTGGATCCAGAACCAGTGCCTTGTGCCTTCCACCTCGAGAGCAATGGAGGGCATGGCTGAGAGCAAAGGGGCCTTTCTGACATAGCTGCTTTCCGACGCTCTCTAAGCAGTGTAAAATGGTGGTTGGAAAAAGGCATGCACTTTATCGCCTCCTAAGCATGTGGATGCTCAATCATTTGGGAATCAGCACAGTCGCTTCAGGGGAAGATGCAGGCATTTCGTCTGAGCCGGGTTGGCAAGGTGGTAATGCCGCAGAAGCAGATGTTGCAGATTGGTGAGTTAAGGGATGAAAAGACACGGTGTTCAGCTGCCTTTGTATGAGACGTTCCCAGGACGCTGTAAGAGCACTGTGCAATGCGAGTGCTTTCCCAGCTTCCTAAAGAGCTGGAAGCAGGACAGTTGCTGGCTTGTCTCCAATTGAAGGATGGAGGCAGTGCTTTGTGCCTTCCACCTCTAGAGCAATGGAGGGCACGGCTGAGATCCAAGGGCCCTTTCTGACATAGGTGCATTCTGACACTCTCTGAGCCAGTGCACAATGGCGGTTTGTAAAAAGCCTATTGTCTGCTCCTGCTAAGCATGCGGAAGCACAGTCATCTGGGCCTCGTCCCCGTTGCTGAAGGGGAAGATGTAGACATTTCGTCTGAGCCAGGTTGGCCAGGTGGAAATGTGGCAGGAGCAGAAGTTCCAAATCTGCGAGTTAAGCGCTGAAAAGAAATGGCATATCAGCTGCCTTTGTATGAGATGTTGCCAGGAGACAGAAAGAGCACTCTTGAAAGCGAGTTCTTGCTCAGCTTCCTAAAGAGATGGAAGGAAGATGGTCTGTGGCTTGTCGCCGCTTGAGGGGGGGAGCCAGTGCATTGTGCATTCCACGTCTAGAGCAATGAAGGGCACGGCTGAGAGCAAAGGGGTCTTTCTGACATAGCTGCTTTCCGACACTCTCTCCAGCAGTGCACAATGGTGGTTGGAAAAAGGCGTGCAGTCTATCGCCTCCTAAGCACGTGGACGCTCAATCATTTGGGACTCAGCCCAGTTGCTTCAGGGGAAGATGTAGGCATTTCGTCTGAGCCGGGTTGGCAAGGTCGAATTGCGGCAGAAGCAGGAGTCCTACAGCTGCGAGTTAAGGGCTGGGAAGAAATGCCATTTGAGCTGCCTTGGTATGAGAAGTTCCCCGGTCTGCTGTAACAGGACTGTGGAAAGCGAGTTGTTTGTCAGCTTCCTAAAGAGCTGGAGGCAAGACAGTTTATGGCTTGTCTCCAATTGAAGGATGGAGGCAGTGCTTTGTGCCTTCCACCTCTAGAGCAATGGTGGGCACGGCTGAGAGCAAAGGGCCCTTTCTGACATAGGTGCATTCTGACACTCTCTGACCCAGTGCAAAATGGCGGTCTGTAAAAAGCCTATTGTCTGCTCCTGCTAAGCATGTGGCAGCACAATCATGTGGGCTTCGCCCCCGTTGCTTAAGGGGAAGATGTAGGCATTTCGTCTGAGCCGGGTTGGCAAGGTGGAACTGTGGCAGAAGCGGAAGTCCTAAAGCGGCCAGTTAAGCACTGGGAAGAAATGGCGTTTGAGCTGCCTCGGTATGAGAGTTTCCTCGTATGCTGTAACAGCACTGTGGAAAGCGAGTTCTTTCCAGCTTCCTAAAGAGCTGGAGGCAAGACAGTTTATGGCTTTTCTCCCATTGAAGGATGGAGGCAGTGCTTTGTGCCTTCCACCTCTAGAGCAATGGAGGGAGCGGCTGAGAGTAAAGGGGTCTTTCTGCCATTGGTGCTTTCTGACACTCTCCCAACCGTTGCACTTCCTGGTTAGTTAAAAGCCTATTGTCTCTCTCCTCCTCAGCATGTGGAACCACAATCCTATGGGCCTCATCCCCATTGCTCAAGGGGAAGATGTAGGCATTTCGTATGAGCCGGTTTGGCAAGGTGGAAACGTGCAGGATGCAGATGTCCCAGACTGGCGAGTGAAGTGCTGAAAAGAAACGGCGTTGAGCCTCCTTTGTATGAGATGTTCCCAGGACGCTGTAAGAGCACTGTGCAAAGGGAGTTTTTTCTCCACTTCCTAAAGAGCTGGAAGCAGGCCAAGATGTGTTTTGTCTCCCATTGAGGGGTGGATCCAGAACCAGTGCCTTGTGCCTTCCACCTCGAGAGCAATGGAGGGCATGGCTGAGAGCAAAGGGGCCTTTCTGACATAGCTGCTTTCCGACGCTCTCTAAGCAGTGTAAAATGGTGGTTGGAAAAAGGCATGCAGGTTATCGCCTCCGAAGCATGTGGATGCTCAATCCTTTGGGAATCAGCACAGTCGCTTCAGGGGAAGATGTAGGCATTTCGTCTGAGCCGGGTTGGCAAGGTGGAAATGCGGCAGAAGCAGATGTTGCAGATTGGTGAGTTAAGGGCTGAAAAGACAGGGTGTTCAGCTGCCTTTGTATGAGACGTTCCCAAGATGCTGTAAGAGCACTGTGGAATGTGAGTGCTTTCCCAGCTTCCTAAAGAGCTGGAAGGAGGACAGTTGCTGGCTTGTCTCCAATTGAAGGATGGAGGCAGTGCTTTGTGCCTTCCACCTCTAGAGCAATGGAGGGCACGGCTGAGATCCAAGGGCCCTTTCTGACATAGGTGCATTCTGACACTCTCTGACCCAGTGCACAATGGCGGTTTGTAAAAAGCCTATTGTCTGCTCCTGCTAAGCATGCGGAAGCACAGTCATCTGGGCCTCGTCCCCGTTGCTGAAGGGGAAGATGTAGACATTTCGTCTGAGCCGGGTTGGCCAGGTGGAAATGTGGCAGGAGCAGAAGTTCCAAATCTGCGAGTATAAGCGCTGAAAAGAAATGGCATATCAGCTGCCTTTGTATGAGATGTTGCCAGGACACAGAAAGAGCACTGTTGAAAGCGAGTTCTTCCACAGCTTCCTAAAGAGATGGAAGGAAGATGGTCTGTGGCTTGTCGCCTCTTGAGTGGGGGAGCCAGTGCATTCTGCATTCCACGTCTAGAGCAATGAAGGGCACGGCTGAGAGCAAAGGGGTCTTTCTGACATAGCTGCTTTCCGACACTCTCTCCAGTAGTGCACACTGGTGGTTGGAAAAAGGTGTGCAGTCTATCGCCTCCTAAGCACGTGGATGCTCAATCATTTGGGACTCAGCCCAGTTGCTTCAGGGGAAGATGTAGGCATTTCGTCTGAGCCGGGTTGGCAAGGTGGAATTGCGGCAGAAGCAGGAGTCCTACAGCTGCGAGTTAAGGGCTGGGAAGAAATGCCATTTGAGCTGCCTTGGTATGAGAAGTTCCCCGGTCTGCTGTAACAGGACTGTGGAAAGCGAGTTGTTTGTCAGCTTCCTAAAGAGCTGGAGGCAAGACAGTTTATGGCTTGTCTCCAATTGAAGGATGGAGGCAGTGCTTTGTGCCTTCCACCTCTAGAGCAATGGAGGGCACGGCTCAGAGCAAAGGGCCCTTTCTGAAATAGGTGCATTCTGACACTCTCTGACCCAGTGCACAATGGCGGTTTGTAAAAAGCCTATTGTCTGCTCCTGCTAAGCATGTGGCAGCACAATCATGTGGGCTTCGCCCCCGTTGCTTAAGGGGAAGGTGTAGGCATTTCCTCTGAGCCGGGTTGGCAAGGTGGAACTGTGGCAGAAGCGGAAGTCCTAAAGCGGCCAGTTAAGCACTTGGAAGAAATGGCGTTTGAGCTGCCTCGGTATGAGAGTTTGCTCGTATGCGCTAACAGCACTGTGGAAAGCGAGTTCTTTCCCAGCTTCGTAAAGAGCTGGAGGCAAGACAGTTTATGGCTTGTCTCCCATTGAAGGATGGAGGCAGTGCTTTGTGCCTTCCACCTCTACAGCAATGGAGGGCGCGGCTGAGAGTAAAGGGGTCTTTCTGCCATTGGTGCTTTCTGACACTCTCCCAATCGTTGCACTTCGTGGTTAGTTAAAAGCCTATTGTCTCTCTCCTCCTCAGCATGTGGAACCACAATCCTATGGGCCTCATCCCCATTGCTCAAGGGGAGGATGTAGGCATTTCGTCTGAGCCGGGTTGTCAAGGTGGAAACGTGCAGGATGCAGATGTCCCAGACTGGCGAGTGAAGTGCTGAAAAGAAACGGCGTTCAGCCTCCTTTGTATGAGATGTTCCCAGGACGCTGTAAGAGCACTGTGGAAAGGGAGTTTTTTCTCCACTTCCTAAAGAGCTGGAAGCAGGCCAAGAAGTGGTTTGTCTCCCATTGAGGGGTGGATCCAGAACCAGTGCCTTGTGCCTTCCACCTCGAGAGCAATGGAGGGCATGGCTGAGAGCAAAGGGGCCTTTCTGACATAGCTGCTTTCCGACGCTCTCTAAGCAGTGTAAAATGGTGGTTGGAAAAAGGCATGCAGTTTATCGCCTCCTAAGCATGTGGATGACCAATCCTTTGGGAATCAGCACAGTCGCTTCAGGGGAAGACGTAGCTATTTCTTCTGAGCCGGGTTGGCAAGGTGGAAATGCGGCAGAAGCAGATGTTGCAGATTGGTGAGTTAAGGGCTGAAAAGACACGGTGTTCAGCTGCCTTTGTATGAGACGTTCCCAGGACGCTGTAAGAGCACTGTGGAATGCGAGTGCTTTCCCAGCTTCCTAAAGAGCTGGAAGCAGGACAGTTGCTGGCTGGTCTCCAATTGAAGGATGGAGGCAGTGCTTTGTGCCTTCCACCTCTAGAGCAATGGACGGCACGCCTGAGATCCAAGGGCTCTTTCTGACATAGGTGCATTCTGACACTCTCTGAGCCAGTGCACAATGGCGGTTTGTAAAAAGCCTATTGTCTGCTCCTGCTAAGCATGCGGAAGCCCAGTCATCTGGGCCACGTCCCCGTTGCTGAAGGGGAAGATGTAGACATTTCGTCTGAGCCGGGTTGGCCAGGTGGAAATGTGGCAGGAGCAGAAGTTCCAAATCTGCGAGTATAAGCGCTGAAAAGAAATGGCATATCAGCTGCCTTTGTATGAGATGTTGCCAGGACACAGAAAGAGCACTGTTGAAAGCGAGTTCTTCCACAGCTTCCTAAAGAGATGGAAGGAAGATTGTCTGTGGCTTGTCGCCTCTTGAGTGGGGGAGCCAGTGCATTCTGCATTCCACGTCTAGAGCAATGGAGGGCATGGCTGAGAGCAAAGGGGCCTTTCTGACATAGCTGCTTTCCGACGCTCTCTAAGCTGTGTAAAATGGTGGTTGGAAAAAGGCATGCAGTTTATCGCCTCCTAAGCATGTGGACGCTCAATCATTTGGGACTCAGCCCAGTTGCTTCAGGGGAAGATGTAGGCATTTTGACTGAGCCGGGTTGGAAAGGTGGAATTGCGGCAGAAGCCGGAGTCCTAAAGCTGCGAGTTAAGGGCTGGGACGAAATGCCATTTGA
This sequence comes from Equus caballus, assembly GCF_041296265.1. NCBI lineage: Eukaryota > Metazoa > Chordata > Mammalia > Perissodactyla > Equidae > Equus > Equus caballus. The sequence continues at coordinate 8,761,013 of NW_027222395.1, forward strand.
GCTGCCTTTGTATGAGAAGTTCCCCGGTCTGCTGTAACAGGACTGCGGAAAGCGAGCTGTTTGTCAGCTTCCTAAAGAGCTGGAGGCAAGACAGTTTATGGCTTGTCTCCAATTGAAGGATGGAGGCAGTGCTTTGTGCCTTCCACCTCTGGAGCAATGGAGGGCACGGCCGAGAGCAAAGGGCCCTTTCTGAAATAGGTGCATTCTGACACTCTTTGAGCCAGTGCACAATGGCGGTTTGTAAAAAGCCTATTGTCTGCTCCTGCTAAGCATGCGGAAGCACAGTCATCTGGGCCACGTCCTCGTTGCTGAAGGGGAAGATGTAGACATTTCGTGAGCCGGGTTGGCCAGGTGGAAATGAGGCAGGAGCAGAAGTTCCATATCTGTGAGTTAAGCGCTGAAAAGAAATGGCATATCAGCTGCCTTTGTATGAGATGTTGCCAGGACACAGAAAGAGCACTGTTGAAAGCGAGTTCTTGCTCAGCTTCCTAAAGAGATGGAAGGAAGATGGTCTGTGGCTTGTCGCCGCTTGAGCGGGGGAGCCAGTGCATTGTGCATTCCACGTCTAGAGCAATGAAGGGCACGGCTGAGAGCAAAGGGGTCTTTCTGACATAGCTGCTGTCCGACACTCTCTCCAGCAGTGCACAATGGTGGTTGGAAAAAGGCGTGCAGTCTATCGCCTCCTAAGCACGCGGACGCTCAATCATTTGGGACTCAGCCCAGTTGCTTCAGGGGAAGATGTAGGCATTTCGTCTGAGCCTGGTTGGCAAGGTGGAATTGCGGCAGAAGAAGGAGTCCTAAAGCTGCGAGTTAAGGGCTGGGAAGAAATGCCATTTGAGCTGCCTTGGTATGAGAAGTTCCCCGGTCTGCTGTAACAGGACTGTGGAAAGCGAGTTGTTTGTCAGCTTCCTAAAGAGCTGGAGGCAAGACAGTTTATGGCTTGTCTCCAATTAAAGGATGGAGGCAATGCTTTGTGCCTTCAACCTCTAGAGCAATGGAGGGCACGGCTCAGAGCAAAGGGCCCTTTCTGACATAGGTGCATTCTGACACTCTCTGACCCAGTGCACAATGGCGGTTTGTAAAAAGCCTATTGTCTGCTCCTGCTAAGCGTGTGGAAGCACAATCATGTGGGCTTCGCCCCCATTGCTTAAGGGGAAGATGTAGGCATTTCGTCTGAGCCGGGTTGGCAAGGTGGAACTGTGGCAGAAGCGGAAGTTAAAGCGGCCAGGTAAGCACTGGGAAGAAATGGCGTTTCAGCTGCCTCGGTATGAGAGTTTGCTCGCATGCGCTAACAGCACTGTGGAAAGCGAGTTCTTTCCCAGCTTCCTAAAGAGCTGGAGGCAAGACAGTTTATGGCTTGTCTCCCATTGAAGGATGGAGGCAGTGCTTTGTGCCTTCCACCTCTACAGCAATGGAGGGCGCGGCTGAGAGTAAAGGGGTCTTTCTGCCATTGGTGCTTTCTGACACTCTCCCAACCGTTGCACTTCGTGGTTAGTTAAAAGCCTATTGTCTCTCTCCTCCTCAGCATGTGGAACCACAATCCTATGGGCCTCATCCCCATTGCTCAAGGGGAGGATGTAGGCACTTCGTCTGAGCCGGGTTGTCAAGGTGGAAACGTGCAGGATGCAGATGTCCCAGACTGGCGAGTGAAGTGCTGAAAAGAAACGGCGTTCAGCCTCCTTTGTATGAGATGTTCCCAGGACGCTGTAAGAGCACTGTGGAAAGGGAGTTTTTTCTCCACTTCCTAAAGAGCTGGAAGCAGGCCAAGATGTGGTTTGTCTCCCATTGAGGGGTGGATCCAGAACCAGTGCCTTGTGCCTTCCACCTCGAGAGCAATGGAGGGCATGGCTGAGAGCAAAGGGGCCTTTCTGACATAGCTGCTTTCCGACGCTCTCTAAGCAGTGTAAAATGGTGGTTGGAAAAAGGCATGCACTTTATCGCCTCCTAAGCATGTGGATGCTCAATCATTTGGGAATCAGCACAGTCGCTTCAGGGGAAGATTTAGGCATTTCGTCTGAGCCGGGTTGGCAAGGTGGAAATGCGGCAGAAGCAGATGTTGCAGATTGGTGAGTTAAGGGCTGAAAAGACACGGTGTTCAGCTGCCTTTGTATGAGACGTTCCCAGGACGCTGTAAGAGCACTGTGGAATGCGAGTGCTTTCCCAGCTTCCTAAAGAGCTGGAAGCAGGACAGTTGCTGGCTTGTCTCCAATTGAAGGATGGAGGCAGTGCTTTGTGCCTTCCACCTCTAGAGCAATGGAGGGCACGGCTGAGATCCAAGGGCCCTTTCTGACATAGGTGCATTCTGACACTCTCTGAGCCAGTGCACAATGGCGGTTTGTAAAAAGCCTATTGTCTGCTCCTGCTAAGCATGCGGAAGCACAGTCATCTGGGCCTCGTCCCCGTTGCTGAAGGGGAAGATGCAGACATTTCGTCTGAGCCGGGTTGGCCAGGTGGAAATGTGGCAGGAGCAGAAGTTCCAAATCTGCGAGTTAAGCGCTGAAAAGAAATGGCATACCAGCTGCCTTTGTATGAGATGTTGCCAGGACACAGAAAGAGCACTGTTGAAAGCGAGTTCTTGCTCAGCTTCCTAAAGAGATGGAAGGAAGATGGTCTGTGGCTTGTCGCCGCTTGAGGGGGGGAGCCAGTGCATTGTGCATTCCACGTCGAGAGCAATGAAGGGCACGGCTGAGAGCAAAGGGGTCTTTCTGACATAGCTGCTTTCCGACACTCTCTCCAGCAGTGCACAATGGTGGTTGGAAAACGGCGTGCAGTCTATCGCCTCCTAAGCACGTGGACGCTCAATCATTTGGGACTCAGCCCAGTTGCTTCAGGGGAAGATGTAGGCATTTCGTCTGAGCCGGGTTGGCAAGGTCGAATTGCGGCAGAAGCAGGAGTCCTACAGCTGCGAGTTAAGGGCTGGGAAGAAATGCCATTTGAGCTGCCTTGGTATGAGAAGTTCCCCGGTCTGCTGTAACAGGACTGTGGAAAGCGAGTTGTTTGTCAGCTTCCTAAAGAGCTGGAGCAAGACAGTTTATGGCTTGTCTCCAATTGAAGGATGGAGGCAGTGCTTTGTGCCTTCCACCTCTAGAGCAATGGAGGGCACGGCTCAGAGCAAAGGGCCCTTTCTGACATAGGTGCATTCTGACACTCTCTGAGCCAGTGCACAATGGCGGTTTGTAAAAAGCCTATTGTCTGCTCCTGCTAAGCATGTGGCAGCACAATCATGTGGGCTTCGCCCCCGTTGCTTAAGGGGAAGATGTAGGCATTTCGTCTGTGGCGGGTTGGCAAGGTGGAACTGTGGCAGAAGCGGAAGTCCTTAAGCGGCCAGTTAAGAACTGGGAAGAAATAGCGTTTGAGCTGCCTCGGTATGAGAGTTTCCTCGTATGCTGTAACAGCACTGTGGAAAGCGAGTTCTTTCCCAGCTTCGTAAAGAGCTGGAAGCAAGACCGTTTATGGCTTGTCTCCCATTGAAGGATGGAGGCAGTGCTTTGTGCCTTCCACCTCTACAGCAATGGAGGGCGCGGCTGAGAGTAAAGGGGTCTTTCTGCCATTGGTGCTTTCTGACACTCTCCCAACCGTTGCACTTCGTGGTTAGTTAAAAGCCTATTGTCTCTCTCCTCCTCAGCATGTGGAACCACAATCCTATGGGCCTCATCCCCATTGCTCAAGGGGAAGATGTAGGCATTTCGTCTGAGCCGGGTTGGCAAGGTGGAAACGTGCAGGATGCAGATGTCCCAGACTGGCGAGTGAAGTGCTGAAAAGAAACGGCGTTCAGCCTCCTTTGTATGAGATGTTCCCAGGACGCTGTAAGAGCACTGTGGAAAGGGAGTTTTTTCTCCACTTCTTAAAGAGCTGGAAGCAGGCCAAGATGTGGTTTGTCTCCCATTGAGGGGTGGATCCAGAAGCAGTGCCTTGTGCCTTCCACCTCGAGAGCAATGGAGGGCATGGCTGAGAGCAAAGGGGCCTTTCTGACATAGCTGCTTTCTGACGCTCTCTAAGCAGTGTAAAATGGTGGTTGGAAAAAGGCATGCAGTTTATTGCCTCCTAAGCATGTGGATGCTCAATCATTTGGGAATCAGCACAGTCGCTTCAGGGGAAGATGTAGGCATTTCGTCTGAGCCGTGTTGGCAAGGTGGAAATGCGGCAGAAGCAGATGTTGCAGATTGGTGAGTTAAGGGCTGAAAAGGCACTGTGTTCAGCTGCCTTTTTATGAGACCTTCCCAGGACGCTGTAAGAGCACTGTGGAATGCGAGTGCTTTCCCAGCTTCCTAAAGAGCTGGAAGCAGGACAGTTGCTGGCTTGTCTCCAATTGAAGGATGGAGGCAGTGCTTTGTGCCTTCCACCTCTAGAGCAATGGAGGGCACGGCTGAGATCCAAGGGCCCTTTCTGACATAGGTGCATTCTGACACTCTCTGAGCCAGTGCACAATGGCGGTTTGTAAAAAGCCTATTGTCTGCTCCTGCTAAGCATGCGGAAGCACAGTCATCTGGGCCTCCTCCCCGTTGCTGAAGGGGAAGATGTAGACATTTCGTCTGAGCCGGGTTGGCCACGTGGAAATGGGGCAGGAGCAGAAGTTCCAAATCTGCGAGTTAAGCGCTGAAAAGAAATGGCATATCAGCTGCCTTTGTATGAGATGTTGCCAGGCCACAGAAAGAGCACTGTTGAAAGCGAGTTCTTGCTCAGCTTCCTAAAGAGATGGAAGGAAGATGGTCTGTGGCTTGTCGCCGCTTGAGGTCGGGAGCCAGTGCATTGTGCATTCCACGTCTAGAGCAATGAAGGGCACGGCTGAGAGTAAAGGGGTGTTTCTGACATAGCTGCTTTCCGATACTCTCTCCAGCAGTGCACAATGGTGGTTGGAAAAAGGCGTGCAGTCTATCGCCTCCTAAGCACGTGGACGCTCAATGATTTGGGACTCAGCCCAGTTGCTTCAGGGGAAGATGTAGGCATTTCGTCTGAGCCGGGTTGGCAAGGTGGAATTGCGGCAGAAGCAGGAGTCCTACAGCTGCGAGTTAAGGGCTGGGAAGAAATGCCATTTGAGCTGCCTTGGTATGAGAAGTTCCCCGGTCTGCTGTAACAGGACTGTGGAAAGCGAGTTGTTTGTCAGCTTCCTAAAGAGCTGGAGGCAAGACAGTTTATGGCTTGTCTCCAATTAAAGGATGGAGGCAATGCTTTGTGCCTTCAACCTCTAGAGCAATGGAGGGCACGGCTCAGAGCAAAGGGCCCTTTCTGACATAGGTGCATTCTGACACTCTCTGACCCAGTGCACATTGGCGGTTTGTAAAAAGCCTATTGTCTGCTCCTGCTAAGCATGTGGAAGCACAATCATGTGGGCTTCGCCCCCGTTGCCTAAGGGGAATATGTAGGCATTTCCTCTGAGGCGGGTTGGCAAGGTGTAACTGTGGCAGAAGCGGAAGTCCTAAAGCGGCCAGTTAAGCACTGAGAAGAAATGGAGTTTGAGCTGCCTCGGTATGAGAGTTTCCTCGTATGCTGTAACAGCACTGTGGAAAGCGAGTTCTTTCCCACCTTCCCAAAGAGCTAGAGGCAAGACAGTTTATGGCTTGTCTCCCATTGAAGGATGGAGGCAGTGCTTTGTCCCTTCCACCTCTACAGCAATGGAGGGCGCGGCTGAGAGTAAAGGGGTCTTTCTGCCGTTGGTGCCTTCTGACACCCTCCCAACCGTTGCACTTCGTGGTTAGTTAAAAGCCTATTGTCTCTCTCCTCCTCAGCATGTGGAACCACAATCCTATGGGCCTCATCCCCATTGCTCAAGGGGAAGATGTAGGCATTTCGTCTGACCCGGGTTGGCAAGGTGGAAACGTGCAGGATGCAGATGTCCCAGACTGGCGAGTGAAGTGCTGAAAAGAAACGGCGTTCAGCCTCCTTTGTATTAGATGTTCCCAGGACGCTGTAAGAGCACTGTGGAAAGGGAGTTTTTTCTCCACTTCCTAAAGAGCTGGAAGCAGGCCAAGATGTGGTTTGTCTCCCATTGAGGGGTGGATCCAGAACCAGTGCCTTGTGCCTTCCACCTCGAGAGCAATGGAGGGCATGGCTGAGAGCAAAGGGGCCTTTCTGACATAGCTGCTTTCCGACGCTCTCTAAGCAGTGTAAAATGGTGGTTGGAAAAAGGCATGCAGTTTATCGCCTCCTAAGCATGTGGATGCTCAATCATTTGGGAATCAGCACAGTCGCTTCAGGGGAAGATGCAGGCATTTCGTCTGAGCCGGGTTGGCAAGGTGGAAATGCGGCAGAAGCAGATGTTGCAGATTGGTGAGTTAAGGGCTGAAAAGACACGGTGTTCACCTGCCTTTGTATGAGACGTTCCCAGGACGCTGTAAGAGCACTGTGGAATGCGAGTGCTTTCCCAGCTTCCTAAAGAGCTGGAAGCAGGACAGTTGCTGGCTTGTCTCCAATTGAAGGATGGAGGCAGTGCTTTGTGCCTTCCACCTCTAGAGCAATGGAGGGCACGGCTGAGATCCAAGGGCCCTTTCTGACATAGGTGCATTCTGACACTCTCTGAGCCAGTGCACAATGGCGGTTTGTAAAAAGCCTATTGTCTGCTCCTGCTAAGCATGCAGAAGCACAGTCATCTGGGCCTCGTCCCCGTTGCTGAAGGGGAAGATGCAGACATTTCGTCTGAGCCGGGTTGGCCAGGTGGAAATGTGGCAGGAGCAGAAGTTCCAAATCTGCGAGTTAAGCGCTGAAAAGAAATGGCATATCAGCTGCCTTTGTATGAGATGTTGCCAGGACACAGAAAGAGCACTGTTGAAACGAGTTCTTGCTCAGCTTCCTAAAGAGATGGAAGGAAGATGGTCTGTGGCTTGTCGCCGCTTGAGGGGGGGAGCCAGTGCATTGTGCATTCCACGTCTAGAGCAATGAAGGGCACGGCTGAGAGCAAAGGGGTCTTTCTGACATAGCTGCTTTCCGACACTCTCTCCAGCAGTGCACAATGGTGGTTGGAAAACGGCGTGCAGTCTATCGCCTCCTAAGCACGTGGACGCTCAATCATTTGGGACTCAGCCCAGTTGCTTCAGGGGAAGATGTAGGCATTTCGTCTGTGGCGGGTTGGCAAGGTGGAACTGTGGCAGAAGCGGAAGTCCTTAAGCGGCCAGTTAAGCACTGGGAAGAAATAGCGTTTGAGCTGCCTCGTTATGAGAGTTTCCTCGTATGCTGTAACAGCACTGTGGAAAGCGAGTTCTTTCCCAGCTTCGTAAAGAGCTGGAGGCAAGACAGTTTATGGCTTGTCTCCCATTGAAGGATGGAGGCAGTGCTTTGTGCCTTCCACCTCTACAGCAATGGAGGGCGCGGCTGAGAGTAAAGGGGTCTTTCTGCCATTGGTGCTTTCTGACACTCTCCCAACCGTTGCACTTCGTGGTTAGTTAAAAGCCTATTGTCTCTCTCCTCCTCAGCATGTGGAACCACAATCCTATGGGCCTCATCCCCATTGCTCAAGGGGAGGATGTAGGCATTTCGTCTGAGCCGGGTTGTCAAGGTGGAAACGTGCAGGATGCAGATGTCCCAGACTGGCGAGTGAAGTGCTGAAAAGAAACGGCGTTCAGCCTCCTTTGTATGAGATGTTCCCAGGACGCTGTAAGAGCACTGTGGAAAGGGAGTTTTTTCTCCACTTCCTAAAGAGCTGGAAGCAGGCCAAGATGTGGTTTGTCTCCCATTGAGGGGTGGATCCAGAACCAGTGCCTTGTGCCTTCCACCTCGAGAGCAATGGAGGGCATGGCTGAGAGCAAAGGGGCCTTTCTGACATAGCTGCTTTCCGACGCTCTCTAAGCAGTGTAAAATGGTGGTTGGAAAAAGGCATGCACTTTATCGCCTCCTAAGCATGTGGATGCTCAATCATTTGGGAATCAGCACAGTCGCTTCAGGGGAAGATGCAGGCATTTCGTCTGAGCCGGGTTGGCAAGGTGGTAATGCCGCAGAAGCAGATGTTGCAGATTGGTGAGTTAAGGGATGAAAAGACACGGTGTTCAGCTGCCTTTGTATGAGACGTTCCCAGGACGCTGTAAGAGCACTGTGCAATGCGAGTGCTTTCCCAGCTTCCTAAAGAGCTGGAAGCAGGACAGTTGCTGGCTTGTCTCCAATTGAAGGATGGAGGCAGTGCTTTGTGCCTTCCACCTCTAGAGCAATGGAGGGCACGGCTGAGATCCAAGGGCCCTTTCTGACATAGGTGCATTCTGACACTCTCTGAGCCAGTGCACAATGGCGGTTTGTAAAAAGCCTATTGTCTGCTCCTGTTAAGCATGCGGAAGCACAGTCATCTGGGCCTCGTCCCCGTTGCTGAAGGGGAAGATGTAGACATTTCGTCTGAGCCGGGTTGGCCAGGTGGAAATGTGGCAGGAGCAGAAGTTCCAAATCTGCGAGTTAAGCGCTGAAAAGAAATGGCATATCAGCTGCCTTTGTATGAGATGTTGCCAGGAGACAGAAAGAGCACTCTTGAAAGCGAGTTCTTGCTCAGCTTCCTAAAGAGATGGAAGGAAGATGGTCTGTGGCTTGTCGCCGCTTGAGGGGTGGAGCCAGTGCATTGTGCATTCCACGTCTAGAGCAATGAAGGGCACGGCTGAGAGCAAAGGGGTCTTTCTGACATAGCTGCTTTCCGACACTCTCTCCAGCAGTGCACAATGGTGGTTGGAAAAAGGCGTGCAGTCTATCGCCTCCTAAGCACGTGGACGCTCAATCATTTGGGACTCAGCCCAGTTGCTTCAGGGGAAGATGTAGGCATTTCGTCTGAGCCGGGTTGGCAAGGTGGAATTGCGGCAGAAGCAGGAGTCCTACAGCTGCGAGTTAAGGGCTGGGAAGAAATGCCATTTGAGCTGCCTTGGTATGAGAAGTTCCCCGGTCTGCTGTAACAGGACTGTGGAAAGCGAGTTGTTTGTCAGCTTCCTAAAGAGCTGGAGGCAAGACAGTTTATGGCTTGTCTCCAATTGAAGGATGGAGGCAGTGCTTTCTGCCTTCCACCTCTAGAGCAATGGAGGGCACGGCTCAGAGCAAAGGGCCCTTTCTGACATAGGTGCATTCTGACACTCTCTGACCCAGTGCACAATGGCGGTTTGTAAAAAGCCTATTGTCTACATGCTCCTGCTAAGCATGTGGCAGCACAATCATGTGGGCTTGGCCCCCGTTGCTTAAGGGGAAGATGTAGGCATTTCGTCTGAGGCGGGTTGGCAAGGTGGAACTGTGGCAGAAGCGGAAGTCCTAAAGCGGCCAGTTAAGCACTGGGAAGAAATGGCATTTGAGCTGCCTCGGTATGAGAGTTTCCTCGTATGCTGTAACAGCACTGTGGAAAGCGAGTTCTTTCCCAGCTTCGTAAAGAGCTGGAGGCAAGACCGTTTATGGCTTGTCTCCCATTGAAGGATGGAGGCAGTGCTTTGTGCCTTCCACCTCTACAGCAATGGAGGGCGCGGCTGAGAGTAAAGGGGTCTTTCTGCCATTGGTGCTTTCTGACACTCTCCCAACCGTTGCACTTCGTGGTTAGTTAAAAGCCTATTGTCTCTCTCCTCCTCAGCATGTGGAACCACAATCCTATGGGCCTCATCCCCATTGCTCAAGGGGAAGATGTAGGCATTTCGTCTGAGCCGGGTTGTCAAGGTGGAAACGTGCAGGATGCAGATGTCCCAGACTGGCGAGTGAAGTGCTGAAAAGAAACGGCGTTCAGCCTCCTTTGTATGAGATGTTCCCAGGACGCTGTAAGAGCACTGTGGAAAGGGAGTTTTTTCTCCACTTCCTAAAGAGCTGGAAGCAGGCCAAGATGTGGTTTGTCTCCCATTGAGGGGTGGATCCAGAACCAGTGCCTTGTGCCTTCCACCTCGAGAGCAATGGAGGGCATGGCTGAGAGCAAAGGGGCCTTTCTGACATAGCTGCTTTCCGACGCTCTCTAAGCAGTGTAAAATGGTGGTTGGAAAAAGGCATGCAGTTTAGTGCCTCCTAAGCATGTGGATGCTCAATCATTTGGGAATCAGCACAGTCGCTTCAGGGGAAGATGTAGGCATTTCGTCTGAGCCGGGTTGGCAAGGTGGAAATGCGGCAGAAGCAGATGCTGCAGATTGGTGAGTTAAGGGCTGAAAAGACACGGTGTTCAGCTGCCTTTGTATGAGACGTTCCCAGGACGCTGTAAGAGCACTGTGCAATGCGAGTGCTTTCCCAGCTTCTTAAAGAGCTGGAAGCAGGACAGTTGCTGGCTTGTCTCCAATTGAAGGATGGAGGCAGTGCTTTGTGCCTTCCACCTCTAGAGCAATGGAGGGCACGGCTCAGAGCAAAGGGCCCTTTCTGACATAGGTGCATTCTGACACTCTCTGAGCCAGTGCACAATGGCGGTTTGTAAAAAGCCTATTGTCTGCTCCTGCTAAGCGTGTGGCAGCACAATCATGTGGGCTTCGCCCCCATTGCTTAAGGGGAAGATGTAGGCATTTCGTCTGAGCCGGGTTGGCAAGGTGGAACTGTGGCAGAAGCGGAAGTTAAAGCGGCCAGGTAAGCACTGGGAAGAAATGGCGTTTCAGCTGCCTCGGTATGAGAGTTTGCTCGCATGCGCTAACAGCACTGTGGAAAGCGAGTTCTTTCCCAGCTTCCTAAAGAGCTGGAGGCAAGACAGTTTATGGCTTGTCTCCCATTGAAGGATGGAGGCAGTGCTTTGTGCCTTCCACCTCTACAGCAATGGAGGGCGCGGCTGAGAGTAAAGGGGTCTTTCTGCCATTGGTGCTTTCTGACACTCTCCCAACCGTTGCACTTCGTGGTTAGTTAAAAGCCTATTGTCTCTCTCCTCCTCAGCATGTGGAACCACAATCCTATGGGCCTCATCCCCATTGCTCAAGGGGAGGATGTAGGCACTTCGTCTGAGCCGGGTTGCCAAGGTGGAAACGTGCAGGATGCAGATGTCCCAGACTGGCGAGTGAAGTGCTGAAAAGAAACGGCGTTCAGCCTCCTTTGTATGAGATGTTCCCAGGACGCTGTAAGAGCACTGTGGAAAGGGAGTTTTTTCTCCACTTCCTAAAGAGCTGGAAGCAGGCCAAGATGTGGTTTGTCTCCCATTGAGGGGTGGATCCAGAACCAGTGCCTTGTGCCTTCCACCTCGAGAGCAATGGAGGGCATGGCTGAGAGCAAAGGGGCCTTTCTGACATAGCTGCTTTCCGACGCTCTCTAAGCAGTGTAAAATGGTGGTTGGAAAAAGGCATGCACTTTATCGCCTCCTAAGCATGTGGATGCTCAATCATTTGGGAATCAGCACAGTCGCTTCAGGGGAAGATGCAGGCATTTCGTCTGAGCCGGGTTGGCAAGGTGGTAATGCCGCAGAAGCAGATGTTGCAGATTGGTGAGTTAAGGGCTGAAAAGACACGGTGTTCAGCTGCCTTTGTATGAGACGTTCCCAGGACGCTGTAAGAGCACTGTGCAATGCGAGTGCTTTCCCAGCTTCCTAAAGAGCTGGAAGCAGGACAGTTGCTGGCTTGTCTCCAATTGAAGGATGGAGGCAGTGCTTTGTGCCTTCCACCTCTAGAGCAATGGAGGGCACGGCTGAGATCCAAGGGCCCTTTCTGACATAGGTGCATTCTCACACTCTCTGAGCCAGTGCACAATGGCGGTTTGTAAAAAGCCTATTGTCTGCTCCTGCTAAGCATGCGGAAGCACAGTCATCTGGGCCTCGTCCCCGTTGCTGAAGGGGAAGATGTAGACATTTCGTCTGAGCCGGGTTGGCCAGGTGGAAATGTGGCAGGAGCAGAAGTTCCAAATCTGCGAGTTAAGCGCTGAAAAGAAATGGCATATCAGCTGCCTTTGTATGAGATGTTGCCAGGAGACAGAAAGAGCACTCTTGAAAGCGAGTTCTTGCTCAGCTTCCTAAAGAGATGGAAGGAAGATGGTCTGTGGCTTGTCGCCGCTTGAGGGGGGGAGCCAGTGCATTGTGCATTCCACGTCTAGAGCAATGAAGGGCACGGCTGAGAGCAAAGGGGTCTTTCTGACATAGCTGCTTTCCGACACTCTCTCCAGCAGTGCACAATGGTGGTTGGAAAAAGGCGTGCAGTCTATCGCCTCCTAAGCACGTGGACGCTCAATCATTTGGGACTCAGCCCAGTTGCTTCAGGGGAAGATGTAGGCATTTCGTCTGAGCCGGGTTGGCAAGGTGGAATTGCGGCAGAAGCAGGAGTCCTACAGCTGCGAGTTAAGGGCTGGGAAGAAATGCCATTTGAGCTGCCTTGGTATGAGAAGTTCCCCGGTCTGCTGTAACAGGACTGTGGAAAGCGAGTTGTTTGTCAGCTTCCTAAAGAGCTGGAGGCAAGACAGTTTATGGCTTGTCTCCAATTGAAGGATGGAGGCAGTGCTTTCTGCCTTCCACCTCTAGAGCAATGGAGGGCACGGCTCAGAGCAAAGGGCCCTTTCTGACATAGGTGCATTCTGACACTCTCTGACCCAGTGCACAATGGTGGTTTGTAAAAAGCCTATTGTCTACATGCTCCTGCTAAGCATGTGGCAGCACAATCATGTGGGCTTGGCCCCCGTTGCTTAAGGGGAAGATGTAGGCATTTCGTCTGAGGCGGGTTGGCAAGGTGGAACTGTGGCAGAAGCGGAAGTCCTAAAGCGGCCAGTTAAGCACTGGGAAGAAATGGCATTTGAGCTGCCTCGGTATGAGAGTTTCCTCGTATGCTGTAACAGCACTGTGGAAAGCGAGTTCTTTCCCAGCTTCGTAAAGAGCTGGAGGCAAGACCGTTTATGGCTTGTCTCCCATTGAAGGATGGAGGCAGTGCTTTGTGCCTTCCACCTCTACAGCAATGGAGGGCGCGGCTGAGAGTAAAGGGGTCTTTCTGCCATTGGTGCCTTCTGACACCCTCCCAACCGTTGCACTTCGTGGTTAGTTAAAAGCCTATTGTCTCTCTCCTCCTCAGCATGTGGAACCACAATCCTATGGGCCTCATCCCCATTGCTCAAGGGGAAGATGTAGGCATTTCGTCTGAGCCGGGTTGGCAAGGTGGAAACGTGCAGGATGCAGATGTCCCAGACTGGCGAGTGAAGTGCTGAAAAGAAACGGCGTTCAGCCTCCTTTGTATGAGATGTTCCCAGGACGCTGTAAGAGCACTGTGGAAAGGGAGTTTTTTCTCCACTTCCTAAAGAGCTGGAAGCAGGCCAAGATGTGGTTTGTCTCCCATTGAGGGGTGGATCCAGAACCAGTGCCTTGTGCCTTCCACCTCGAGAGCAATGGAGGGCATGGCTGAGAGCAAAGGGGCCTTTCTGACATAGGTGCTTTCCGACGCTCTCTAAGCAGTGTAAAATGGTGGTTGGAAAAAGGCATGCAGTTTATCGCCTCCTAAGCATGTGGATGCTCAATCATTTGGGAATCAGCACAGTCGCTTCAGGGGAAGATGCAGGCATTTCGTCTGAGCCGGGTTGGCAAGGTGGAAATGCGGCAGAAGCAGATGTTGCAGATTGGTGAGTTAAGGGCTGAAAAGACACGGTGTTCAGCTGCCTTTGTATGAGACGTTCCCAGGACGCTGTAAGAGCACTGTGGAATGCGAGTGCTTTCCCAGCTTCCTAAAGAGCTGGAAGCAGGACAGTTGCTGGCTTGTCTCCAATTGAAGGATGGAGGCAGTGCTTTGTGCCTTCCACCTCTAGAGCAATGGAGGGCACGGCTGAGATCCAAGGGCCCTTTCTGACATAGGTGCATTCTGACACTCTCTGAGCCAGTGCACAATGGCGGTTTGTAAAAAGCCTATTGTCTGCTCCTGCTAAGCATGCGGAAGCACAGTCATCTGGGCCTCGTCCTCGTTGCTGAAGGGGAAGATGTAGACATTTCGTGAGCCGGGTTGGCCAGGTGGAAATGTGGCAGGAGCAGAAGTTCCAAATCTGCGAGTTAAGCGCTGAAAAGAAATGGCCTATCAGCTGCCTTTGTATGAGATGTTGCCAGGCCACAGAAAGAGCACTGTTGAAAGCGAGTTCTTGCTCAGCTTCCTAAAGAGATGGAAGGAAGATGGTCTGTGGCTTGTCGCCGCTTGAGGGGGGGAGCCAGTGCATTGTGCATTCCACGTCTAGAGCAATGAAGGGCACGGCTGAGAGCAAAGGGGTCTTTCTGACATAGCTGCCTTCCGACACTCTCTCCAGCAGTGCACAATGGTGGTTGGAAAAAGGCGTGCAGTCTATCGCTTCCTAAGCACGTGGACGCTCAATCATTTGGGACTCAGCCCAGTTGCTTCAGGGGAAGATGTAGGCATTTCGTCTGAGCCGGGTTGGCAAGGTGGAATTGCGGCAGAAGCAGGAGTCCTAAAGCTGCGAGTTAAGGGCTGGGAAGAAATGCCATTTGAGCTGCCTTGGTATGAGAAGTTCCCCGGTCTGCTGTAACAGGACTGTGGAAAGCGAGTTGTTTGTCAGCTTCCTAAAGAGCTGGAGGCAAGACAGTTTATGGCTTGTCTCCAATTGAAGGATGGAGGCAGTGCTTTGTGCCTTCCACCACTAGAGCAATGGAGGGCACGGCTCAGAGCAAAGGGCCCTTTCTGACATAGGTGCATTCTGACACTCTCTGACCCAGTGCACAATGGCGGTTTGTAAAAAGCCTATTGTCTGCTCCTGCTAAGCATGTGGCAGCACAATCATGTGGGCTTCGCCCCCGTTGCTTAAGGGGAAGATGTAGGCATTTCGTCTGAGCCGGGTTGGCAAGGTGGAACTGTGGCAGAAGCGGAAGTCCTAAAGTGGCCAGTTAAGCACTGGGAAGAAATGGCGTTTGAGCTGCCTCGGTATGAGCATTTCCTCGTATGCTGTAACAGCACTGTGGAAAGCGAGTTCTTTCCCAGCTTCCTAAAGAGCTGGAGGCAAGACAGTTTATGGCTTGTCTCCCATTGAAGGATGGAGGCAGTGCTTTGTGCCTCCACCTCTACAGCAATGGAGGGCGCGGCTGAGAGTTAAGGGGTCTTTCTGCCATTGGTGCCTTCTGACACTCTCCCAACCGTTGCACTTCGTGGTTAGTTAAAAGCCTATTGTCTCTCTCCTCCTCAGCATGTGGAACCACAATCCTATGGGCCTCATCCCCATTGCTCAAGGGGAAGATGTAGGCATTTCGTCTGAGCCGGGTTGGCAAGGTGGAAACGTGCAGGATGCAGATGTCCCAGACTGGCGAGTGAAGTGCTGAAAAGAAACGGCGTTCAGCCTCCTTTGTATGAGATGTTCCCAGGACGCTGTAAGAGCACTGTGGAAAGGGAGTTTTTTCTCCACTTATTAAAGAGCTGGAAGCAGGCCAAGATGTGGTTTGTCTCCCATTGAGGGGTGGATCCAGAACCAGTGCCTTGTGCCTTCCACCTCGAGAGCAATGGAGGGCATGGCTGAGAGCAAAGGGGCCTTTCTGACATAGCTGCTTTCCGACGCTCTCTAAGCAGTGTAAAATGGTGGTTGGAAAAAGGCATGCAGTTTATTGCCTCCTGAGCATGTGGATGCTCAATCATTTGGGAATCAGCACAGTCGCTTCAGGGGAAGATGTAGGCATTTCGTCTGAGCCGGGTTGGCAAGGTGGAAATGCGGCAGAAGCAGATGTTGCAGATTGGTGAGTTAAGGGCTGAAAAGGCACTGTGTTCAGCTGCCTTTTTATGAGACCTTCCCAGGACGCTGTAAGAGCACTGTGGAATGCGTGTGCTTTCCCAGCTTCCTAAAGAGCTGGAAGCAGGACAGTTGCTGGCTGGTCTCCAATTGAAGGATGGAGGCAGTGCTTTGTGCCTTCCACCTCTAGAGCAATGGAGGGCACGGCTGAGATCCAAGGGCCCTTTCTGACATAGGTGCATTCTGACACTCTCTGAGCCAGTGCACAATGGCGGTTTGTAAAAAGCCTATTGTCTGCTCCTGCTAAGCATGCGGAAGCACAGTCATCTGGGCCTCGTCCCCGTTGCTGAAGGGGAAGATGTAGACATTTCGTCTGAGCCGGGTTGGCCAGGTGGAAATGTGGCAGGAGCAGAAGTTCCAAATCTGCGAGTTAAGCGCTGAAAAGAAATGGCATATCAGCTGCCTTTGTATGAGATGTTGCCAGGACACAGAAAGAGCACTGTTGAAAGCGAGTTCTTGCTCAGCTTCCTAAAGAGATGGAAGGAAGATGGTCTGTGGCTTGTCGCCGCTTGAGGGGGGGAGCCAGTGCATTGTGCATTCCACGTCTAGAGCAATGAAGGGCACGGCTGAGAGCAAAGTGGTATTTCTGACATAGCTGCTTTCAGACACTCTCTCCAGCAGTGCACAATGATGGTTGGAAAAAGGCGTGCAGTCTATCGCCTCCTAAGCACGTGGACGCTCAATCATTTGGGACTCAGCCCAGTTGCTTCAGGGGAAGATGTAGGCATTTCGTCTGAGCCGGGTTGGCAAGGTTGAATTGCGGCAGAAGCAGGAGTCCTACAGCTGCGAGTTAATGGCTGGGAAGAAATGCCATTTGAGCTGCCCTGGTATGAGAAGTTCCCCGGTCTGCTGTAACAGGACTGTGGAAAGCGAGTTGTTTGTCAGCTTCCTAAAGAGCTGGAGGCAAGACAGTTTATGGCTTGTCTCCAATTGAAGGATGGAGGCAGTGCTTTGTGCCTTCCACCTCTAGAGCAATGGAGGGCACGGCTGAGAGCAAAGGGCCCTTTCTGACATAGGTGCATTCTGACACTCTCTGACCCAGTGCACAATGGCGGTTTGTACAAAGCCTATTGTCTGCTCCTGCTAAGCATGTGGCAGCACAATCATGTGGGCTTCGCCCCCGTTGCTTAAGGGGAAGATGTAGGCATTTCGTCTGAGGCGGGTTGGCAAGGTGGAACTGTGGCAGAAGCGGAAGTCCTAAAGCGGCCAGTTAAGCACTGGGAAGAAATGGCGTTTGAGCTGCCTCGGTATGAGAGTTTCCTCGTATGCTGTAACAGCGCTGTGGAAAGCGAGTTCTTTCCCAGCTTCCTAAAGAGCTGGAGGCAAGACAGTTTATGGCTTGTCTCCCATTGAAGGATGGAGGCAGTGCTTTGTGCCTTCCACCTCTACAGCAATGGAGGGCGCGGCTGAGAGTTAAGGGGTCATTCTGCCATTGGTGCCTTCTGACACTCTCCCAACCGTTGCACTTCGTGGTTAGTTAAAAGCCTATTGTCTCTCTCCTCCTCAGCATGTGGAACCACAATCCTATGGGCCTCATTCCCATTGCTCAAGGGGAAGATGTAGACATTTCGTCTGAGCCGGTTTGGCAAGGTGGAAACGTGCAGGATGCAGATGTCCCAGACTGGCGAGTGAAGTGCTGAAAAGAAACGGCGTTCAGCCTCCTTTGTATGAGATGTTCCCAGGACGCTGTAAGAGCACTGTGGAAAGGGAGTTTTTTCTCCACTTCCTAAAGAGCTGGAAGCAGGCCAAGATGTGGTTTGTCTCCCATTGAGGGGTGGATCCAGAACCAGTGCCTTGTGCCTTCTACCTCGAGAGCAATGGAGGGCATGGCTGAGAGAAAAGGGGCCTTTCTGACATAGCTGCTTTCCGACGCTCTCTAGGCAGTGTAAAATGGTGGTTGGAAAAAGGCATGCAGGTTATCGCCTCCGCAGCATGTGGATGCTCAATCCTTTGGGAATCAGCACAGTCGCTTCAGGGGAAGATGTAGCTATTTCTTCTGAGCCGGGTTGGCAAGGTGGAAATGCGGCAGAAGCAGATGTTGCAGATTGGTGAGTTAAGGGCTGAAAAGACACGGTGTTCAGCTGCCTTTGTATGAGACGTTCCCAGGACGCTGTAAGAGCACTGTGCAATGCGAGTGCTTTCCCAGCTTCCTAAAGAGCTGGAAGCAGGACAGTTGCTGGCTGGTCTCCAATTGAAGGATGGAGGCAGTGCTTTGTGCCTTCCACCTCTAGAGCAATGGACGGCACGCCTGAGATCCAAGGGCTCTTTCTGACATAGGTGCATTCTGACACTCTCTGACCCACTGCACAATGGCGGTTTGTAAAAAGCCTATTGTCTGCTCCTGCTAAGCATGCGGAAGCACAGTCATCTGGGCCTCGTCCCCGTTGCTGAAGGGGAAGATGTAGACATTTCGTCTGAGCCGGGTTGGCCAGGTGGAAATGTGGCAGGAGCAAAAGTTCCAAATCTGCGAGTATAAACGCTGAAAAGAAATGGCATATCAGCTGCCTTTGTATGAGATGTTGCCAGGACACAGAAAGAGCACTGTTGAAAGCGAGTTCTTCCACAGCTTCCTAAAGAGATGGAAGGAAGATGGTCTGTGGCTTGTCGCCTGTTGAGTGGGGGAGCCAGTGCATTGTGCATTCCACGTCTAGAGCAATGAAGGGCACGGCTGAGAGCAAAGGGGTCTTTCTGACATAGCTGCTTTCCGACACTCTCTCCAGTAGTGCACACTGGTGGTTGGAAAAAGCGTGCAGTCTATCGCCTCCTAAGCACGTGGACGCTCAATCATTTGGGACTCAGCCCAGTTGCTTCAGGGGAAGATGTAGGCATTTCGTCTGAGCCGGGTGGGCCAGGTGGAATTGCGGCAGAAGCAGGAGTCCTACAGCTGCGAGTTAAGGGCTGGGAAGAAATGCCATTTGAGCTGCCTTGGTATGAGAAGTTCCCCGGTCTGCTGTAACGGGACTGTGGAAAGCGAGTTGTGTGTCAGCTTCCTAAAGAGCTGGAGGCAAGACAGTTTATGGCTTGTCTCCAATTGAAGGATGGAGGCAGTGCTTTGTGCCTTCCACCTCTAGAGCAATGGAGGGCACGGCTCAGAGCAAAGGGCCCTTTCTGAAATAGGTGCATTCTGACACTCTCTGAGCCAGTGCACAATGGCGGTTTGTAAAAAGCCTATTGTCAGCTCCTGCTAAGCATGTGGCAGCACGATCATGTGGGCTTCGCCCCCGTTGCTTAAGGGGAAGGTGTAGGCATTTCGTCTGAGGCGGGTTGGCAAGGTGGAACTGTGGCAGAAGCGGAAGTCCTAAAGCGGCCAGTTAAGCACTTGGAAGAAATGGCGTTTGAGCTGCCTCGGTATGAGAGTTTGCTCGTATGCGCTAACAGCACTGTGGAAAGCGAGTTCTTTCCCAGCTTCCTAAAGAGCTGGAGGCAAGACAGTTTATGGCTTGTCTCCCATTGAAGGATGGAGGCAGTGCTTTGTGCCTTCCACCTCTACAGCAATGGAGGGCGCGGCTGAGAGTAAAGGGGTCTTTCTGCCATTGGTGCTTTCTGACACTCTCCCAACCGTTGCACTTCGTGGTTAGTTAAAAGCCTATTGTCTCTCTCCTCCTCAGCATGTGGAACCACAATCCTATGGGCCTCATCCCAATTGCTCAAGGGGAGGATGTAGGCATTTCGTCTGAGCCGGGTTGTCAAGGTGGAAACGTGCAGGATGCAGATGTCCCAGACTGGCGAGTGAAGTGCTGAAAAGAAACGGCGTTCAGCCTCCTTTGTATGAGATGTTCCCAGGACGCTGTAAGAGCACTGTGGAAAGGGAGTTTTTTCTCCACTTCCTAAAGAGCTGGAAGCATGCCAAGATGTGGTTTGTCTCCCATTGAGGGGTGGATCCAGAACCAGTGCCTTGTGCCTTCCACCTCGAGAGCAATGGAGGGCATGGCTGAGAGCAAAGGGGCCTTTCTGACATAGATGCTTTCCGACGCTCTCTAAGCAGTGTAAAATGGTGGTTGGAAAAAGGCATGCAGTTTATTGCCTCCTAAGCATGTGGATGCTCAATCATTTGGGAATCTGCACAGTCGCTTCAGGGGAAGATGTAGGCATTTCGTCTGAGCCGGGTTGGCAAGGTGGAAATGCGGCAGAAGCAGATGTTGCAGATTGGTGAGTTAAGGGCTGAAAAGGCACTGTGTTCAGCTGCCTTTTTATGAGACCTTCAAAGGACGCAGTAAGAGCACTGTGGAATGCGAGTGCTTTCCCAGCTTCCTAAAGAGCTGGAAGCAGGACAGTTGCTGGCTTGTCTCCAATTGAAGGATGGAGGCAGTGCTTTGTGCCTTCCACCTCTAGAGCAATGGAGGGCACGGCTGAGATCCAAGGGCCCTTTCTGACATAGGTGCATTCTGACACTCTCTGAGCCAGTGCACAATGGCGGTTTGTAAAAAGCCTATTGTCTGCTCCTGCTAAGCATGCGGAAGCACAGTCATCTGGGCCTCGTCCCCGTTGCTGAAGGGGAAGATGTAGACATTTCGTCTGAGCCGGGTTGGCCAGGTGGAAATGTGGCAGGAGCAGAAGTTCCAAATCTGCGAGTTAAGCGCTGAAAAGAAATGGCATATCAGCTGCCTTTGTATGAGATGTTGCCAGGACACAGAAAGAGCACTGTTGAAAGCGAGTTCTTGCTCAGCTTCCTAAAGAGATGGAAGGAAGATGGTCTGTGGCTTGTCGCCGCTTGAGGGGGGGAGCCAGTGCATTGTGCATTCCACGTCTAGAGCAATGAAGGGCACGGCTGAGAGCAAAGGTGTATTTCTGAAATAGCTGCTTTCAGACACTCTCTCCAGCAGTGCACAATGGTGGTTGGAAAAAGGCGTGCAGTCTATCGCCTCCTAAGCACGTGGACGCTCAATCATTTGGGACTCAGCCCAGTTGCTTCAGGGGAAGATGTAGGCATTTCGTCTGAGCCGGGTTGGCAAGGTGGAATTGCGGCAGAAGCAGGAGTCCTACAGCTGCGAGTTAAGGGCTGGGAAGAAATGCCATTTGAGCTGCCTTGGTATGAGAAGTTCCCCGGTCTGCTGTAACAGGACTGTGGAAAGCGAGTTGTTTGTCAGCTTCCTAAAGAGCTGGAGGCAAGATAGTTTATGGCTTGTCTCCAATTGAAGGATGGAGGCAGTGCTTTGTGCCTTCCACCTCTAGAGCAATGGAGGGCACGGCTGAGAGCAAAGGGCCCTTTCTGACATAGGTGCATTCTGACACTCTCTGACCCAGTGCACAATGGCGGTTTGTAAAAAGCCTATTGTCTGCTCCTGCTAAGCATGTGGCAGCACAATCATGTGGGCTTCGCCCCCGTTGCTTAAGGGGAAGATGTAGGAATTTCGTCTGAGGCAGGTTGGCAAGGTGGAATTGTGGCAGAAGCGGAAGTCCTAAAGCGGCCTGTTAAGCACTGGGAAGAAATGGCGTTTGAGCTGCCTCGGTATGAGAGTTTCCTCGTATGCTGTAACAGCACTGTGGAAAGCGAGTTCTTTCCCAGCTTCCTAAAGAGCTGGAGGCAAGACAGTTTATGGCTTGTCTCCCATTGAAGGATGGAGGCAGTGCTTTGTGCCTTCCACCTCTACAGCAATGGAGTGCGCGGCTGAGAGTTAAGGGGTCATTCTGCCATTGGTGCCTTCTGACACTCTCCCAACCGTTGCACTTCGTGGTTAGTTAAAAGCCTATTGTCTCTCTCCTCCTCTGCATGTTGAACCACAATCCTATGGGCCTCATTCCCATTGCTCAAGGGGAAGATGTAGACATTTCGTCTGAGCCGGTTTGGCAAGGTGGAAACGTGCAGGATGCAGATGTCCCAGACTTTCGAGTGAAGTGCTGAAAAGAAACGGCGTTCAGCCTCCTTTGTATGAGATGTTTTCAGGAAGCTGTAAGAGCACTGTGGAAAGGGAGTTTTTTCTCCACTTCCTAAAGAGCTGGAAGCAGGCCAAGATGTGGTTTGTCTCACATTGAGTGGTGGATCCAGAACCAGTGCCTTGTGCCTTCCACCTCGAGAGCAATGGAGGGCATGGCTGAGAGCAAAGGGGCCTTTCTGACATAGCTGCTTTCCGACGCTCTCTAAGCAGTGTAAAATGGTGGTTGGAAAAAGGCATGCAGGTTATCGCCTCCGCAGCATTTGGATGCTCAATCCTTTGGGAATCAGCACAGTCGCTTCAGGGGAAGATGTAGGCATTTCGTCTGAGCCGGGTTGGCAAGGTGGAAATGCGGCAGAAGCAGATGTTGCAGATTGGTGAGTTAAGGGCTGAAAAGACACGGTGTTCAGCTGCCTTTGTATGAGACGTTCCCAAGACGCTGTAAGAGCACTGTGGAATGTGAGTGCTTTCCCAGCTTCCTAAAGAGCTGGAAGCAGGACAGTTGCTGGCTTGTCTCCAATTGAAGGATGGAGGCAGTGCTTTGTGCCTTCCACCTCTAGAGCAATGGAGGGCACGGCTGAGATCCAAGGGCCCTTTCTGACATAGGTGCATTCTGACACTCTCTGAGCCAGTGCACAATGGCGGTTTGTAAAAAGCCTATTGTCTGCTCCTGCTAAGCATGCGGAAGCACAGTCATCTGGGCCTCGTCCCCGTTGCTGAAGGGGAAGATGTAGACATTTCGTCTGAGCCGGGTTGGCCACGTGGAAATGTGGCAGGAGCAGAAGTTCCAAATCTGCGAGTTAAGCGCTGAAAAGAAATGGCCTATCAGCTGCCTTTGTATGAGATGTTGCCAGGACACAGAAAGAGCACTGTTGAAAGCGAGTTCTTCCACAGCTTCCTAAAGAGATGGAAGGAAGATGGTCTGTGGCTTGTCGCCTGTTGAGTGGGGGAGCCAGTGCATTGTGCATTCCACGTCTAGAGCAATGAAGGGCACGGCTGAGAGCAAAGGGGTCTTTCTGACATAGCTGCTTTCCGACACTCTCTCTAGTAGTGCAAACTGGTGGTTGGAAAAGGCGTGCAGTCTATCGCCTCCTAAGCACGTGGACGCTCAATCATTTGGGACTCAGCCCAGTTGCTTCAGGGGAAGATGTAGGCATTTCGTCTGAGCCGGGTTGGCCAGGTGGAATTGCGGCAGAAGCAGGAGTCCTACAGCTGCGAGTTAAGGGCTGGGAAGAAATGCCATTTGAGCTGCCTTGGTATGAGATGTTCCCCGGTCTGCTGTAACAGGACTGTGGAAAGCGAGTTGTTTGTCAGCTTCCTAAAGAGCTGGAGGCAAGACAGTTTATGGCTTGTCTCCAATTGAAGGATGGAGGCAGTGCTTTGTGCCTTCCACCTCTAGAGCAATGGAGGGCATGGCTCAGAGCAAAGGGCCCTTTCTGACATAGGTGCATTCTGACACTCTCTGACCCAGTGCACAATGGCGGTTTGTAAAAAGCCTATTGTCTGCTCCTGCTAAGCATGTGGCAGCACAATCATGTGGGCTTCGCCCCCGTTGCTTAAGGGGAAGATGTAGGCATTTCGTCTGAGACGGGTTGGCAATGTGGAACTGTGGCAGAAGAGAAAGTCCTAAAGTGGCCAGTTAAGCACTGGGAAGAAATGGCGTTTGAGCTGCCTCGGTATGAGAGTTTCCTCATATGCTGTAACAGCACTGTGGAAAGCGAGTTCTTTCCCAGCTTCCTAAAGAGCTGGAGGCAAGACAGTTTATGGCTTGTCTCCCATTGAAGGATGGAGGCAGTGCTTTGTGCCTCCACCTCTACAGCAATGGAGGGCGTGGCTGAGAGTTAAGGGGTCTTTCTGCCATTGGTGCCTTCTGACACTCTCCCAACCGTTGCACTTCGTGGTTAGTTAAAAGCCTATTGTCTCTCTCCTCCTCAGCATGTGGAACCACAATCCTATGGGCCTCATCCCCATTGCTCAAGGGGAAGATGTAGGCATGTCGTCTGAGCCGGGTTGGCAAGGTGGAAACGTGCAGGATGCAGATGTCCCAGACTGGCGAGTGAAGTGCTGAAAAGAAACGGCGTTCAGCCTCCTTTGTATGAGATGTTCCCTGGACGCTGTAAGAGCACTGTGGATAGGGAGTTTTTTCTCCACTTCCTAAAGAGCTGGAAGTAGGCCAAGATGTGGTTTGTCTCCCATTGAGGGGTGGATCCAGAACCAGTGCCTTGTGACTTCCACCTCGAGAGCAATGGAGGGCATGGCTGAGAGCAAAGGGGCCTTTCTGACATAGCTGCTTTCCGACGCTCTCTAAGCAGTGTAAAATGGTGGTTGGAAAAAGGCATGCAGTTTAGTGCCTCCTAAGCATGTGGATGCTCAATCATTTGGGAATCAGCACAGTCGCTTCAGGGGAAGATGCAGGCATTTCGTCTGACCCGGGTTGGCAAGGTGGAAATGCGGCAGAAGCAGATGTTGCAGATTGGTGAGTTAAGGGCTGAAAAGACACGGTGTTCAGCTGCCTTTGTATGAGACGTTCCCAGGACGCTGTAAGAGCACTGTGGAATGCGAGTGCTTTCCCAGCTTCCTAAAGAGCTGGAAGCAGGACAGTTGCTGGCTGGTCTCCAATTGAAGGATGGAGGCAGTGCTTTGTGCCTTCCACCTCTAGAGCAATGGAGGGCACGGCTGAGATCCAAGGGCCCTTTCTGACATAGGTGCATTCTGACACTCTCTGAGCCAGTGCACAATCGCGGTTTGTAAAAAGCCTATTGTCTGCTCCTGCTAAACATGCGGAAGCACAGTCATCTGGGCCTCGTCCCCGTTGCTGAAGGGGAAGATGTAGACATTTCGCCTGAGCCGGGTTGGCCAGGTGGAAATGTGGCAGGAGCAGAAGTTCCAAATCTGCGAGTTAAGCGCTGAAAAGAAATGGCATATCAGCTGCCTTTGTATGAGATGTTGCCAGGCCACAGAAAGAGCACTGTTGAAAGCGAGTTCTTGCTCAGCTTCCTAAAGAGATGGAAGGAAGATGGTCTGTGGCTTGTCGCCGCTTGAGGGGTGAGCCAGTGCATTGTGCATTCCACGTCTAGAGCAATGAAGGGCACGGCTGAGAGCAAAGGGGTCTTTCTGACATAGCTGCTTTCCGACACTCTCTCCAGTAGTGCACACTGGTGGTTGGAAAAATGCGTGCAGTCTATCGCCTCCTAAGCACGTTGACGCTCAATCATTTGGGACTCAGCCCAGTTGCTTCAGGGGAAGATGTAGGCATTTCGTCTGAGCCGGGTTGGCAAGGTGGAATTGCGGCAGAAGAAGGAGTCCTAAAGCTGTGAGTTAAGGGCTGGGAAGAAATGCCATTTGAGCTGCCTTGGTATGAGAAGTTCCCCGGTCTGCTGTAACAGGACTGTGGAAAGCGAGTTGTTTGTCAGCTTCCTAAAGAGCTGGAGGCAAGACAGTTTATGGCTTGTCTCCAATTGAAGGATGGAGGCAGTGCTTTGTGCATTCCACCTCTAGAGCAATGGAGGGCACGGCTCAGAGCAAAGGGCCCTTTCTGACATAGGTGCATTCTGACACTCTCTGAGCCAGTGCACAATGGCGGTTTGTAAAAAGCCTATTGTCTGCTCCTGCTAAGCATGTGGCAGCACAATCATGTGGGCTTGGACCCCGTTGCTTAAGGGGAAGGTGTAGGCATTTCGTCTGAGGCGGGTTGGCAAGGTGGAACTGTGGCAGAAGCGGAAGTCCTAAAGCGGCCAGTTAAGCACTTGGAAGAAATGGCGTTTGAGCTGCCTCGGTATGAGAGTTTGCTCGTATGCGCTAACAGCACTGTCTAAAGCGAGTTCTTTCCCAGCTTCCTAAAGAGCTGGAGGCAAGACAGTTTATGGCTTGTCTCCCATTGAAGGATGGAGGCAGAGCTTTGTGCCTTCCACCTGTACAGCAATGGAGTGCGCGGCTGAGAGTTAAGGGGTCATTCTGCCATTGGTGCCTTCTGACACTCTCCCAACCGTTGCACTTCGTGGTTAGTTAAAAGCCTATTGTCTCTCTCCTCCTCTGCATGTGGAACCACAATCCTATGGGCCTCATTCCCATTGCTCAAGGGGAAGATGTAGACATTTCGTCTGAGCCGGTTTGGCAAGGTGGAAACGTGCAGGATGCAGATGTCCCAGACTGGCGAGTGAAGTGCTGAAAAGAAACGGCGTTCAGCCTCCTTTGTATGAGATGTTTTCAGGAAGCCGTAAGAGCACTGTGGAAAGGGAGTTTTTTCTCCACTTCCTAAAGAGCTGGAAGCAGGCCAAGATGTGGTTTGTCTCACATTGAGTGGTGGATCCAGAACCAGTGCCTTGTGCCTTCCACCTCGAGAGCAATGGAGGGCATGGCTGAGAGCAAAGGGGCCTTTCTGACATAGCTGCTTTCCGACGCTCTCTAAGCAGTGTAAAATGGTGGTTGGAAAAAGGCATGCAGTTTAGTGCCTCCTAAGCATGTGGATGCTCAATCCTTTGGGAATCAGCACAGTCGCTTCAGGGGAAGATGCAGGCATTTCGTCTGACCCGGGTTGGCAAGGTGGAAATGCGGCAGAAGCAGATGTTGCAGATTGGTGAGTTAAGGGCTGAAAAGACACGGTGTTCAGCTGCCTTTGTATGAGACGTTCCCAGGACGCTGTAAGAGCACTGTGCAATGCGAGTGCTCTCCCAGCTTCCTAAAGAGCTGGAAGCAGGACAGTTGCTGGCTTGTCTCCAATTGAAGGATGGAGGCAGTGCTTTGTGCCTTCCACCTCTAGAGCAATGGAGGGCACGGCTGAGATCCAAGGGCCCTTTCTGACATAGGTGCATTCTGACACTCTCTGAGCCAGTGCACAATGGCGGTTTGTAAAAAGCCTATTGTCTGCTCCTGCTAAGCATGCGGAAGCACAGTCATCTGGGCCTCGTCCCCGTTGCTGAAGGGGAAGATGTAGACATTTCGTCTGAGCCGGGTTGGCCAGGTGGAAATGTGGCAGGAGCAGAAGTTCCAAATCTGCGAGTTAAGCGCTGAAAAGAAATGGCCTATCAGCTGCCTTTGTATGAGATGTTGCCAGGACACAGAAAGAGCACTGTTGAAAGCGAGTTCTTCCACAGCTTCCTAAAGAGATGGAAGGAAGATGGTCTGTGGCTTGTCGCCTGTTGAGTGGGGGAGCCAGTGCATTGTGCATTCCACGTCTAGAGCAATGAAGGGCACGGCTGAGAGCAAAGGGGTCTTTCTGACATAACTGCTTTCCGACACTCTCTCCAGTAGTGCACACTGGTGGTTGGAAAAAGGCTTGCAGTCTATCGCCTCCTAAGCACGGGGACGCTCAATCATTTGGGACTCAGCCGAGTTGCTTCAGGGGAAGATGTAGGCATTTCGTCTGAGCCGGGTTGGCAAGGTGGAATTGCGGCAGAAGCAGGAGTCCTACAGCTGCGAGTTAAGGG